>NW_027226459.1:3675000-4252817 GCF_022539635.2 Chironomus tepperi
AGAAAGAGAAAAAAATAACTCATCTGAAGCTTCGAAACAAGCGAAAGTGATAGCAAAATAATTTTAATTTATATGTGTGTATTAGCGCATATTTGTGGAATATTTTTGGATTATTTTCGATGAAAAATTAATCGTGTGCAGTTTTTTGTTGTCCATAGAAATGTGAAAAACACAATAATTATTGTTCAGACTTAAATATAGTTCAAGCATTTTCAAGGACAATTCATTTCCTTATTTCTATTGTGATGGAGAAATCGGATATGCGTCTGGTGTTTTTTTGCTATTTAGTTACATCCGGAAATGTGATTATGAGATAGAAAATTTGTTGTGTAGTACATATTAAGTTTGATTCGTGATGATGGATTTAAATCCGGGGTTAAAAATCAAAATTTTTACGATTTGTGCAATTTTTGTCGATTATAAAATAGTAAAATTTTGATTTTTACGATTTTATTAGTTTTTAAAACTTTAAGTTTGAATTTTATTAAAATTGAATCAATTTTTCCATACAAAATCCAAATCAATTTGCTTAAAATTGAATAAAATCGAGATTTTTACAATTTTTTTATTTAAAAAATTGTAAAATTCACTATTTTTCTCGAAAATGTCTGAATTTTGATCAAAACATTGTATTATAAGCTAGTTACATATGTTTAAATAGAACAAATCTTTAAGTCCATCAAAAATCCGACCCCAAGTCGCCATTCCTCTAACTTGATGACAGATTCAGTTTAAACCAAGTCAATGAACTGAACCCGAGTCACGTCGACCCGGTATCGTATTTTGAGTATTCATACATATTATGAATTGATAATATTGATCATAAGCTTTTTTTCTTGTTTCTTATTTCTTGTATAAGTCTGCTGCATTTTGATACTGTCTTCTTTGTCTCCTAATATTCAAGTATTAATACATTCATTAAAATTCATCGACAGCTATTTTTGTTATAAAACATTGAAGAAGTGATGCAGAAAAATACATAATCTTGGAAATATGCTCAAAAAGTAGTAAAAAGTAGCAGTAAGTAGTAATTTATCACCAAGTTTTGAAGATTTCGGGTTTTAAGAAGGACTCCAGATGGTTTAATAGATTATATCGTCGATCGGGATCACTGTGCCATCTGGCAAGTGGTTTGAGCTTCTCAGTACGAATCGCCAGAAACAATATTTTGTTATTTTTGTGATACCAAAAGCCACGACACCAGTTTTAAAATTCAAATTTTTAATCGATTTTATGATAATTTGTTCATATATAGAGTAGATAGGGTGAATATAGTGAGGCTTTACAATCGAATCATGGGAAATTCAGTTCTATACAATATTTATACTGACCTAACCCACAATTTTTCACCTTTTTTACACCATGTGCCTTTCAAATATTTCACAAAATATCTATTTCACATGACAAACAGCCAAATTACGTGCATTAAGAAGCATCGATCATAAAAATCAGTCAAAAAATATTCATGTAATATCGATCCCATATGTATATATATTTCTTCTTTCACTGTTTCCTTTTGTGTTGGCAATTTATCATCATCCACATCGCTCTCTTTCTCCGTGAAAATGAATAAAATACACAAAATATTGCTGGATATTATAAAATATAGTCAAAAAAATTAATTTAGTGTGTGTGCTAGTTATGACTTACCGTAATGCATTACGTGGGTTAAGATATTCGACAAAAAAGCAAGAAGAAGACGCGAAAGAGTTTTTATTTTTTTTTGCAGTTATTCAGCTACACTTGTGGTATTTGTGGCGAAGATTTTGATGACGTCTTGTCGATAAGTAAATGTCAACTGGTTGTAGGAGTCTAAATGATGTGCTTTTATCCGTAAATTAGAGCTTAAATTGCTATTTAAAGGTTCATTGTTATTGCAATGCTCTCAAAAAATTCTTCTAGAAAGTCTTTTCAAGGTTTTTGATACAAAAATAAATGTTGCAGTGCTTGCTTCTTGAGCATAAATTGAAAAAATTATGACGAATTTGATTATGATTTATGATGCTTGCTGGCTGTATCAAATTAACTATACGCGAATTTGTGCATTGATGGAATGGAAAAATAAAGCTTTCATTTCAATATGTGAAGCATGAATTATGATTCACTTAGCTTTTAGGACGGAGAAATGTATCAATTTCAAATTATTTTAATGAATAACAATTTAAATTGATTTTTATCTTGTTTGATGAGCTTTATCTTGTTGCTTTGACAAGTTTTATTCTAATTTATGCATTGTAAAGGTCATAAGGGGTTGTTCGAAAGACACACGGCAATAAAAAGTCAGAAAATTGTGTTTCCAGATTAGTTTGACTAAGTTAGAGCTTAATTAAAACTATTTTGACTAGATTAGAGCCGTATTTCGCCAAATCTAGAGCTACAGAAATACCACTACGGTACCTAAAAGCAGAGTTGATGCCATGTTTGAATTTCGAACTGAAGTCACACTGATCTGGGGGATCTAAATAGTCAAAAAATGGCCTTTTATTCAATAATGTCTGACTTTTGACATATGAAAACCTGAAATGACATAGTCATTTAAAGAACACATTCAAAAACTTAAGATTTTCATACTAGTACTCTTAACAGCCAAAGAGCATGCTCTCATGGTACTTAAATACAATCATGGTACCTAATAGTGATTTCTCTGCTAGGGCCCGTCTCACAAAATGATAACAACTTAAATAAACCTCATTCATGAATCATCCTCAACCAATTTTCTTCAAAACATCATTCCACAAAACCAGCATTACCACATTTACATATCGTCTTATAGCATTATATGCAGCCATCAAACCACTTTTGTCTTCGTTGACTTTATCATTAGAATGAAGCATAAAGTAGTTGTATCTTATGATTAGATTATTATGATAAAAATGTACTATATATGATTATGTCGTGGAAATATTCATTCTTTTGTTTAAATTAAATATTATCGTGTCTGAGCAGAGTTGAATTTGTGGTATTGAGTCATATGTAGGGGAATCTGGTAATGCTAGAGCTAGGCTTCTGTGGTTGAGTGGTTAGGCAATAAGCCGGAAATCTGTTTCACTCATTTGTGAGTTCATGGGGTTAATTCTCACAAAAAACCCCGATCTCTCAACCATTATATAGAGTGATGGCCACCCTTTGTGCCGCAGCACATTAGGGTGCCTCAAAAATGTTACAAATGCCATGAATCGTATGTATTTTGCGGTTTCTATCAAAGCTTACTATCAAGTTGTGCAGCGAAAAGTGAAAGGCAGACCACCACTGATATCCAGTGTTGTCGGTATGCCAAGGATACACCCAATGCTCTCAACATTACAGTTTCCATAAAATGCTTGTAAATGGAGCATTTTACTTGATTATTAAATTTTAAATCAAGAACTGTAATCTAAAATGATTACACAATACTTGGAAGCAGATTGTTAACTAGGTCATGATAAATTTTAAATCAGGTCAATGGAACTCTATGTTCTAGTTACATTGAAGTTCGATATTTTCTTGTAAAGTCATTCTTTGATGTAGACAGAAAGGTTTCATGGTGAATATAAATTTACATCAAAAATTTAATGATTTATTCTTTTTAGTCGTGAATTATTGAAGAAAGAGGATCCAAAATTGTAAAATTTGAAGCCTTTCAGATGCTAAATTGAGAGAAAATTCCAAAATCCAAGAATCTAACTTAATAATGGCTTATAAATAGCCACCTAAACTTCTAATATTAAACTCAATAAATCTAACAATTTCCTATAATTTATCATCTCTTCATCCAGTTTATAAATACTAATATCGATCACCCCAAGCTCCACTTCATGTCTTATCTCAATTAACACAAACATATCCAAACATTCGTCCAAATCCAATTAAATTTTCAAAGAATTTCCTACGCAATAACCGCATACAAATTATCTATAAAACAGCTGTGAAATCTAGCAATAAAAAGAAAAGAAAAAAATCGAAAAGCATATCCAAAAAAAAATCCACAGCGACTTCGTAATTCCAGAAATTATAACATGCTGCTTACGCTCTTTTAATGTGTCTATATAATCATCACATCTCATAATAATCATTTGTGCAAATGTGTGGTGTTAACATAACTTTTATATGTATTTATATATATATTTTGAGGCATTTCGCTTGCCGCAGACAGCAGCAAAATATAGAGTATAAAAAATTATTTCCTATTAGTCTATCTTATCTTGTCTCTTTGCTCATTCGTGAGTTCAAATGTTCATATTATTTTTACTTTTCTTTTTTTTTTTTTCGCTCAAAGCTAATGAATAAAGATGAACTTTGTTAATTAATTTTAATCGTTGGCTGTATGACTGTATGATGGTCGTTTTCACTTATTACGTATCATTCTTAGTCGGGGTCGAGATTATGATAAACTTTAAATTATTTTGTTGCCGAGGGGAATGGGGAGGAATTTGATTTTTAGCCTTAGGTAATAAATGAGCTTACTTCACTGGCCGTACAGATCCACTGTGATCCATGGCCTCCCTCAGATGTCGCCTAAAGCTGGTTCTATTTCCAGCTTCCGCCTGCCAATTGCCAATACCAAATGCAATGCTGTCTCTAATAAATGAACGGTCCGTGTTAATAGAGGGAATTGTAATCGATATTAATCAAGATCTTGGATGTTATGCTACACTAAATCACTTCTTTTACATGATTAATTTTGACAATTTGCCAAAGATATTGACTACCGAAGCTCAAAGTCGACTTGAAATCCCAATTGAGTCGATCCGACTTACAATCCTAAATATGAATCAAATTCGAGCTCTGCGTCGTCTGTTCATGTGCTCGTTCACATATTACGTTCGTTTTTAAAGGATAAAGTGGGTCTACGGCTTAGTAACAGCGTATAAAAAGCTAGGGAAGTCCTGAAAATTGATTGTATTGCTTATCAGAATATGTGAACGGCTCCTTATACCAAAATTTAATCTAAACCACACAACAGGACCACAACCAACCCTTTACATATAATTACCAAACTCCACATCCAAATTTTGCCACAATTAAAAACCATAGAGCTATAATTACCAATTTCTAGCATCACACAACATCCTAATGACCCTTTGAGCTCAGTACTAAATAAAAACGGGTAGCACGCAAGAATGAAATTGTGTACAAAAGTAATTAGATGCTTTTTTAATAGAAAAATGTTGTAAATGTCAAAAGACGATGAACAAATGTATCAAATTATTATGTGCTTTATTTATGGCTCGACAAAAATTTTTCTTCGAGAACTTTTTTTTTAGATTTTGTTGTTGTTCTGTGACGCTTTTTTGTTGTTGATATTGCGGTTATTGTGTGTGTTTTTGAAAGCTTCATCAACTTCATTTCAGTTTTTTGAGACTTTAATTGAAAAGAAATTCGCAAATTGAAAGCTAAATATAAAATAAAATTGAGTAATTGAGATGCCACTCTCATTTCTGTGAGACTTTTTTTTGGGATGATTTCCAATTTATTTTGAGCTTAATAAAGTGTAGAAGATTTAAAGATATAGTCTGATTGATTTGAGGTAGATTTTGATTATTTTTAATCAATAATGAAAATGTCAAGTGGTCTGTTGTTGATGTAGTTGGTGATTTTTACTGAAAAAATCAAGGAATTCGTCTGTAAGACTGATATTTAGATTGTTTTTCAAAATTTTGAAGAATTTTGGATTTATTGAATGAGTTAAAGGCTGCTGATCGGTCAGATTTCCACAAGTGGACCAAAATACGGTAGAACTAGTTATTACTATGTGAGTATGCTCATAATCAGAGCTACAATGAGAGCAAAAAATCAAATCAAATTCAATGTATTCCAAAAGCCACAAATCAACCCAATTTTCAAAATACTTCATAATCTTTTAATTTATGGCCTTTAAATGAGTGTTTTTTTCCTCTTCTAAATTGATAACTTAAACAAAAACAATTGATAAAAATGTTCTAAGTCGACCTTCATTTCGAGAACAATTCATCAAAAATAGACCAAAACCAGTTTTTGTTTTCACAATCTTTTTTATCACTAATAAAAGCACAGCTGTCTGTTCATTCAGAAATATATAAAAATCCTTTTGTAATCCAACACAATCATTTGTGCTCTATAATCAGCACAGATAACAGAAATTGCGCTTCACGTCAAAAAGTCGACCGACAACTGCAATTAGCTTCAGCAATTGTTTACGTAATTTTTGAATATAATTTAATTAAATTAAATTTATTTGGGGGTGCAATTTAATTTTAAATGTACACAACTGTAGGCTCAGCGGTTTCAGCATGTATGAAAATGTCATTTTTCATTTCTTGGTGAATGAAAATGAGAAATTTGAAATTTTTTGGCTTGATTTATTGTCTAATTTAATTCGTTGAAAGAATCACAAGTCTCTTTAGAATAGTAAACAAACCTATTTGTGCAAAGAACTATAAATAATTCATCATATTTTCCTTTGTACCTTATTGATTTGTTGATTTTGGAGCAATATTTTATGAGGTAAAAAGTTGATTGTGTCAGCAATTTTCATGTTGATATGTTATTAGACGACTGACTGAATATATGAGGTTTTGTTGATAAATCGATTAGTTTTGTTGATAGAAAAAAAAGCCAGTTAAGTAATTGATCAATAAAATAAACTTATTATATTGATTTATGGCTTGAATGTCCAGTTATTTGTCATGAATAGTGTATTTGATTTGTTAGAAAATGGAAATATATTTAGAAATAATAGTCACGTGCTGTCTTGCTTACTTTATTGATTTGACAAATCAATTTCAATCCATGACCTTCCTTATATGACAGTTGAAGGCTAGTGTTTTTGAGGATTCATTCTAAACTGCAAGTATTTGGCTAAAACTTGCAGTTCTGCAATTTTGAGCGAACTGTAGAGTACAGCGAAAGCTTGCAGGACAGCAGAACTAAAACTCATGAAGTTCAGGACCTACAGTTCTTGACTGTATCCTAGATATATTGCTGGCTACAGCTTAACAATTGATAATGCAACCAAAAAGCTCGAAAGGTTAACAAATCGAGCATTAAGTCGATATCGGCCTGGTTTAAAACTGTAATCGATATTGACTTGACACAAAGACAAGAAGCTGTCTCTAGGCCACATTTACGGCCTTATTGGAACAGTGTGTCTGTATAAATCAACAACTTAAGAAGCTTTGCTATTGTAATGACTCAGCGATGTAATGCTGAGCGTAACAGGTGCCATATGGTTGTCCCACTGAGTCATTTTCCCCAGAGTCTTTAAAGGCTCCATCGCAGAGCTTTAAATGCTCCTTGGGGAACCTTCTCTATTTGTGATGCTAGAAAATGGGAGCATTACATACCAAGTGCAACACTAGAACATTGTTCATAAATTCAGTCCCAAAAGTAAACTCTATGATGTTTTGGACCATTTAAATCTGCTTAAATCCTTTCCGTCCGTTTATACACCCACACTTCACATCAGATTAAACACACAGACCTTCATTAATGCCATCCTAAACTACTCTATCCCACCCAACCATCCTACACATATTATCACATGAACTTATCATATTAAATGTCACAAAATAGTCTGTCTGAAACAAACACAGTAAAAAAAAAAGAAAATTCAAAAAGTCATTCAATCAGTCTGACATTGCAGTCGGAGCCCTTTAGAGATTAATTGATAAGAAATGAAAATCATATTCTTTTTATTTCATCGATGATAAGTGGCCAATTAGCTAAATTCGTATGTCACGAACATTAAAACATTTCATTCAGCCTAATGAAGACCGTGACCTCTAAAATACTGCGCATGTTCTGGATGAGCAAAAAAAAAAATGTAGTTGTAAACAGTAAAGAAGAAATTTCATTATTTCTGGATCACTTGTGGATGAAGTGTGAAGTTCGACATAGAAGTTTTTTGTGATGTAATTGTGGTTGTTACAAAATTTTTTTTTATCATTAATTAGCAACAGCTTATTCAATAAGCTGTAAGTTTTTTCATCAAGTGCTATATGCCTTCATACCTCTCCTACCTAATTAGATTGTTTGTTTGTTGCTGTGTAAATATTTGTGACTTATTTATAAATATTTAATTCTCAATTTTTGAAATACTATTGGAAAATCTATAGACAGTCTTTTTATAACTGCACATTAAGCCTCATATAATATTCATAATATCGAAAATAGAAGCAGCACATACAAAAATACTGAAAATTATTATCATTACTGCTGTGTGACCTTCACTCAGCTTAAAGTTTTTCTTTTCTTCCATGAGCTTCCAAATGTTCTGACTTTAATGTAAAAAAATTGACTGCATTGTTGCATAACATATGCATTTAAATGGTTATTTTAGTTTGTGGGAAGCTTGAGGGTCGTGTAGAGAAGATGTTCATGTTTTTTTTGGATTTGAGGTACATTTTACTTCATTGTTGAATGGACGTAGACAGGAGGGGATCAATTGGTGGTCGAATCTGGCTTAAAATTGAATTAAGCAAGGATAAATTGGGATTTATTAATTAAAAATTGAAATTTCTTTAGAACATTGTTGGATAACCTTTTATATTTCGTGGTACACCTTAACGGCACACAGGTTGTCCACCACTGCTTTAGAAAAAGAGACCGGGAAACGCCCTTAGAGATTAGCCAAGCATACGTTAGAATTAGATATCAACTGAACATTAGCTTGTCATCAATAGATTATGACGTATTTTTGTCCACTTGGATTAACCTCGACAGAAATCGCACACGACATACGGTTTATGCCATTTCCAAAAACTTTTAACGACACACAGTTATCCCACCACTGCTTTAGAAAAAGAGACCGAGAAATCCCCTTAGAGATTAGGCCTTAAGGCTTCTAAAGTTTGATTTTAACCAATTCCATGGATCGACACAGTTCGGTGATTTTTCAATCCAGTCTCAAAAACCCTTAATTAAGCTCATCCTTAGAACCTCAACCTCCACCCCCTAATACCCATCATTCCCCAACAAACCCCCTTTTTATTACAAACCATTAAACATTTTATTGGATGTACCGCAAAATGTTCGTGTTTAAAAAAGTTTTCTTATGAATAAAAAAAAATTTAATTTTTGTGGAAATTCCTTTAAGTTGTTTAAAGGAAATGCAAATGATTTGCATTTTTATGAAGCTATTGTGTTTCGGAATCAAGTCGATTAGACACAATTCCGTATTAAATTTGTGAGATTTTTATTTCTACTGCGAAATTTACAAGATTGTAGTGCAATTATCATTTTAAATGATCAGATTATGTTCTCACGTGGATTAAAATTCTAAGAAAAATTGCTAGTTGTGTCTACACATCTGGTCTAATATGAACTACATTATATAATGAATGATAAAGCAATTAGTACAATGAATAAGGCCAATTAGAGCATGTTCATTGATTAGAATAGTATTGATTTCATTCACTGTAATTGAGATGATATGAACTTTTATTCATTTTGGTTTAGAAAAATATCATGAAAATGTATCAATATCTAGTCGGTTATATACTTTGTTTAAGGTCAAATAGTGCATTGTTGTTTACAGACTGATAATTAAATTATCAATTGGTCACAGGTTGTGAGTTGCAATTTGTAGTTCAATTTTTACTGACCGCTGTAAAATTGTAGAGCATTTTAATAAAAAGTTGGAAGATATGTAATTGGAAGTGAGGTTATGTACGATAGAATGAAATTCTATGGTTTGGTTAGTTTGGATAGTTCTATAGTTTGGTTTAGTATCAGTGGTAGAGGATGTAAAGTGCTCTATATTCGTTTGCTAACGTTGTTAGTGCGACTTGATCTAATTAAATGCTAACATTTAGTCAGAAAGGCACTCAAAGCAGAAATGATAGTTGCTTCAAGGTTATGTGGTTTACATGAAGTCGGACCCTATGCCAGTCATGGCTTTTTGGGAATACAATTTTTCTCATTTTCTACTGTGTGTGTTATTCTGTTACAATGACAATGGACACATTCCTATCTTAATCTGAATCTACGCCTCTTTTTTGACACTAACTTAATAATTTACTATCCTAAATTCTGAAAGGATTCAGGTTCAGTTAGAGGTTTAAGAGCCCCCATCTCCCCATTTCTCCATCGTAGCTTTCTTACTTACTTCGCAGGCCGAGCAGATCAATTGTGATCCATGACCGCTCTTAGTTTGCATCAGAATCTGGCTATAACGTGGGCAACCGGTTGTCAATTGCAAATGTCAAGTGCATTACCGTCTCTATCGACAGTATCTTTCCATGAGTTCTTGGACAGCCCCTATCGTAACATTATATAACTAAATCAAAAGCCAAAATATTTCCTCCGTAACAAAATTATGAATATATCCTCCTTTCTAAGAGTAACGCAATCCCCAAACATTCCCCAAGTAAAAGATATCTATCTATCTACAAATTACAACTATGTGCATTGAATGAAAACTTTATTAAAAAAAACTGCAAGTTCAAATAAAGAATTGCAAATAAATCAGAAGATTAATGTAAAGAAAAATGAAAAACACGATTCGAGATCGTGCTAAAACATAAGTGAATTCTGATGTAACGCAAGAAAGCACGATGCAGCACTTGTCGAATATTTCGTATGTGAGAAGCATAAGTTTTGTTGTTAAAAGTTTTACTTGCACTAGCTGTGAATCTTTCTAGATGGAAAAAATCAATAGTATTTTCAAGGAATTGTGTAAATTAAATCCATAACATTCTTTTTGTGGATGTTTGTGGAATAGCTGCAAGTTGAATTGGATTTTGTATGGAATAGTCGAATGGATTGAATATAAAGTTCAAGTGAACATCGAGCTCTTTACAAATTAAATTCATAAATTCATCGACAGTCTCAAAAAATAAATTTTCATTTCATTATATCCAGTCAACCCAAACAAATCAAATTTTATAGTCACAATTTCTCATTATTTTCATCTCGTCCACAGATTTTTCGTCCATAAAATAACATCACAGAAGCTATTAATAGCTAAACAATCAAAAAAATATTTGATATCATCTAAAATTGTGCAATGAAACAATGGAATCAAGTTGGAATTCATCGTCGTCGTAATTCATCGGTAAGTGACTTTTTTTTTTGAACTTTCTTTACAGAAATAAAAAGGCAAATTATGCAATCTATTTTAAGCATTTTAGTTCATTCATAAATAATTTGTATCAAAATGAATTTTTTCTGCATGCTATTGAATGTTCATTCAAATGACTGACATTTTCTCTCTTTTTTCTCCGTTCTACAAATTCTATTGAACTAACTGCTACACGAATGTGCTTTTACTTTTTCAATATCGATGTGTATTCCATCAAATGATAACAGAGGAAATTGCTTCTGTTAAGATAATTGAATTGAAATGTTTTGAATTGATATGAGTTTTAGGGGTACTTGAGACATTGAGAATGTGGAAGAAGATATTGATTTTTTCGGAATAATTGTCAGACATTAGACAGGAGCTATGTAAACAGTTGGTATACAATGTATACAAATGGTTGAGACTACTAGCTAGACTAGGAATCAAAGTAGCTACAGCTACAAAAAATTCTCAATTTTTACAATTTTTTGAATGGAATTTAGTATTTTTTTTTTTCAATATTTCTTATTTATTTCCTTGGCTGACTCTCATGTGTGCCTTTTATCATGCATAGACAAAGTCTCAAACCGGATAATCCTGTGATACCAACGACCTTTTCAATGGATATAATTGACTTGATTATTCTTCTTCCTCGTGAAGAACTCTTGCTGTCCTCAAAATATGCTATTGTTAATCTTACTTTTTGATTAGGCGGTCCATTGCCGCATTTAGAGAACGTCTGTAGATAGCTCTATCCTTCAATAACTTCTACCAATTTGGGAATTTGAGAACTGTTGTGTCTTTATCAACACAGTCAATTTATATGTCTTAAACCTAACCCAAACAGTACAAATTGGGCAATCGATTAAAAATTCAACATCAGGCCGACGTGACTCTGTCAACAGTTCAGCGTTACTCTCAAGATTTAACCAGACCGTCATGATTCTGACATGGTGTCTAATTTTAACCAGGTCGTTGTGAAGCTGATATGATTCTGGGTTTTAAGCAGATTGTCGAGACTCTGGTATATTGCCAGGTTTTACCTAGATCAGCGTAATTCCAACATGGTGACCGATTTAAACCAAGACGGTGTGACTCTGTCTTGGTACTGAAATTAAGCCTAATCCGACACAAAATCAGAGTTATGCCAGACTAAGCCCGAATTTTTGATCAATTTAACGATAAATTTGCTACTCAAGTTCCCTAATGTAGAGTACACATCACAATAATTCCAAAAATATCCATCAAAAAGTACCCCAGAGTACTGACTTTCAAGAATTACTCTTCAAATTCCAAATAAACCATTCAAACCCAAGTTAACATCAAATTTAAAAAGCAAATATATGCAAGCTCAAATAAAAATCTAATCAAATTTGTTATTGAGATGAAAATTCAATGCCAATTTGAAAGCAGCTCGTAGCTTCAATGAAAAATGTGTAAACAAAATTGCAAATGTGTAAAAAAATTCTCACAGCAAATAAGATATTTTTGTCGCTGGAACGTTCGAGATACAAAAAATATTCATCATGTGCTATATTTTTAGTCGTTCTGGAAGGCATCAGTGAGTTTGGCACATTTTCACTTCCTTTAATTTATCTCAATTTATCAATCGTAAAATGAAGCCAAAACTAGCTTTAAGAGGTAAAATTTAAAAAAATCCTAGTCATGCCTGACCTGCCGTATCTCGAAAAACATTTGGAGACAAATGTCTGTGCAGCAATTATCTGGTTAAAAAGGCAACGAAAACAAAATTCATTTTTCTACTGAAAGAAATTGGAAACTTGTGCATTTCGGATGGGTCGCACTAAATGTTTTGTCTCAGACTTAACAAGCCATAACGTATGCATTTACATACATATTTATGTTCATGACATAAAATTGCTATTATTTAAGTACAATTCCACTCAAAATGGATTTGCCAGAATGAACACAATGGAGTCTTTGTAATCAGGTAGTTCCTCTCTCTTCCTCGTTATACCATCTAAATTCTATAAATATATGTTGATTTTACCTGCGTCTTGTCAGTCACATTTTGGATTTCGAAATTTGTAGATTGTGAAAAAAAATAAAGTTGTTGCTTCTGCCAAATAGCGAATTATGGATATTAAAGGACTTTCGTTGTTTATCATAATATTGTTAACATTCCTAAGTGTGGGCGTTAACTGTCAAAATCAGGAAATTTACGAAAGAATTCCAGTAATGCCGCCTGCGCGTCGTCCAATGCCTCCGGAACTCAGTCATAATAATCATCATAATAATAGCTGGAATAGCGGATTTATGCAAACAGCAAAAAGCTTTGTTGCTAGTCCACTTGGACAATTTACAATGTCAATGGCTAAAGAAATGGTCGCACGATCAGCTGGTGGAAATGAAGTATTAAGTTTGAATATGACGAGTTTATTCATTTTAGTGCTGTTAAAGGCATTAATATTTGCAACTGGATTACTTGGTGCTGGCAATTGGGGTCAATATGGACGTGCGAGAATGATGGAAGGTAGTAAGTCATGGTACAACAAGGTTTAAGTCTCACAAAATACTCAAAAAAATATTTCCCAAAGGTCAAATTGTCGACAATGCGGAAATGCAAATATTCTTGGGATTCCTAGCAGCTGAAGGCTCAGGAGGTTCTGGATGTCTTTATCGTGCCGTTTGCATCGAGCCTGAACATGGTGCTGAATATTTGAAAGCTGGTCGAGCACTTCTATCCGGATTTGGAGTCTTTGATCCGTAAATCAAAACTTTTTTTAACCCTTAAAAAATTCTAAAACAAAGAATTTCTTAATTTTCAGTTCTGTGACAAGCAATCCACGCTACAATGAATATCTACAGAATATTCAACAAGCTGTATATGAAGGAATGCAAAGTGCTCCATGCGATATGATTTATAGCTGCAATATTTAAATTATGTACTCGTGTTTAGTGAATGAATTAAATGGATGATAATTTGAATTAAGTAGGAGAATAACGACCTTGTGACTCTCATAATTGAACTTGATGTTGATTAAGATGAAATTGGATTCTTCCTTTAAGCTCTAATGCTCTCTGCGTCGTACATCGTTAAGTGAATTAATATTTGCAACTATAATTTTACTTTAGTGAGGAAATTAGCTGATATTTTTATGAGATTTTGTGAATTTTTGCTAGATTTCTGTGTAGAAAATGTGGAATTTAAGGATCAGAGCTCAAATTGTACTTCAATCGAATTTAAAACATAAAATCCGAGTCGGCACCGAGCTCTCTTATAGAATAATGCATTTTCTAGGTAATATAGACTGTAGTTCAAGTTGAAGGTCAAGAGAAAGCTCAAGATTAGATTTTATAAATGGAATTTTGCTCAAATTTGTAAATATAATGTGCTGAGATTTGGCAGAATAACAAATAAAGCAGTAAAACTGAATAAAGTGAATGATAATGTAGAAAGCTATAAAAGTCAATTTGATAGAAATAAATGACTGATAAAAGAGGTAGAAAATAATGAAATGAATAAAATTTACTTGTTTACTGGATATTTTATCAATTTTTTTATCTAGGTAATGGGGTGCATTCAAAGGGAAGGGTTGGTTTGCGAGCTAATCTCCTTTCCTCATTTTTTGAGAAAATTCTTTAATTTAGTAGAGTTTTTGGAGTCAAAAATGTAAAATTCTTGCCTAAAACGGAGGTTTTGACACTCAATCCATCTCCAACCTCTCTAAACACCCCCATACCTAATTTAATATTTTTAAAAGCAACCTCAATAAAACTTTCCATCCCAACTAACACAAATCCTCCTTTTATGTGACAATAAATCTTTAAACGAGCTCAATAAAAATCATGAATCTTCTCTAAGAAGACATTCTCAATGCTAATTAATCGAATAATCAATTTTAATGCATTCAATTTATTTCCAATGTATCATTTCCAATTCATATTACTAGTTTCGTGTCTCAACAGGGTGCACAAAGACATAAATATCAATTTATTGCCAAGATCCCTTTAATGGATGAATGAATTAAATTAATTAAAATTGAAATTGTGTAAATATTTAGATGATATTTGTTCTTAGTGACACAAAGTAGGAAGAGGAGTCTATATGGATTCTAAATGGACTTTAAGCTACGTAAGCTTGTAAATTGCTGCAATATGTAGTCAATAATAATGCTTAAAGGGCTTAGTCTTATGAGGAACTGCGTTTAATAATCTATTGTACCATATAGACCCACAGTCTATAGTAAGACCCAAACCAATTGGAAGCCTAACTTCGCACGACATCATTTCAATCGATTTTAAATTCAATTAGATGAGGCTAGTCGCTGACTTTGAAAATTATTCAGAACAAAAAGAAGTGAAATTCGATTCAATAGTTAAAAAATAATAAAAAACTGAGTCATTTAATTAATTTTGTTATCGAAAATTTTACAGGTACTTAAAATTAGACATGCGATAAGCAAAATCGTGTGATGAAAAATAATTCAGTGAATATTTTGGAAAATTAAATTCGCTGAATCAGAATTTAAGCATTAAATTTTGATGATTTTGCTTGAAATAATTTGTTGAAGTTTGAGTTTTTAAGTAAAGCATTAATAATGCAGAAATAAGCATCGAAGCTGAAAACTTCCGGTTTATATAAACACTTTTGCAATCATTCTTGGTTATAGTACACTAATGTGCTGAGATTTGGTATTTTTAATGCAAAGCAGAGCTCGAAGTTTTGCTTGAATTGATTCTACTTCATACAATGTTTGTGTTGACTTAAAACTATGGTTTTCTGTACGAATATATGGTCAAACTAGACATTATTTCCCTTATAAGCTAAAAACATACTTTCAAGAGTTTGATCTACTTAAATGCACTAGTTGAACATACTCATGAGCTTGCATTGCTCTTGATATCATGTTCTATGTCTTTTAGGGGCCATAACTTATTTTTGCCCGCTCACAAATAAGTTCGAATGTTACAAAATATACCAACATCCCCTCATTTCCAAGCCCAGGTTTATTTAATTATGTCTGATTTTTACAACAATTTTTCCAATCTGAATTAAGATAAGAACTCACTATCGTTGATTTTGATATCATTTTATGAATTTTGTTCATGCAATGGAAACATTCCCAGCTGATTATTAGTGAATCATCTTTAATTATTTTATTTTTGAAAACACTTAACATCCATGACTTGTCACAAAATAATTGAGATCTTGTTAACAAAACAAGAGAGTTAGAATGAATAAAAGCAATATTAGGACATGAAATAGGCACTTTATTGCAGTATTTAAGGTTCAATCGAGTATTATTTGACCAGGTTGGCATTTTTGCATAGACAAGTAAAGAAACAAGTAAGGACGGTCGAAAATTCACTTGACTGGACTTTGTTCTAAGGTCGAATTTCATCGAATCTGGTCTTGAGTTAGAGATAGTCATGATGGTATGTGATCGGATTTTTGGCAATTTTTACGCCAAGTGGTAAGTCATTTGAAGTGTATTGTGTCGCAAAGGAACGACCTGACTTAATTGACAATTATGAAAACTTATCTAATTTTCTCTATCATCCCTTCCATTTAATGTAGATTTAATAATTGCCATTCTGTAAATGACTAGTTCTGAATGTGTAATTTAATAATAAAATTAATTAATAATTTTGCATTTCATTTCTTTTTTTAATTTTAGAGTTTTAAATAAACATGCATTATTGCTTCTTAAATGAGAAAACCAACAAAATTTTGGTGACATTATCACGTTATAAACTGTCAAATAAGACAAAAGATAAAACTATTAAACTTAATAAGAAATCCAAGGAATGTGTAACAAAAAAGCTGCATTCAAAATGGACCGATCATATGAATGTTGTAAAAATCGTTCAACATTGTGGATCTTGATGTTAAATTTATTCCTGTTACTATCATTTGTACATAATAGCATTGAAGATGATACATCGACATTTAGTGGATGTATTGTAACTCCATTTATTCATTCAAATCGTTATGATGATTTTTCCGTTGGAAGTAACAATTATTATGATAATAAAATAATAAATTGCACGAATGTTGACGTAACGGACATCAATCAGAATTATTTTACCGACACTGATAAATCCAAGACAGCATACAAGCAAATTATTTTGAAAAATATTCGTACACCAAGTGAAAATTACCTCAACGTGACTAATGAGCAACAGACTGAATCATTATCGTATATCGATAGTGAATTGACGGATGGGCAGCTAAAGTCAATCTTCCATAAGAAGAATTACAGTCGACTAAAGTATGTTGATATCAGTGGCAATCGTATAGAGTCATTTGACTTTTCAACAATTTATCGTCTACGTGAATTAAATCTAGCAAGAAATTCCATCCGTCATCTAAATGGAAATGCGTTTCAGGGCTTACAGGATTTGAGACATTTAGATCTGAGTAGTAATAAAATAACAGATTTAAGCAAATCATCTGATATATTCTATAATCTATCACAATTGACTGTTTTGGATTTATCAAATAATACAATTAATGATATACCAAGACATATGTTTTATGCATTAGGAAATTTAATTCAATTAAATATGGCAAATAATAAATTATTTGTATTGCCTTATCAAGCATTCGAGAGTATGAAATCAGTTGAGATAATTGATTTATCAAATAATCTACTCGTATCGTTCCTGGACAATTTCTTTATTCACAATTTCAATCTTAAAGTATTGCACTTACAAAATAATCGATTGCACGGTATCAATAAGAATTCATTGTATGGCCTCAAGGAGCTTCATACACTCGACTTATCTGATAATAAGATCATTCACATCGATAGAAATGCATTTGATACACTTGATGGTCTTAAATTTTTAAATTTATCTAATAATGGAATCGAGGAATTATCTCATATTGTATTTCTACAATTAAAGCAATTGAGGACAATTGACTTGAGCTTAAATCATCTCTATAATCTACCATTAGGGATATTTGCTAATCAACATCAGCTTATTGAGATTTTTATGGATAATACAAAGATCCAAAAGCTCAGTAATTGGATAAGTCGTACAAATACAAATGTTACGGTCAGCAAGGAAGTTCTTAAGAATCTAAAATATTTATCTTTGCGCAACAGCACAAACCTCAAAATTGTCGAGTCATGCTTCTTCTATAATCTACCAAGTGTCGAAAAACTTTACATCACAAACAGTCAAGTGACATTCCTACCCAAGGGTATCGGTGAAATGAATCAGCTTGTTGAACTTGATGTGTCAAATAATCGTTTAGAATTTATACCAAATGGTATTCAACATTTAGTCAACCTGAAAGTTCTAAACTTGCTAAACAATGACTTATTGTGTGATTGTCATATGGTGTGGATGCTTTCGTGGATTAATGAACTTGAAGCTAAGAATAAAACACTTCCATATGACTTGCTACGATTGTCGGAACTTAAATGTCGTAATGGATATCCTGGTGAGTAATATTTACTAGTTTTTAAGGTTTTGTGGATGATTTTGGTTGTAAATTATGGAAATTTTGAATTTTTCTTGATATTTTCATGATTTTAAGTTTAGTTAAAATTATTATTGGACTTACCTTTTGAGATCCAAGTCCTAAAGAAGCTAGACATCTCTAATTAACACAGTAACCAACGAGAAATTTGTTAAAAATATCACTCTTCAAAATTCATTAAATTTTACGATTAATTGCTGATATTTTCTTAAAATCTTCATGCGCACATTAATTAAGGAACTATAATTTGTTATTTCCACTTCACAAATATTATTTAATTGCTCTCTTAATTAGTTAATTTAATTATTTCCTATTTTTCACAATTTTTATTTACATTTTCTCAAAAAACTGCAGCCAACTTCAATCAGTACTTTTCTTAATCATTTAAATTTCAAAAAACCGTTATAAAATTAATCAATAATAAATTCAATTCTCTCCATCCACAGGTGATATCCTCCGCATCTTAAAGCACATAAATTGTGTAGCACCATTCTTAATATCAGCAACACCAGATCAAGAATACCAAGTGTTCACCGACGCCATACTCGAGTGCAGTTTTGCTGGCACACCTGGACCCGAGATTGTCTGGAGAACTCCAAAAGGAATCATTTTAAGACACGATGACAACTATGAAGCTGATCCATCAGCAAAATTCCAGCTGGATCAACATCATCGCTCTGTACTTAAAGAGACAATTGAGAATGCAAGAAATCAGCAAAATTTTGATTCTGAAACTAAGCATGAAAGCATTAATACGAGAATTTGGCAAGGACCGGGCATTACATTACTTGAAAATGGCTTTCTTAAAGTCCATAACTTATCGAGAACCGATTCAGGATTGTATACGTGCTTTGCCGTTAATATTATGGGAAATGCAACGAAGGATGTCAGGTGAGTTACACGTCTGCCGTCCTTGTAATCCGATAAATGTGTAAAAATAGCTGAGTTGTTGGTAGAAAGTAAAGGAATAGCAAAATTCATTATAAAAATTGCATTCATTGATAGCAAAAATGCCAACAGCGCTTGATATGCAGTCGAGACAATTGAAATGCAGAAAAAATCAATGACAAAGTTGTGAACACAACTGAATGATTTTGTTTTGTTCCAACTCATCCATGATATAAAATGTTTCAACACTCATGTTTTTATAATTAGTATGTGAGATTGCGTCACATTTTTACAATTAAAGCTGAAAAAGTCTGTTAAATGACGTCGGTTCAATGATTCTTGACAATACTTGTCATTGTTGTTGATGATGGTAATCAAGCTTTATGACTTTGAAGACTTTAATCGCATTTGTTTAATGTTATTTGTTGTCAACTGGATTTAGTATTGATGGTAGATTGACTTTTTGGAAGAATTTTAGGTATTTTATACAATTTTGAGTTTTCAGTGTGTCGCGACACAACTGAGAACTTATTGCGATACCACATTGTGTTACGACACATTTGAGATCGGTTTGAGATACAGTAGTGTGTTGCAACAGAACTGAGAATTTGTTGAGATGGTTTTTGTGTCTCGACACAGCCATATTTAGTTGCGTTACAGTAATGTGTCTTGATAGAATTTAGATCGTGCCGCGACAGTGAGATCAAGTTGCGATGCATTAGTGTGTTACGTCACAACTAAAAGCGTGTTGTGATACAGTAGCATGTCACGTCACAACTTAGAACTTGTTGTCATACAGTAGTGTGTCGTGACACAACAGTGATCATGTTGTAATACAACGAAGATTATGTTGCGATACAGTAGTGTGTCACATCACAACTAAGAACGTATTGTGATACAGTAGTGTTTCGCGATACAGCTGAGATCATGTTACAAAACTCTTGTATGTCGAGTCAAAACAAAGATTGTGATGCGATGCAGTAGTGTATAGCGACACAGATAAGTTCATGTTGCGAAACAGATCATATTGTGATACAATAGTGTGTCGCGACACAACTTTGTTCGTTGTATTCATGATAAAATACAGTAGTGTGTCGCGATACAACTGAGATCGTGTTGCGATACAGTTGTTTGTCGCGTAGCCTAGCTTAAGTGACACGAACCTTAATAGATTCAAATTAAATGAATAACTTTTGTTTCCTTACAGATTAGTAAATTCTAATAAACTCTTACACATCCATTAGTCAAACTAGAGTACACAGTTGTGTACATAACACATTAATATCCAATCATCAAGCACTATTCCTTAATTTCTCATCAATACACACAGCAATCAACCACATTCATAGAACTTACTCACTCATTTTTACGAAAAATTTTCTATATCATTATAGACTCCTAATCGACCCAATCATCTTTTATCGTGTTAAAATTGGCGGTTTAGTGACAGGATTAATTTGTGCATTTGGTTTCCTAATACTCACGTTATTATTCCAACTGATAAGGAAAATCTTTATCCGCTTCAGAATTATTGATCTAATTTGCATGAATTGTTGCTCGTATTGTTATAAAAATGATAAAACAAAAACGAAAGCACGACAAATTTATGCAATGTTGGATTCAATTGAGCATTACAAGAGTCAACAGTTGGAAAGATTGCGTGAGAATTATGCGCAACAGGTAAGACTGACTCTTTGATTTTGATAAGAAAAACCAAAAGCTAAAAAAGAAAATTCTTTACCCTAAGTTTACCCCTTATGTCCCACTTCCCCTACACTCCAATACAACATACAACTCATAATCATAACTATAAACCTTCTTTCTTCTCATATTTTTTCACATAAAAATCAAAATTAAGGTTGCTCGTATTAAAGAAAATTGTACGCAGCAATGTGATTGGATTCAGAATAGCTATTCGTCACAAACAAAGAATTTACGTGATATACGCGATATTGGAAGTCATCATATATCAGCAATGCGTGAACAATACAGTGATCAGGTATGACTTTTACATTTTATTAAGATTACAACGATATTTTAGGAATGTAAGGAGACACGTGTGTGATTCTGTATGGTTGAGTGAATGGTTGGATGTACAATGCATGCCTAAATGGCATAAGTCAGTCAAAAGATCAGAAATCCAGCACCAGAGCGACGTGACTCTGGAATGGTGCCGGATTAAAGCCCATCTCAGTATCAAACCGAACCGGGGCATACTGCCGGTTTTAAACCAAATCCGACACAAAGTCAGTGAAACGCTTGGCTCTTGGATGTTGCTGAACTAATACCCAATCCGTCATCAAGTCAGGGTCAATTCATCTGGGCCATAGTGCCGGATTTAAACCAAATCCGACTCCAAATCAGAGTCACGACGGACTGTGGTATAGTATTAGATATAAATCAAATTCGACATCAAGTCAGTGTCTGGTGAGACTCTGGGATGATGCCGGACTGAAGCCCAATTCGACATCAAATCATTGTCAAACTGGACTTAGGTACCTAATTTAAACCAAATTCGACATCAAGTCAGTGTCACGTGTGACTCTGGGATGATGCTAAATTGAAGCCCCATCCAATATAAAGTCAGAATCACGCTGATTTGATGCATAGAGTCAGATTCAAACCAAATCCGACGCCAAGTCAGTCCCACTCCGGACTGTGGCTTGATTCTTGATTGATCAATCAACTTGCGTCATTCACAACAGTTACTCTATATCCAGAGACTGTAAGCCACAATTTAAAAATAAAATCTTCAACCATTACAACACGTAGTCATTATTCTATACTTAAATATAGAATTATATGACTAAAGTTCTTCAATTAAAAGTGCACTCAGAAGCCACAAGGTAAACCACAAGCACACATGCGATATTATTGTGGTAATTTTATCTTGGATTGTGTTTAAAACCACAATCATGGTAAATGTGAGAGATGCCATAATATGCTTGAATGATGATTCCGAGTGGTCTTCTGTGTGTGCATCATTTGTAGCTTTATTTAACCAAATGATCTGACCAGAATGGCATATGGTGTAGGATATATGAAAGAATGGGGTTTCCAAGGGTTGTGTGACTGTGGGGATGAGTTGGATAGTATCTGAAGGTTGTCATTGAATTGCTCACTAATTAGTTTATGTCATTTTAGGTCAAACGTGTCCGTGAGTATTCAACAGGTCAGCTGAACTGGGTACGAGAAAATTACGTTTTCCAACGCAATAAAATTCGTAAATTTAGTGCACATCAAGTCCTAAGACTCCGTGAAGGCTACAAATATCAACAGCAAACACTTAATAAAGTCCTCGAAAATCTTCCAAGTTTCTACTTTGAAAATTGTCGTGGACGTGGCGAGGACGAAGAAAATGTTACAGATGAAGGTATTTTTGTGCTGCACAAAAATTTTTTAGTTCTATTTTTGGCTTTATTTTTTCATAATTTTGTTATTATTAACATTAGGTCAAGTGGATGACATCCAAGTGCAATAACTTTTAATTCTTATTTAGTATCATAGCTTAATATCAATATTTCTTATGGACCATCCATAAATTGGCATTTTAAAGTAATTTTTTTAAACAATTTTTCTAACTGGACTGTATTGACATTTGGGATCATTTCATAGTTCATAATGTTACACAGTGGTGAATTTAGATTGAATTTTCGGAATACTTAACCGAAACATGACTTTGATAGGCAAACACTTCATTTAAGTTATACCTTTAATTGCTAACAAACATTCCCATTACTTTTTGTTTGGTGCTGTTTATCATTTGTGATTTTGATAGATTTGATTTATGTATGAACAAATATTTGTGTAATTAAGTGACTCAAGGATTATTTGAAATGTTAGACCCGAACAGCACAGTACAATAAGGCATTTAAATTGCTAATTTCCTCTATCCGCTTTCATCCGGATGAAACATGCGACAATCCATGCTGCACACTGCATTCGCGAGGGTACGTGTGGGTACGCGGCCTACGTCATTGAGTTAACGGCAACTCAATAGAGTGCAATAGAGAGTCGACTATATAGTTCGCCAGAGCACCGTTTCGTTGAATTTACAGTAAGACAAGAAGTTGCCCTTATGGCATCGTAACGGGTGATTTTGTCCAAATTTTGTGGCAAAAAATACGGTTTGTCGCATTGTGTACCTCAGGTTAACTCCTAATTTTGGCCCATTTTTACGATAAAGACTGAAAACTGTGCTGTTCAGGGTTGTGCTGATCAATCATGAAACAAATATACTCAATGGACACCTCAATATACACTATACAAAGTTATGATAACAACATTTTAGAACATTGAACTTAGGGAACGTTCGGATATTACGTAACATTGAAAAGAGCGTAATTAGAAATGAGTTTGTGTTAAGAAAAAATATCGAAGGATACTCCGAGTCGACTCGACTCGACTTCGAGCTCTGATTTATAGATCAGCTTCCCCCTGTGCTTACACTCATCCTCGCCACTTCGACTCACCATCCTCTCCTCATTAAGCGTTTTGTCAATGTTGTACAAATTTTTTTATGCTCCACCACATCTTTGTGGTAAGCCACAACCGAACCATACAGACCATGCAGCTCATGGCATATTCAAATCATTTAGGTGGCACAAAGTTTGAACAACACAGCGTTACGTAACATCCAAACGATCCCAATCATAAATCAAACTCACTAAATGATGACAAAGTTCACAAAACATTTCATTTAAGGCAAACATGCCAAAAACTCCCAAAAAGAGCAATTAATCATAATTTACATATTCATACTTAATGTTTGCAAAATTTACATGAATTAATCCTCATTAAGTCTAATAATATTTTGAGTCACTTAAGTGCAGACATACCCAAAATATATTATTAACTCATAACTTTTTCTTAATCTTTTTTCAAGCCTTTGAAGTCTACCTTAAATCAAAAATAGAAAAGCTTGCAAAGCTCGACACACAAAATCTCGATTGCAAATCTCCTGACTATCATGAGCACTTTAGTGCTAAATCAATTGACGAAAGTAAGGCATCTGTCTATTTTACTCCAAATGATGGACATTTGTCACCGCTGCCACCACAGATGTCACCGATACATGTTAATTATATGAATCATGATCACATGTTGAATGAGGCAGCTGGTGGATTTGATGATCGTGCTCCATGGCGTGCAGTTGCACTTCGAAGTTCATCAAGATCGCATCACAATCCAGGACAAAGACATAGTTTCCAACTTCCTGTTGATTTTATAGATGAGGACGATGAACCGATGGGTAATTTCATTGTTCCTGATCCAGTTTATACTGATGAACCCAAATTCCAGGACGTAATTGAGGAATCAGTTGAACATGGATCGATTCCATCACTTGCTTCTAATTCAATTGGACGACACAGTTCTAGACGAAGAAAGAAAAAGTATGACAAAGAAAAAAGCTTCTCAATGGTTTCCGTTGAGAATGAGGCTTTCCTGATGCAGGATATGACTGACTTCTCGAAGGGAGCTAGACCAAAAATATGTGATCCACAAAAGTATAGAAAAGACTCAAAAGGTGAGTTTATTGGGGTAATTTTGATGGTTTAGTGGACTAAGGCAGAATTTTGGCGGACTTTTGTTGAAGTCGGAATTCTGTCGGACTTTTTTTTAAACCATAATTAATTTATTATTTTTGCTAAAGCCTGAATTTCAGCCGAATTTTATTTGAACTAGAATTCTGGCAGATTTTTTGATTATACAGACTTTTAGCTAATTTTTATCTGAATCAGAATTTTGACGGACTTTTGTAAGAGCTAGTATTATACCAGAATTTTATTAAAGCCAGAATTTATGCAGATTTTTATTAGAATCAGAATTTCAGCGGACTTTTGTTAGAATCAGAATGTCAACAAACTTTTGTTAGAGCCAGCACTTTAGCTGACTTCAGATTGATTTAGAATTTTGGCTGACTTTTGGCCGAATTTCATCTGGGCCAGAATTTTGGCGGATTTTTGTTAGAGCTAGTATTTTAACGGACTTTTATTAGAGCCAGAATTAATGCAGACTTATGTTAGAACCTGCACTTTAGTCGACTTTAGTTTGAATTAGAATTTTGGCAGACTTTTGAACAAATTTTATCTGAGCCAGAATTTCGGCGGATTTTTTTTTAAATTATGTTAAATTTATATCGACAATTAAGACAATTTTATTCAATTTTAGACATTGCAGTCGACACCCACACAATAAAAAAGGTCAATTCTCAAGTGAATCTTGACGAAAAAACAGGAAAGGTTGTCTCAACACCGACCAGTGATGATTGTGATTTAGCATCTAATATAAATGGCAGCGATAAATTTATCTCACCAAAATTATTAAAATTACAAGCAAGTAGTAGTCTACCAGACCTACCCGGTACAGATCAGCATGCAACAAATGCATCATCAACAACAACATTATCATCAAATATTAATAATCAAAGTCAAATGTCAAGCATTGGACATGGTAAACTTGTTGTTTTGGCATTAGAAAAAGAGAATATTAATCAAATTGATGGTAGTGCTGATACTGATAATCAAATGACAAAAACGAAAATAAAACTCAATATTGATCCGACATCGTCATCATCTGCATCGTCTGTAAATCTTGATTTTAATGGTGATTTAATTGCCACAGATATCAGTACATTATAATTAGTGAATAAGTGTGAAGTAGATGGATATTAATGAGTGGAGATTTTATGGGTTGTGGATGTATTGAAATTTTGAATATATCTATGGTGTACAGCATGAATTATAATACAAAATATATAGTTTCAACGGTCGTTCTTGAGTAATGTTGGGATGTGGGGAACCTCAAGGTAGGGCTGGACGTCGACTAGGCTTTTGTCAGAGTGTGGCCGTCTCAAATTCGAGTTTTTCGACATTAGATTGTCGAAAAATTCGAACATTTCGGACTCAACTTGTTTTAAAATAAAAGTTTACGTTACGAAGAAAAGTTAGAGTAACGGTCAAAAAAAATTTGAATTTTAACGCCAAAAATTCTTTTTTTTTAAAAAAAAAATAACGGTCGTTTTTGAGGCTTTTGTATGGAGTCTAGTCGACTTTAAGCTCTGCCTGAATGTTGGAATTTAAAATAAATCTGACTAAATCCTTTACATCATTAAATTCAACAATTTTATCCTGATTACACATAAAATATAAATATTTTATTGCAAAAAAAAACTATTTTATTTTAAAATGAATAAAATTACTCTATTTATGATAAATTCAAATAGAATTTTATCAGAAAAATTTAAAAGAAAAATAAAAATTTTAAAAATATTTTTGAAATTCTTTATGAATTCAATCTTATTGGAACTAAATATGGATAAAGATAGATTTTTCATTTATTTCTATCTCTAAATTAAATTTCAAATTATATTTCAAAAAATTGACCATTTTTTTCGTTTTGAAATTCGAATTATAGAGTTTTAAATACGATCGATTTGTAAATATGATGTAATATTGCGGGGATTGGGGGATTTGTTAAGGATGGAATTGAAAGAATTGAATTTTGAGATTTGAAGTTTTGAATTTGAAAATTTGAAAAATTGAAAAATTTGATTTTAAAATTTCTAAATTTATTTGAGTTAAAATTAATTTTGACAATTTAAATTTTCAATTTTAAAATTTAAAATTTAAAATTAAAATATTTAATTTTCAATTTTAAATTTATTTTAAATTTTCAATTTAAAGTTTTTAAATTTTCAATTTAGTATTTTAAATTTTTTTATTTTTAAAATTTCAAATTTACCTAATAATTTTTTTAAATATTTTCAATTTTAATTTAATATTTTTTAAATTTTCAATTTAATTTATTAAAATTTTAATTTAACAATTTTTATTAAAATATGAAAATTGAATTTTTATTAAATTGAAAACAGTTAATTTTTTAAAAATTTAATAAAAGATTATAAATTTTAAATTTTTTTTTAAAAAACAATTTTAATTTGAAAATTCAATTCAAAAAATTTTCAATTCCAATCTCAACATTTTCCCAACCCTGAAGAGGATTTTGTCACTAGTAAGTCTAACTTAGGACACACTTTTATGGAGAAAACTTAACAATTTTAATAAATGTAATAAAAATTTTAAAATAAAATATCCAAAAAAAAAAAAAACCTGAAAAAATATTTTAAATACAACTGTAGTTTGCTTCATAGAAACAGTCCTAAGGCTGGAAACTCCATTGATTAATCTTCACTATATTTAGCAATATTTTAATGTCGTTAAACAAAATTTTTCTTGTGTGATTTAAATGAGAAAGAAATTTTAGTGATAGAAAAGTTCAATTCAGCATAAAAAATTGTAATTTTAAGTTTTCAAAAGTCAAATGTCTGAAAAAATCGGGAGAAAAATTATGGAAAATTCCTTTAAAAGTTTTGAATTTTTTAATAGTTTTAGAATTTTTTTGTAGTTTAAAAAGTTGAAAAATCAAGTCCAAAATTCTTAAATATTTAAAAATTATAAAATTTCACTATTTTATATGTCATGAAAAATAGAATTTAATTTTTTAAAAAATAATTTAAGTTTAACATTTTTTTATTTCTGTATTTTTCACATTTATTGGTCATAAATAAAATAATAATAAATAGCAATTTCATGTCGGTATCTCAATGGTGATCCTTTTTAACGTAAACTGAAAGACCTGCCCTAATATACATGGCACCACACCTGATTCATATTCCTTTTTTATCTGATTTAATTTTAGTTTTTAAATACACAAGTTTTGCTCATCATTATTATCATTCTAGCATGAATATTATGAATAAATGTTGAATTGAGAATATTTAATTAATTGAAAAAAATGGAAAAACTAGAAAAGTGGGAAAAGTCATCAAGATTTTTTCTGTATTTTAAAACATGAGAAAAATTATATTTCAAATAAAAAAAAAGGAAATAAAAAAAATTCTTGGCAAAAATCTTAAAAAATCGATTTAAATTGAATTTTTGTTAAATTTAGATCGGCGGTGAATTGGCATCAGTGGTCTGAATGGTAGAGCATTGGCCTTACGTTCCAAAGGTCCTGGGTTCGATCCCAGGTCAAGTCCAACTCTTGAAGCTGCTTTTCTAATTCAGAATTTTAGTTTCAAAGCTCAATTCGTGTGTTTAGTTGCAGTTTTGAGGTCTTTGGTTTAAATATGGCTTGTTACTTGATGCCATCACAAGGATATGCTAATGCCAATGTCCAGTGCTTCCAAGGAATACGGACCCCACTGCTAATTGAAGACTTATGGCATCAACATTGATCTAAAGCTTCAAATTGATCAATTCAGCATTTTTAATCTACAATCTCCTGCAATCTACAATCCATCCCTTTCCAGCCATCACCCATCATGACACATGCACATTCCCACTCAGCACAACAGCTTAATTTCCCTTTTCATTCAATCAAAAAGAAAACAAAAATTTCTTCTTGACTTATTTTGTGTCGTGCTGAAAATTCATTTCTGTCTCAAAGCCATTCCTCCTACGTCAATGTCTCATTTTCTCTCCTTTTCAGCAAGCAAAGCAACTAAAAAGTTTGATGACCTTTGCGTGTGCCCTCAGTTTCTATTTGAGATATTTTATTTGAGTAAAAAGCTGTAAATTGGATTACATTGTTGTGTACGAAAAAAAAGTAATTTTTTTGGATGTTTTGAATAATTTGTTGCACCTGTTGACGGGGGTTGGTGGCTTTGATAGGGAAGGGAAGTTGATGAGGTGAAGGTGATGTCGAATTTGAAGGATTTATTTGAATTTTGGTAGAATATTCAAGAAATTTTTGGTATAAAAGAGAATTTGAGCATAAAAACAGACATAGAAGCTAACCCGAACAGCACAAATAGGCTCATCTAGCTTCAGGACGTCGTTAATCTGACTTGATGCCATATTTGGCTTAAATACGGCATCATGACACAGGAGAATCGGCCTAATACTTGATTAAGATCAACATGTGCTATTTGGACTATCTTCTGATTCACGGTCATGTCCTAAAACTCATACTCAAGCTCTATAGATACAAACTCGAATGGCACCTTCAAAATTGACTCTGAGCAGCCGTCACGTCGTCTTTAAGATGCCTTGTCGTCATTTTGATACTTTTCCGTCAACATGACATTTGGCCGTCAAGGCAACGAACAAGGAAGTCGTTCTGCTCAAGATAAAGTTCATTGCCATCCACATCAAACGACCTAACCAATCTCAAGATAATTAACTTAGCCACCATCATATAAATTTATTATTTTTTCAGCCTAACATTAAACAAACCAAAAAAAGAAAGATTTATACCAGCAAGACTCATTCTAACCACCAAAAAGCAGTAAATTTTCATTTTCAGTCCTTGTCAGTTGAATGAACTTTCGGATGTTACAAGGATATATTAAAGTGCTACACATTAAAGCCGACTTTTTTCTCTTCTCTGTTCTCCGTGTTCAGCCTATTGAGTGGAAATACTTTTCTCCTTTCATCGTTCATCGACCTTTGCATGTCCTTTAACCGTTCTCTCAAATATTTAATTCATATTTTTTTGAGTATGCATCAACATATTAGAATCTTTTTATCTTACATTTGTGTATTAAAAATTGAAAGGAGTATAAAATTCTGAATGGAGGCTTATTGGTAATGGAATTTTATTTTAGGTATGGGAAATTTAAGGGTAAGTGATCTGATAATTGGTTTTGAGTCTGTTTTCATTCTATAGACTTGATATACATGGGTGATGTAAGATTGGCACTGCTATGTAAGTGGTGAAGAAGCACAATATACTGGCAGAGTCTGTGGCAGTAATGAATAAGATTCAGGATGATGTTGAACTTATTAGCAGCAACCTGGAACGAATTTTGATAGAATTATTGGTAGAATTATTGACTAAATGCCATTTAATGGACAAACTTTTTCTAACTTAAACTCAAGTAATGGACAATAAACATGCTTACTCACTTCGTTGTCCGTGCAGATCATCTGTGAACCATGCCTTCCCTCAGCTGCCGACTTAAACTGGCTTAATAGCATTCCCATACTAAAATCCGAGTCGACTTCAAAATTTGGCTTTTCAGGATGTCTTCTGAAACGATGCTACAGCCATCCACAGTCAAACTACAGAAATTTCTCAAACCTTTCCAAATTAAAGATCTTCAAGCCCTTAAAACCTCCTACATTTCCTTCAATTGACTTCTTCTTAAACTACTTTCTTCACATTTTTACAACATACGCATCGGCATCAAAGTTCATTCATCTTACACGAGGAGAGAAAAACATTCAGAAAATAAGAAAGAAAAAGGCAATGAATTTTTAGGCATTTCTCAACTTGAGTACTCAAGGGTAAAGTTTTTCTTCGAATTTAATTTCCCTTTAAAAGTTGATGATGATGATGAAGAAGTGGATGAGGTTGTTGACTTGGTTTTGTGGGGTTTGGGCAAGAATTGAAGGTATGTATTTGTTGCGTTTTGGATAAGGAGGCCTGCAGTTTTTGGCTGTATCATATAGTTTGTCCAAGGTCACAAGTAAGGGTTCGCGATGCTGAGACCGAGACCGAGACTGAGTTTGTAGTCTCAGGCTCCTCGACTACCGGTCAGTCTCAGCCTTGGTCTCGGGAATTTTTCGAGACAATTTTGTCGAGACCGAGACTCTGGGAAACCTTAGTCGCACTCCTGCATTTATGCCTGCAGTTAGTATTGCACTTGATATCGGAAATTGGCAAGTGGAAGCCAGCGATAGAGACAGCTTCAGACGACTCCTGTGGGAGGTCATGGATCACAACTGATCTGTACGACCAGCGAAGTAAATAAGTAAGTATGCCTGCAGTTTTGGATAAATCCTCCTTATTTTAAAGGTTTAAGTTACAAAATTCAATAAAAATTCTCATTTTTGGATGCAAAATCTGAAATCACCCAGACTAAGATTGATTTACAAGCCATTTACACATCAACTCATTTATTATCCCATGACTTTTTATTACATGAGTAGCAACACTCATTAGTATCACATTTTACAGTCAACAATTTATGTCAAATTACCGACAAATAATGAATTAGATGCAATAAAGACTCTTTTTATTCATCTTTCTCACCATCTTTATAATCGTCATTTAAAATTCAATAATATTAAATTTCTTAGCTAATAAATTAAAATTTTAAATCCTTTTCCTATTGTGGTGAAATTTAATCTTAATCATTTACCACGCATATATGTAATTTACACTTTAAGCTGCTTTCTCAATCATCTCACACTTCATTCAATTTGCAAGTTTTTATTGCTGTTCTTTTGCATCGATGAACCTTTTACGTTCATTCATCAATTTTTGTGGTGTTAGCTGGATTTGAAGAGATTAGGAGTGGGTGGATGCGGTGGTTTGGGTCTCAAAATTTGAGATTTTAAATTTAAATCCAGAAAAATTGTTAAAAATTGTCAGTTTTGAGGTTCAAATTTAGAAAAGTTGTTAAAAATTGTCAGTTTTGAGATTCAAATTTTGAAAATTCATAAAAAATTGCTAATTTTAAGATTCAAATTCAGAAAAGTCGTTAGAAATTGCTTGTTTTAAAATTCAAATATCAAAAAAGTCGTTAAATATTGTCATTTGAAAATTCATAATTTAATGGATTTTTTAAGCTAATCTTTAACAGGCTTTCAGTATTTCAATGACTATTTAATACAGTGATTGCCAATCTTTCAATTTTCGTGGCCTATCTTGGTCACTTGTGTGCCCCGACACACAGGTTGCCAACAACTGACTCAACAGTTCACATCAACTTCACTCAATTATAATTCCAGACCTAACAAACTCACCACACCACATTTAACATATCCACATGCACTTCCATTCATTAAACCTAATTTCATTTGTCACACAACTTGCAGACTTGTGTCTTGCCTGTATAAATTAAGCAAATAAATATATATCGTTGCATGACACACATGAGACCAATGAACAACCAGAATGGACAGCGGAAAGCTTAAATAATGAATTGAATATCAAATTCCTACGCGCCCAATTGCCATTGTTCATAACAAGAAATCTTATTCTTATTTTATTTAAATTTAAAACTTTTTTCTCTCGTTTTTTTGATTTGTTGAAATGACATTTTTGTGCCATAAATCATGCACTTTATAATATTAAAAAAGAGAATTTCACATGCATAATATAAAGTAGATTTTAATGGAAATTGTAAGCTGTAAGTAATGGAATTATTCTACTTAAATTACATTTCCATTTTTCTTCGTGCATTTTTGTATGAAAGACGATGAAATCAAATATAAATCAAGTGACAGTGCTCGCTGTTAAGGGAGTAAAATGTGTTTTTGAACTCTTGTGATGAGAATGGCAGTTGATTTTTAATAAAGGAATAGTTAGCTTGGTGTAACCTGGAATAGGGACGTAGCTGGACATGTTTTGAGGGACGGATTACTTTTTGGGTCGTTTATCGTACTTTTGTCGGGAAAAAGCCTAAAAAATTGAAGAATTATGTCCAAAATGGGTAGTTTTGAGTCAATCAATCGACTCCCATTCCTCCTTCCTCCAAAACAACTTTCCCAACAGCTTTTCAGGCCATAAAGACAACTAACGACATCTGGATGCATACAGTCGTCCTTAAAGCTAGACATCAACCCCAAATAGACAAAACTACGTTAGAACTAGCCGTCAGCTGGATATTAACATGTCACGAACTAGTTTTAACGAATTTTTGTCCATTCGGAACCTGATAAACCTTCTAGCTTTCCACTTGGGCAGATTAATACAAATTCAATTGACTTAGGGCACTCAATGTCATTGGTACTTTTCAATTCGTATACCCAAACCACAATTTATGGACCAAATTACGTATACATCTGATTCACTAAGCAACCTAAATTCATTTTCTAAACCTTCAAACTAAAACACTTTAACACTAACCTTTAAACGACTGTCCACAACTAATTATTACCGTTACATATTACCCAAGAGACACACAAACATCATCAATTATGAATTATAATCATCATTCACACGGAATTACACGTGGAATTTCCAAATAAAAAGAAGTTCATTTATTTGATTAAAGCATTAAACATCATAAAAGCTCTTCCTTTACACGAGCCCTTTATGTGTTGACACAAAATGAATGATGGATGAAGTTAAAGTTTGAAAGATGGAATGACTTATGTACATGGAATATTTGTGGATAAATGGGGTCAGCACGTGTAGGAATTAGGAAGAATTTGAAGGAGTTCTGTAAAAATTTGAAGTTTGATGCATTTCGGGTAACACGAAAGAAGAAGTCTCCGATTTGAAGCATTTAAGGCTTTGTTAAAGCCTTTTCAATGGTCAAAGGAAGACAATTTACAAGATTGCCGGTTCAATGACATTGGAAACATTAGAAACATCAAATTACAAACTTACTAAAATGTGCTGTTCAGGATCATAAGCACAACATGTACACAGGGTTAACAATTCCTAAAATAATCATCCTATCCAACAACATCACATTCACAATAATAAAAAATGTAAAATCAAGTCACAAGATGAGACAAAAATCCATTAAATCTAATGATGAGTGCCTGAGCCCATTAAGAAAGTCGTGACGACACAACTCATTCTTGTACTCGACTATGAAAAGCTTCCCTTTCAGGCAGTTTTGTGTCTAATGGTTAAGACATGGGATGTGTCTTATTATGACTAAGTCTGCAAGGTTATGCAAAAAAATTTACTTTTTTCTGCTTCTTCACATTACTTCCGTTTTTCTTTTTGACAAGACTAAATTGCTTTTTTCCTTCTACTTCTTATTACTTTCATTATGTATTCTTCTTTTGGGGAAATTTAAGAAGAAAAAGAAGAAAAATGTTGAAGATTAAAGGATGAATTTTCGAGAATGGATGTAAGAATGACAATAAGTCGTTGAGGGTTGACTACGACGCACATGTTTATTTGAGCTTATCTCAGAGAACCCAGTTGATTTGGACTTTGGATGGAGAAACTCGACTCAAAACGAAATTTGACTCAACTTAGCGCTCTTATGACGATTTCAGTGGATATTCACACATTTTGAGATGCACTGCCTTAGTTGTATACCAGGCTTTATTAGGAGTACCATGGAATATCATCCAGACAGCTCAAGTCGAGTAATTGATCCGAAAGTCAGCGCCCAGCAATCCCAGCACTATATTTTTGATCGATTCACCGATTTGTCTTACTCGGGTCAGCTGAGTTGAGCAAATGGCACCAAATCTAGGACATTATGGTCCTTAAAGGTACACTGCGTAGTATTGACCAAAAATCCAGCTTCAGACCGCCTTAACTGCGACCTGATGTTGAGTCATGTCGGCTTGAGACCAAATTTCATCGAAACTGGCCCGATGCCTGAGTCATGCTGACCTTAGCCCAGATTATCGTTCATTAACAACCCCTGTGCTTTCCAGCAGCCACCTTCAATGCTTTAGCCGACAAAATTCCTCCACAACCCAATTTCATCCAACAAAAAAAGCTTCACACATTATGTTTAAAATTTCAAAAGCTCATCACAATCCACTCAGAATCTTATCGTTAAAGACCCACCCAAGCATATTCACATTATACAGTACAAGAAGAAGACCTTTAGGCTTAAAAAGTTTCATCATGATGAAAATTTATAAATAGGATGTTTCTTACCTTCTTGTCTCTTGTGTGCATTTTGAAATTTTTTTTCATTTTTTCTTACAGCTACTTGCTGCTGCTTGCTTTTTTTGTAATTTTATTATCCTCGTAAGACTTTACATGACACGTAATAATATTTTTTGCTGTGTGAAAGTTTGAGCTTTTTATATTCATTATGTTATGAACTTTAAATGGAAAAAAGTTGAGATGTATGTATGTATTTGAGGAGATGATGGATAAAGTTCAAGGGTGCATGCATTCTTCATACAATTCTGATAATCCAGTTGGAAGTTTTGATTTGAATTTTGTGGCAATAAGATTGATTCTTAACTCTAAGTTAACTCTATGTCGCCCCTATTTTAAGTCAACTTAATGGAGGGTTCACTCAAGACTGCTGACCTAATGACCAAAAAACTGCAATCTAGCACGAACTATAAAGTGCAACCAAAAATTGCAGGTCTGTGCATCTAAATTGTAGAAAAAGCAGGTTTGCTGCTCTTGTCCGAAAACGAATTCAATGTTTTGAATAGCACAAGCTGGTTAATCGTTCCAAAATCTGGCAAGTGAGCGCTGTTGTGTTGCATGACAAGGTATTGCTTGTCGTGACTTAGACACCAAGCCGTCGTGACTTGGACATCAGACGAACATTGCTTTGACACTAGACAAGCGTGACTTCGGCACTAGGTCAGCGTGACTTTACAATCAGACTGACGTGATTTCGGCATCAGGCCGGCGTGACTCGGGTATGGTGCCGGGTTTAAACTTCAAATTTGAAGTTGGATTCACACTAATCTAGGTCGGATAATGAATCGATTGACCGATTAATGCTATTCGGAAATGTTGATAGACGCCAATTGTGAGTTTTGAATCTCATAAACCAAGTCACATTAAATGTTAGGACAGTAAGAATTGCATTCACATCCAAATAATCATTATCTAAGATTAAATTCAATAATTTAGATCAAAAAATCGACTCACAGACCTCGAAGTCAACTTGAATTTTGTATGGAGTCGATGTCGGGTCAAGTCGACTTTTCGATACAAAATCAGAGTCGAATTCGAGTTCTGGTGGCTTATCAGCATAGAATTTCTAAATATCCGACTCGTCTTTCCCTGGAATCGAACCCAACTCATTTGGATACACATTTGCTGCTCTACATACTCTATCAATTCAGCTATAAACTTAAGCCAAACAACAATCATGCATAAAAAGTTAATGTTGTTATAGAAGAACAGAGGCAATAATAAGAACGCCAAAGGGGGTTTGAGGCCAATTATATCAAGTAGAAAACGCTTACGGCGTCTACAAGACGAGCCATACAATATTGATTTTACGCACAAAGGAGGAACAAGAAAAAAGTTTTTATTGTGAATATTTAGGAATTATGTCCTGTTGTGAGGAAAGTCTTAAGACTGAAAATATATTTTTGGATGTAAAAAATAAAATAATTTTGAGTAAAAAATCCAAGGGTCAGACACTCCAGTGGTACAGTACTGTACTTACTGTACTTACTGTACTTTTCATACAAGTACAGTAAGGACAGTAACAGTACAATATTTGACTTTCATACAAGTACAGTAGGTATTGTAAGTATTGTACTGTACTTACTGTACTTTCATATAAGTACAGTAAATATTTTACTGTACTTACTCTTCTCCATACCCAAACTCTTCTTATTTGCTAGTGTATTTCTCGTCTAACTCAACCCATTTGTTGGAATCACCTCACCCTTCCTTCACAATTTCTTCTTTAGTCGACGAGTTTACGCCGTCTACGTCTTGATGTCAGCATTGTATTGTATATCCCTGTCGATGTATGAGTTTTATAGAAAATTATGCTTAGACATATACAAATATGGAAGTGAAAATAAAACCTCGGATAACTGCATGTTTTTGCTTCTTGATTTTATATATGCATAGTCATGGTGTCGCGTGGAAGTGGTCGAAGGTCATTTTTAGCGCAATAGTTTTGAAGGGTTGTTTTTGGCTTTGGTAAAGGATTTTCAATGAAAATTGGGATAAGATATAGGAAATTGGATGGTTTTTGAGTGACTGAGTATCTTGAGTGCCTGAGTGTCTTGAGTACCTGAGAATCTTGAGGGCCAGAGTAGCGGTGAAATGGCATCAGTGAGCTAAATGGTAGAGCGTTTGCTTTAATGCCAAAGGTTCTGTGTTCAATTCCAGTTCATGACTAATTTTCGAAGCTCTTTTTCCATTTTACCGTTCTAGTTATGAAGCTCGGTTCGTGTGTTGTATAATTCCGAATGATGGATCCTGAGTAGGACTCGAACCCACGTTCTAGGATTTCCGGCAACATACTAGCTCTAGGATTTCTGGTAGCGTACAACTGAGCTATCGCGGGTTACTCGACCTTATGACAAAGTGACATATATAAATTATACAAGGACTTATGGTATTGGCAATTGGCAGAAGGTAGCCAGCGATAGAACCAGCTTTAGGCGTCATCTGAGGGAGGCCATTGGTCACAGTTGATCTGTATGGCCATCGAAGTAAGGAAGTAATTAAGTACCTGGACTAATGGAAGTAAATGTAAATACAGCATTGAATATATGGGTTTCGGAAGAAAAAGCCAGCAGAAGAGACAAATTTAGACACAGTCAAGTATCGAAATTGACTTTCAAGACCAGCAAAGCAAGCACAATGAGACATTCCAACCAAAAAGCATCCAAAACTAACCAAAATTCTCAATCTTTAAAACACCAGCAATTCCCTTCATGTTCGCATTTCCAAGAATTATGATAATCACAATCTGAATGACAAGAATGAGCGAGACCATGAAGAGGAACACTTAAGAATGAAAAGATAGAGAATTTTAAATCAGATTATGATAATTTTCCTTCCTCGACGAATGAAATGAGAAAGTTATTATCATCTGAACTTTTGAATGACGAAAAGAATGAGAGGAATTTTGCTGTTTTTTTGGATGAAAGGATTGAGACTTAAAAATGATGGAAAAAAAGTTGGATTTTTTGTGTTATTAAAATGAAAAGGATTTAATCTTTCAATTTAAAATTGTCGAAAATTCTTAACAATTTTAAGTTGAATTTTTTGTTTATTATTTTAAATTTTGTGAAGATCATAAGAATGACTTGCGGATAAAATAGAGTAAAATGGAAGTTATAATAAAGTATTGAATGAAAATCCTTGAGAATTCAATAAGTTTTTCCAAAAAGTCAGAAAAATATGGAAGTGAATTTTGAGAATTTTCAGGTTAATCAAGAATTTCCCGAAAAATTCAAAATTTAGAAGTCGTTTTCTCGATTGAAACCAAGCTATATTAAGGACTTCACCTGGATATGTCCTTTAAAACCAGTTGTATAATATCAAGTACGTAATTATACACTTTCATCAGTTGTGTCCAACCTGTTAAAACATTAAGTGTTTCAAAACAGTCAATGACTCTGTTGAGGCTTCGTTAGGAACACAATTACTGACCTCAAACTGCCGACGACTCCATTTAGGAGCCAATAGTTTCGTGATGGAGCCTAGGAGTTTTATCAGAGCCTTTTTCATTTTGTGTCGCACGTAATGTTCCTTTTGGAGGTTCAGTACGTCTGATTGAGATTCTGAAGTGTATGTTCTATCCAGTCGAGCTATTACAGCATGCCTGAGAGTCAAAACGTTCCATATCACAAAACAGATTGTCCACAACTGCTCTTTATATTATTTACTCTTTATAATGTTATGTAACTGATAATAATTATGATCGCAATCTGTAATTAAAACTGTATAATTGATACGTGACTGCTAATCATGAATACTACATGAAAAAGTCAACGCAATGCACATATAAATACATTCTTGCATTACATTATCACATTTATTTACAATTTAAATAAAATTCTTTGTAATTAAAAATCTAATACAGGCTATAGACACTGTAATGTTTGGGATTGTTGTGGATGGAATTAGGTTCCTTAAAGGTGGTGCAACCCAAAGATAAGGTCTTGAAAGCTACAGGAACCAACTGAGGAAGGCCATGGATCACACCTGATCTGTACGGTCAGCGAAATAAGTAAATAAGTGTAGATGGAATTTGTGTAAAAGTAATTTGTGAATTGATGGTTTCAAAATGTTGACATGTACTTATTTCACTGGCCGTACAGATCAATTGTGATCCATGACCCTCTTTGTCGGCTGAAACTGGATCTATCATTGAAATTGACACTTACTACACTTGAAATTGGCTTGATTTGCTTAAATTGGCTGAATGCCACAGTTCAAAGTCATCGAGCTTTCCCGAATAACACAAGTCGACTAATCGATTCAAAATCCGGGACCAGATCGACATGAAATTGCCAAATTATTGGATTTAAATATAAACCGACATCAAGACAAAGTCACGCAAGTCTGGTGTTGTGCTGTCTTTGTGCTTAATTCGATCCAAAATCCAGCAGCTTCCTCTGGCTAGAATCACGATGGTCCTGGTGCCGACTGTTGAATTGATCAAATATACCAATTTCTACTTATTCAGGTCTATTTATGGATATAAATTTGGAATGAATTTTCCTCAAATTCTCAGCATTATTAATGCAACGTTGCACAGCCTTGCTTCATATTTGATAAATAAAATTTCATGCTGCACTTTTTACATTCACTTGAACTTTAACGTTGAAAATAAAAGTCGACAGCTTTTTATGAATTTTCACAGTACTAACTTGACAGTGAACTTGAACTCAAACAGCAAAAAAATTAATTTTTCAATATTTCCATCATGTCTGATGACTACGGATATTCAGTAATTGTGAAAAAAGAAGCTTCATTTCCCGTTAAGCTGTTCTGGATGTTCATTTTGTGTGTTTTGGTTATTTGTTTTGCATTTTACGTTCTGCAAGACTATAGAAAGTACAACATAGCACCAGATATAACAATGAGCACCGACTACATTAGAAGTGATGTCATTCCATATCCAGCAGTGACTATATGCTCACCATTGCTGATTAAAAATGAGTTTATGAATGTTTCAAAATATTTTCCAAAACAAAAGGATTTAAAAATAAGTCCAACAGATCGAGGATATATGACAGCTTCACTTCATGCCTGTTCTGATAATACTGGAAGTGCCTTTTTGGAGCCAGATATGAATCATGATGATTTTGATCAACGGACACCAGAAATATTAGATGCAACATCCCCAACAATTAAAGAAATGTTTCTTATGTGTAGTATTGAAGGTGCTGATCGCTGCGAACAGCTTTTCATTCGTTCAATGACTGATGATGGATATTGCTTCACATTTAATATGCTTGGATATCATTCAGTCTTCAATCCAAACATAAGTAAATATTTTGACTCTTATAAACGTAAGGACATCCCAAAAGCATGGAATTATGAAGCTAAGCAATTTCATGACGATGAGAACAGCCCAGAACCTCCTTTGTGGACATTACAGGATGGATATTTGACAAATGAAAGTTTAACACAACCATTAAGAGCCAACAGAGCTAAATTGAGTTTATTAACAGTCATAAAAGATGTAGACATTCCAAACTTGTGTGAAGCACGACGGCAAGGCTATAAAGTCATTCTGCACTTACCAAATGAAATTCCAACAATTTTTCATTCTGAGACTTATTTCCAGTTGAAAAATTTAAAGACAATGTCAATATCAGCAGAGGTTATTGAAAAAGATGAAAGTTTAAGGAGATTGACACCTGATCAGCGTGGCTGTTACTTTGAAGATGAACGGCAGTTGAAATTCTTTAAATCATACACGCAGCGGAACTGTGAATATGAATGCATGACCAATTATACATTAAGAACCTGTGGATGTGTAAAGTTCTCCATGCCAAGAGACAAAATGACCGAAATTTGTAGAGACAAGGACATTAAATGTTATACTGTACTTATTACTCATTGGCCTGACATAATTCGAACCAATCCAACTGTGTCAGATGCAGAAAATGCTTACAAATTTCCATGCAATTGCATTCAATCCTGTACACTGATTAATTATAAAGTTATAACTGAACGATCTTTTGAAATGAATCAGCAGAATTCTGGATATTTGATGTATTTAGAGGCAATGATGTCGAATAATGAAGAGTAAGACTAGGGGTACTTGAATGTGGGATCAGTTGGAACCTAACAGGCAAAGAGATCGCATTTAGGTACTACAGTGGTCTTTCTGTACCATTAATGCATACTCTATGTCTGTCAGGGAGAATTGCATTCCTGAATGGATCAGTTGATCAGAGTTGGCAGGACATTGTAGTCCGGATTCCAAAAATCCCAAAAGTCCAGACTTTGTGGAGTCTGACTTCACTTTTTTGGAGTCCTAACTTTGGAAGTCCGGGCTCCACATTAGAGTCCTGTCAACTCTGCATTCATCATAATTTCTAATTAATATCAAGTCTCAAGGGCGTTTGGAGGAGCAGTTTGGAGGTTGGCCCGCCTGGCTACATCCTTGACAAGACCTAATGTCGACTAATGACAGTTTTTACAAAACATTCCGAACTAAATGTCATTAGTCGACCATATATCTTGGTAGGGGCGTAGCTAACTCCCAAACCCTCCTCCTCATTCCAACCCTGAATATGCTCATTAGCTCCTATGTTCAATTAGACATCATATCCAATGTCCTCCCTCGGAATTCCTAAAAATTCTAACATTTTCTTCTAATTTTAGCAAAAACGAGACTCTGTCATACCTCGAGATCAGCTTCAAAGACTTTCAAATCTTACACACGACACATTTTACAGCCTACGAGATCCAAAACTTAATCTCAGACATTGGCGGACTGCTTGGCTTATTTTTGGGATTCTCATTGATATCAATATTTGAAATAATTACAAGAATCATCAATATGGTGAAACAAAAATGGTTTAAGCAAGATGAGGCTAAAGTTGAAGTAAAGGTTGAGCCAAAACATGCACTTGCATTTAGATCATATTTGAGGTCACTACAGCTATCATCAACAAATGCAAGGAAGGTTAATGATATGAATAGGAAGTTGTTTGGTGCATCTTGTGGACATCGATGATTGGTTAGTTAATTGGGTTGTTATATGGCTGGCTGTATGGCTGGGTGTATGGCTGGCTGAATGGCTGGCTGTATGGCTGGCTGTATGGCTGGCTGTATGCCTGAGTTTTATTCTAAAAATTGATTTTTCTAGGAATATCCATTGATTACAGCAGTTTGACTTCCACTTGGAGCCCCCTTTGAACGTAATAAGCCTACAACCCCCCTTAACATATCACTAGAATAATTGAATATTATGCAAATAATAATGCAGCTTTATTCAATTTCTAAGAATTTAATTAAATTAAATAAAATCTCTTCAATTTAATCAAGAGGAACAAAAATAAGGAAGTGAAAAATTCCCCTGAATTTAAGGATGATGACACAAATAATAAAACGGGAAGAAAAAGGATTTAAAATCCTTGACAGCACGCAATATTTAAGAAAATGAAAGGATTTTTTAATCTCAAGTATTTATGCTCTATGGCATTCTTATATTAAATGTGTGAGATTTTCATTTAAAATAAGTAAGGAATTGTAATTCATAAAAGAAATGTTTATAAAAATTATAGCAAGTATGAAAGTGAATGGAGTTTTGTTACTTAAGCGCATTTGAAATAATTAATTGCAATTTATGAAGCAGGTGCTTGTCGGCAGTAGAGTGTTATGGGAGTTTTATGGCGTACAGACTTGACCCTCTGAATAAGCCATTAATATGAGTATCCCATTCAAATAGAACTTTTCACGATTTTAATTCGACGCCAAGCTCGAGTCACGGCAATACGTGTCTGAATTTTCCATCATTTAACCGACTTGTGCTGTTCTGGTAACTCAAATGAACATTCGTAAGCAAATAGGCCAAATGAAATGATAAATCATTAATGGAGTCGTACCTGAGACTTTTTAAGTTTTGTATTTAGGACAGGATGTCTGTGTCGATCAGAAGATCATTCTTTGGATGGTGCACAGATCCTGAATTGCACGAGCGGCTCAATGAGGCAAACCTTAAAGTGGTTAATAATTAGTTGTGATGGTTCCAAATCGGAACTTCCGATAGGGCATCTTTGCGTCTTACCGTTAATACTGCGACGTTGCTCCGAACTAGCAAATACTTTATGTCTGGTCTTAAGCAAATAATAAGAAAATAAAATCCATTGTTATAAGTCACACAGAAATAAGAATAATAAAAAGTTGCTGATTCTTAAAGATCCTCAAAAAATGATATAAGCATACGCAATTTTCATTTGAACATAAGAAATTCAACGACACAAAAGAAAGAAGTATAAATACAAAGATTGTTAAAGATAGAAAACAGAAATGAGGAATGTAAGCTGTAAGCCTATTACATCCCACACTACATCCACATCATTTTCACATATACAAATGCAGATAAAAAATTGGGGCTGAATAGAGAAATGCTTTGTCGTGCTTTTTTTTCATACTAAGGAGTGTTTTTGGTGACATTTTTATCGTCATCGCAACATGAAAGATCTCAGTTTGATATAATCACGGAGATGGAATGAAGGAACGACATGGATGCTGGCATTATGATGTATTTTCATGATGGAATGGAATAAAAATGATAATTTTACTGTCAAATAAACTTTAATGTCTGAGAGGATGAAATGAAGGTTTTGGGTATTTTTTGGGGGGTACTAGGAGGGGGGAGGGTCATGGATATGCCATGGCACACCTAGGTGGTCAGCAACTACTGAAAAAGGACACGGCTAACGGTTTATGGCATTTTTGTGGGTTCCATGACGCTCAATTTGAACATCTCTGTATTATCCATTAATCCACAACATCCTTGACCGATTCCCATTAATATCCACCACCATACCCACCATACCTCCTAAATTCTCATCCATCCATAATTCATTTCAATTAAAATTGTCATCCCATCCTTTAATTCATCAAAAAAAAAAAAAATTTGTAATTAAAACCACATCGACAATGATTTACGGCCTTCATAGTTCCAGTTCAATTGATTTTGTACACAAATTTTTGTCATAAATTGACAGTCTTCCTTTATGTTGTCAGCCACACACAGTAATGATTCATTTTCATGACATTCACATTGTTGTGTAATCATTTGATTATAAAATTTATTGAAATTTCAACAATATAGAAAATGGAGCGGAAATGAAATTAATGATGTGTTACATAATTATGATTTACTTTGAGTTTAAGGATTTGTTGATTTGGAATGTGAGGTCAATGGGGTTGATTATTTGGGGAGTTGAATGGATTGTAGATGGGGTTTGGGGGATTATTGAATTGTTTTAGTGATTTTGGCAATTGATTTGCTTTAAGAATTAGTTAGGAAATTGTAAAATGTCCATGGAAGGCATATAGGCATGCTTGGGAGTTCAAGCTATGACTTGACTGATTTATTATCAATACGGTAGCTAGACGGTGTCCTAATGACTAGGCTATGTGATTCACAACAGTATAAAACCTAAATAAATCAACCCAACACAGCAAAAGACAAGAATAGCCAAAAAACTAAGAAATTTGACAGTCAGGTCAAAGCCAGTAAGGTTTTGAGGAGAGGAAGATTATATACAGCATAATCACATCCAACTGCCAAGCCACATCATCACCCAAACACTCCCAAAGCCCCCAAACTGCCACCACAACTCCAAACCATTCCTTCAACAATTTCAAGCTAAAAAAGGTCATTTATGCTTATAGAGTGATAAAGGAAGAAGAAATAGAGCCTACCATTCAATGCTTTCTTTTTTGCCATTGCCTATTCTCTGCTTCACATCACACAGAGACCAATTTTCATCTTACTTTTTCTCTGTCTATTGCTACATCTTCGTTCTTCCTTCCTTCTGGTATAAATTTGCCATTTTTTTTCTCTCCATTCATTTTCCACATAAACCAGGGATTCACATTTGGTTCTCATTTCCGTCGTCAATTTTTACTCATTCCATTCCTGAATTGTTGGAAAGCAAATAGACAGATGAAAGGCAAAAAGAATGAGGCCAAAAGACTGCGATGGGAGAGTGACACAATGTATGTATGGAATTATATATCCATATACACAACAATGACGACAAAGAACTTGACAGAAGATGTTGATGATGATGACAATGATGCTTATGGGAGAGATATGTGAGATGAGATGGAATTGGGGAGTAATGAGAGATGATTAGGGAGGTGTAGACCAAGTATGGACTTTAAACATGTAAGGATAATCAAGGAATGACCAAAATTCGGACCAAAAATCTGAAATAATTAACATTAATGTCCATAAAGTACTCAAAAATCGAGGAAGTCCACAAATATCAAGCAAGTCCTCATAAAAATTCAAATATCCAGGATACAACAGATCATCCTACAAATTAATTCAAAACAGCCTAAAGACAACATGAAAATGTGTCAAACTACCTCTCCATCCCACCCAATTCCTCCTTAAACAGTCACAATTCACTGCAATACACAACATCATGATGAAATTTATCTCACGGCATATTTCCTTCATCCTCCATATTTCTTTCATATTCTTTATGTCGCCCAGTCACTATGTTATGATAACAGTCACATACATATAGCACACAGCACCCAACAAGTGCTTATATTTATGCAATGTAAATATCCATAATTCTCCATATCATTCCATCTCTCTCTTTTGCTCGCATTTGGCATCTTGCAATCTTATAAATGTAGACACAGGAGTAAGGAAAAAAATATTCAGCGATGACATGAAGTAGTTCGCACAGAATGGATGGAGAAAAAAATATCATTATTGTATGAAGAGTAAGGCAAAGAAGAATAAATAAGATAGAAGTTATGAGAAAAGATTGAAGCAGCATACATACATAAGTAATGTACAAACAGTCGGAAAAATGTAAGGAAAAAAAAAGTGGGAAACAGAAGCTAAAGTATGAAGTAGGAGCAGTTATATTGGAGCAAAATTTGGAGACGACTGTGGATTAAGACGCATATGAGTCTAGTCACATCCTTTGCTGCCCTAGATTGTCTTGAGACTAGTCATATCCTTTAGTGACCTAGATTGTCTTGAGACTAGTCGTATCCTTAAGTGACCTAAATTGTCTTGAGACTAGTCGTATCCTTTAGTGACCTAGATTGTCTTGTGACTAGTCGTATCCTTTGGTGACCTAGATTGTCTTGAAACTAGTCGAATCCTTTAGTGACCTAGATTGTCTTGAGACTAGTCGCATCCTTTAGTGACCTAGATTGTCTTGAGACTAGTCGCGTCATTTAGTGACCTAGATTGTCTTGAGACTAGTCGTATCCTTTAGTGACTTAGATTGTCTTGAGACTAGTCGTATCCTTTAGTGACTTAGATTGTCTTGAGACTAGTCGCGTCATTTAGTGACCTAGATTGTCTAGAGACTAGTCGTATCCTTTAGTGACCTAGATTGTCTTGAGACTAGTCGCATCCTTTAGTGACTTAGATTGTCTTGAGACTAGTCGCGTCATTTAGTGACCTAGATTGTCTAGAGACTAGTCGTATCCTTTAGTGACCAAGATTGTCTTGAGACTAGTCGCATCCTTTAGTGACCTAGATTGTCTTGAGACTAGTCGCGTCATTTAGTGACCTAGATTGTCTTGAGACTAGTCGTATCCTTTAGTGACTTAGATTGTCTTGAGACTAGTCGCGTCATTTAGTGACCTAGATTGTCTAGAGACTAGTCGTATCCTTTAGTGACCTAGATTGACTTGAGATTAGTCGTATCCTTTAGTGACCTAGATTGACTTGAGACTAGTCGAATCCTTTAGTGGCCTAGATTGTCTTGAGACTAGTCGAATCCTTTTGTGACCTAGATTGTCTTGAGACTAGTCGTATCCTTTCGTGACCTAGATTGTCTTGAAACTAGTCGTATCCTTTCGTGACCTAGATTGTCTTGAGACTAGTCGTATCCTTTAGTGACCTAGATTGTCTTGAGACTAGTCGAACCATGTAAATGACCTAGATTCCCTTATTTCTGAAGTCATCATCACCCAACCCAAACTGCAGACACCACCGCAACTCCCATACCAAACTGCACATCACCAAAAAGAAAATCGATGATGTTATTCAAATATAACTAAAGTATCATTATGAACAGAGATGCTCTGTATGTTGATAACAGTGTAAAAAGATATAATGTATTGGTATGAGGATCTACAACCACTTTTTATGAACGGACAAAAGCAGGGAAAAATGTCGATAGGGAAAAATATTTTCACAATTTTCACTTTTTTTCCTTGAACAAATAAAGCAGGCACTCTTACATTATGTATGCTAAGGAATGTCTGCTTGTGTCGTTTGTTAAACAATTTCATTTGCACTTTCATATCTCCATCTCACTCTCTTTGCCACTTCTGTATTTGATGATGAAGATTTTATGCTGCAAAAAGGAAAAGAAACGCGTGAAAATCTGGATTCATTTTCATGGAACACACACATACAGACATAGACATAGTCTCATTCCTGAATATATTTCAATGTTCATGATAATAATGATGTGATGCCTTACTGTCTTTCACTATTCCTTTACTTCCCATCTTCTTTTATAAATATCTGATAATAGGAAAAGTTTGAATGGCTCTCAACTCAGCTATTTGTTGTTCCTGATACTTATGATATCATTCCTTCAGCTGTGCGAATGTAATTATCGGATTGAGATAAGGTTGAGTAGGATTCTGATGCGTTAATGATTAACGAGAGTTTTTGTGGATGGAAGAGTTAAGCTGTCGATTTGTTGATTATTCAAAAGTGGAGTCAATATTGACAGATTTACGTCAAGTTGATTAAAATTGAGATTAAACTCAAATTAAACTTAAATTGAGAATTTAAAAATTCCAATTTTTAGAACTTAGCAGATCTACATTTGAAATTCAAGCAAACTCAAGATGGTCTAGGCCTGAAAATCAAGATAATTCAAATATAAACATCAAGTTGAATCAAACTTGAATGTCAAGTTTATAAAGCCTGGAAACCTTCCAAAATACTAGTATTGAAAGTCAAAATACTAACCTTATAACCTGAAACCTTAAAATTATAAAATGAAACAGTATTTAAAGTGAAATTAGAATTTTATGTGCCATATCATTCAAATTTGATCTTCTACAATTAATTCTTGGTCATTTACTTTGAGGATGAACATTACACGATCGACACAAATGAATAAGTCTATATAACGGAGCTTTTAAGGCTCAACTAACCTCTTTAATTAACATCAAATGGAAAAGGCCTTAGTTTTTCGTCCATATAGGCTGCTAGAAGTAGACGGATTGCATTTGGTGTTAATAAAAGAGGCTTAATAGAGCCTTAAATGCTCCGAGTTCTTCATATCTTTCGCAAGAGTTACTACACTCATAGTACTCTCAGACTATTTCATGAATCTGCAATTTTGGCAGTATTTAAACTTCAATGATTAATATCTCAATTTAATAAGTAAATAGGTCTTTCTAACATTTTTGAAACTTTAGTTTCGTCATTTGAGTACACAAACTTAATAAAATCTTTAAAATTGTCATATTTTTCCTTAACATGAAAAACAGTTTTCGGTTGTTGCTTCACAAAATCCTCAATTTTCTCTTCAAGTATGGCTTTATTTGAATCAAAAACTTCAGCAAGAAACAACTTACACTCCTGATAAAATGGAGCATAAAATGGTTGAAAAATTGAGTAATGAATTGTTCCTCTCAACAAATAATTTTGAAGATCTTCATAATCTCTTTTGTATTTTAAATAAAAATCTGTTAATTGCTTGAATATTTCACATTTAGGATTATTCCAAACAACTTCATCAAAATGTGTACGACTTCCATCAAATAGCAGTTCTCGAATTAATTCACGGTCATAATTGTAATCTTCTTCAATGCAGCTATAAATTAACTTTTGTGTATCAACATTTATATCCTGATAATCTAAATTTGTCAAGAAGATTTCTTGAAATACATCTCGGTCAGGCTGTGCGCTACGAATTCTCTGAATCACTTCCATTTGAACTTTGTTGCCAAATCCAACAAAAGTAAAATTTTCATAAATTTTTTTCTTTTCAAATTGTTCATAATTTTTATCAATTAAGTCACAAAGCTTTAGTAGATTCCTGTCCGCAATCCATTTCTCATTGTCTGAATTTTTATCTCTAAAACACTCAAGTTCATCGTCAGTGACAAGTTGTTGACCTCTTTTATTGAAAATTTCATTCCAATTTGGTCCGAAACAGTTATAAAGCTTAGTCAAGTTCTGTGTATGATTTTGTCTTTTATCCAGCAGAACTTGATCAAAAAAATTACTTTCGTCTTCCTTCCATAATTCATTTAATATATCAGCATCATGTCTTATTAGTGTTGCAAAGTAAACAATCCATTTCATTCGATCACCAGCATATTGTTCTGGTACTTTATGCTTAACAATCGTTAAAAAGTTCTTAATGCTAGCTGCTGCATCGCTTTTGTTGCTTCTTATAAAACTATACATAAAGTCTTTAATGACTGTATATTTATCGATATAAATTTTACTTATAAATTTATTAAAAATATCTTTAACTCCACCTATAAATACGGTAAATAGACTTACTACCTTCTTGACTTCTTCTTGATCTGTACTTTCATCGATTCCACCCATAAAAATCATCTCAATGAAGAATTGTGCAACGAAGAACTCAGCATATGTTCTATGGATGAAGTTGATGCTGTTTTCTTCATCATCTAAATCCACAGTTACAAATCCATAACGCTGAATCATTTCGGATGTCCAATTTTGTTTGCATTTTTCCCACTTTTTGACAATTGAAAGATTTTGTAAATTGTAAATAAAAATAACTTTTAATGCCAGAACTCGATGGACATCCCAAACTGTAATCTTCACATCTCTGTCACGTTCGGATATTGGAACTTTATCGCCAAGCTTGTCTTTCTGCATTTCAATCATTTTTTGATACATTTCGTAGCTATTACCAGGATCAAATTTAACTGAGTTATGGATGTAAAGCTCAGTGACCATCTGCATCATTAACATGTTGTTGATTTCATTAATGCTGTTGGATTTACTATTTAAATCTTCAAGATAATTCAATATTTCTTTGATTATTTTATTTTGTGAAAAATCGTCAGTGATATTGTTGATATTAAGGATGTCCTTAAGGTAGAATTGCTTCTCATACTCATTAAGTGGGGCGAGTCCATAAGTTGCCAACCAATGACACTCTTTGAATATTTTATATGTGCTGTTCTGCCTTGATGATATCCAAAATCGGCTTTTAGTTCCATTTATTATGAATAATTCCAGGATTTGACTCAACACATGTGCTGCATTGTAGCTTATCTCATCTACTCCATCCAAAAGTAGAATTAATTTGCCTTTGGAAAATAATTTTTTGAATATTTTAATTTCAATTTTTGAGTCCATTTCAACTAGTTCCAAAATGACATTTGCAGCATCATCAAAATTTTCAATTTTTTTGTTGCGAAATATTTTTTCACAATTTTTCAGAGCAATGAAGGACACCCAAAAGTTAGGGTACAGCTGCTTAAACTTAACTGCTAAGTTCTCAAAACATTTTGTCTTACCCATGCCTGCATAATCCTCAATCATTATTACTTTTGAAATATTTGCAGCATGGATTCTTTGAAAGTCTAATTTACATCTTTCAATCTCACGTCTGTTCCTATAATTGGACTTTGGACACAAGAAATGTCTATCAATTGTTGTTAATTCAGTGACTGATTCCTTTATCTTGCAAATTTCAATTTTTCCACTTCTTAAAATGACTTCTCTAATGTCATTAGGATGTAGTTGATTAAGTATGTCATTATCACGTCCAATAAGCTCAATAAATGAGGTTTTTTCTCCTTGAAACTCAATCTGTGCATGCAAAATTTTTGCTTTCATCGGTTCCGTTAAATTTTCATATTTCACAATTTTGTTCACTTCCTCAACTATCTCAAGGACAACCAAAGCTCGATCCAGCTCTGGTTCGACAATTTCTCTACTGTATCTGAACAGCTGTTCAAATTTATCTCCAATTTCTTTAAGTCTTGCTTCATCTTTGATGTAGCACATCATCAGTTGTGGAACAGTCACGATCATCTCTGAGTCCTGTACTTCCTCTGGGTAACTATCGAAGACATTATCAATTAAAAATTCGGATGTTTTTAGTTCCTTACATTGAGTCATGACTTCATTAACATATCTAGTCTTCAAATCACTGTCACCAACTGGATATGGATCAAAATTATTCATGAATGCAATATAGACAGCCAGATGACAGAGCTCGTGAGCCAAAGCACCAAATACTTCAAACTTGAGTTGATCATCTTCGAGGTTCTTTGCACCAATTATAATTAATCCACTATTATAAATGATTGCTCTGCTGTCATATGATGATGATGGATCCATGTAGTAAGTCGATTCATGCTTGAAATCGAAATAAATTTTAAGTTGACTAAACTTTGCAGCAACTCTCATTATTTTCCTGCATAATTCGTTGCTGTTGAGATTATCGAATGCTTCATCGATATATTTCCATTTTTTGTGTGCCTGCTTGTCATTGTTGCATATTTTGCACTTTGATTTGAGGTTTAGCATGTACATTTCCGGGAATTCTTTTGCATTTTCCTGATGGACTTCTCGGAGACTTTTTTTGAAGCTTCCCAAATTATTGTAAATTTCATCCAGGTCTTCATTAGGTCCAATTGCGATTGGTCTGTCAAGGAGTTCTAGGATTTTGAATTTTTTAGTTTTAAGGGCTTTAGCAAGAAGAGATTCATTGTGTCTGTTATAAAAATAAATCAATTTAGGGTCATTTTTGAGCTTAATTTGTAGAGCATCAAAATTATTGTCATGGACATCATTGTGCAGGCTTTCGCATTTATCAACAAACTGTTTTATTGCCACTGAAGCCTTGTTGTACTCGAAATATTCGGGATATCTTGAATTGGCATTTATTAGAGTTAGAATAATTTCATTAATTTCATTTCTATTGCTTCTGTTCCTATTTCGCATATACATATTCCAGGCATTATCAATTGCATCATCGGGATCAAAATCATGCTTGAGGAGTTCTTTAACAGCTTTTAGATTAATTCTGGATGTAGCTTGAACCAACAGATTTCTTCCTTCATTATCTCCAATTTCTTGTAGACGAAATTTGTTTTTGGATTGATAATTTTCAAGAATTCCTGCAATGAAATGAGAGATTCTGGATGAAATTAGTCATATCTACATTGAAGCAAACAGAGTTGGCAGAACTCCATTGTCCTGCAGGACTCTAATGTCCTGCCAACTCTGGAATTAAATATCTCTGCGAATATACAGACTCAATATGTGAATTCTATCATCATACAGCATTAACATGAGCATGACTAGAAACTAAACAAAGAGTTGCTTACCAATTCTTCCAGCTTTAATCTCTTCAACCAAGAATTCATGAACAATTGGAGCTAAGACCTCATTTTCGTCGTCATCAATGAACAGTGTATTAATCTCTTTACATCCGGAAGTTTTCCAGTAAATTTTGCTTTCATGCTTATTAATCGTCGATTGAAAAGAAATTAAAAGTTCGTCTTTAAACTTATAATCATAAATTTGACGTTGTTCTGCTTGTGATTCACTGACTTCATCATTGACTTTGAAAATTATACCAAAAAAATTTGATTTATTCACTAAACTTAATTTTGAAAGAAGTTCAACTCCATTTGAAAATGTTGGTGTATTTTTAATGCATAAAATATCAAAATTGTCTTGATGTGCAGCTTTAATATTAGCTAAAAGTTCATTTATATCCCGCGAATAATTAACAGAACTGTAAATAACCATATTGATTGGTCAAAATTCACTTTTATGCTTTATATTTTAGATTATTTTTAACGAACTGTTCCTCTCGACGCGTAAATTAACATTAAATAGCATTTTAGACATGAATAGAGCACATGACCGATTGAACAGTAATACAGGAAGAAACTAGTTTATAGTTTAAAAGCGCATTTAAATTCAGATCTTGGGAAAAACAAATCTATGTATTAATTACTATAAAGAGATTAAGTTTCAATGAGAGTCCTTCACTTATTACATTCAAGCTTCAGGAAGGGCTGTCATACATCATCTTGTATTAATTTCAAACAAATTTTTCCATTTACATTTAAAACTGTCCTAAAATGCCAGAATGTCATTTCTATTAAATTCATGTAAAACAAAAAATAAACAAAACTAAATGGTCCATTACAAAAATATTTCGATAAGAACAATACATGCATGCTTATAATTGATGTAGCTATGACGTATGATATGTTGTATGCTGTGCTAGTTTTTGGTTATCGTCTATTATTTGTAGAGTTTCTGAATGACCGCGCATTTTCAAAAAAAGGGGGTAATGCAGTGTCTTAAAATAGTAAAAACTGTGGTTTGTGATTCCAAAATTTGTGGACATGGGAATGACAGACAAAAGGGAATGACAGAAGGACAGAAGGACAGAAGGACAGAAGGACAAAAGGACAGAAGGACAGAAGGACAGAAGGACAGAAGGACAGAAGGACAGAAGGACAGAAGGACAGAAGGACAGAAGGACAGAACCTTTTTGACGGCCCACTAGCATGCCTCGGCACTTTCTCGACACACAGGTTGCCCACCACTTTTTCATTTAGCTCCATCCTCTGTATATCTGTAAAAAGACATCCAAAACTGCGAGAGATATAAATCATATTGAAAGAAATAAAGCAAAAGGAAGGAAAGCAAGAAAAAAAAATTAAATTGCCGAGTTTTGTTCCTTTTTAGTAAAATTTCTGTAATAAGCGTCCAACATTAACATTAAGGCCAGCCATAAGAAGCTTAAAATCACTTTCAACTTTTTCTTATTTTAGTTGCCATAACAACTTTCTTCCCTTATTTCCTTTTGTGTAGGCATAAAACACTATGAATATGCCAGGGTTTCCTTTTTCTCATTTTCTATGCTTTATGGATGATGATAAAAATGAAAAAAAGAATGAAAAGTTTTCTTCATAGTGAGCCTAGGATCGAGTAATTAAAAAAGTCATAAATTATGGCAGCACATTTTTATTATGAATGAAAAACTCGGTAAAAAGAAGTAAGTAAGAAGAAAATGAGAGAAAACAAAATGAGCTTTCATGAATTTGTACATGAAAAACAGAAAAGGAAGATTTAGTTGATGCCTTATTAGCTGGATGTTTTGGGGACTGTGTTGAGTGTTGTGTGCATTTTGGGGACTAGGAGATGTGGGATGAAATGCATTTACATGCAATTGAATAGCAATAATAGTAGACATTTTGGAAGAACAGTGCATCTATGGAAAGGGGGTTACTATCCAGTGGTCCTGGATGTCCAGAGTGTCCAGGGTGTTCAGGGTGTCCGAATCTAAATCAAAACCTAAACACCCCAGATCAACGTGACTCTGTCTTGGTGTCAGATTGGTTTTATTTCGTCATACGTCATTTTGGTGCTGGTTTTGGATGGATTCGAAGTCATTTCGTAGTGAAGCTACGAGAAGACATTAAAAATTTCTTTCGCAGAGAGAGGAGATGGGTTGGGAGCTCCTACAGGCAAATAGTACACATTCATGGTACAAAGAGATCACTATTGTACCTATTTGACTGTTATGGGAGGTGTGCAGTTGAGGTTTTGTCATGCCTTAAACAATATACGGCTCGAGGGTATTAAAAGTCGATTTTTGGCAATGCGTAACAAGTGAACAGCTTTAGGGACCGACTATTTTGTAAAATTGATCGAATTCTCTACTATGGATTTCAATTCCGGGCCACAACCCAATCCTAGGATTTCGGGAACGTACAATCGTCCAAAATCGTTCGGGATAGAAAACTCTAGTCTCAACCATAAATCCTCGTGTAGTAAGACTCAACCAACAGCCACAAATCAACAAATTTTGACTAAAATCATCCAACCTTCATCTAAATCTTAACCTAACTTAATTAAAAACATGTCTAAATACTGCACCTCCATAACTAATATCACGCAGAATTTCCCAACTTTACCTCCTCTTTCATGTCGACCCCAATTTTTTTTTGTTAACCATCCAGAAGGAAAACAAGAAAAAAATTTGCTTTATGAGAAGGAAAAAAAAATAATTGAAAAATTTTTCCTTCTTCATCTTCCTTCTTAACTTCTAATTTCTAAGGCTATTTACATTAATTTCACTTTCTCGTAAATCATAAGAAAAGTAAAGTATACAACTATAAAAAAAAAGTATAATTTACAGTCTACGATGTTTTCTTGATCCTCGCACAAAACCAAACATTTATTACCTTGTTATTCAATTTATTTTCCTTTTCATTTCATTAGAAAACTGTTTTTCATTTCATTTGTTTGCTATTTTTCATTCACGCGGAATGACTGGTAATGGGACGTTCAAATATGTTCTTTGTCTTCTTGTTTTGGATGTCTAAATTGATTTAGGAGGTTAAAGTTCTGAATTTTTTGATATATTTGAATTAAATTATGTTAATTTATGCTAAATTAGTAGCTAGTTGGTTTGTAGTGCTAACTATCTAGTTATCAAGGATTACTAATCACATCCGGATCCATCTAAATTTGAATTATTGTCTGTATTATTCAGACAATAATTAGGCAAATCATTCTAGTTGTTCACTAAGAGATTGCATCTTATTTTTTATTATGAATAGAATATGAACTTGTATTAGCCTAAGCTACTGTCACTTAACTTAAATGCTAGACATACAGAACTTAAGCAACTGTGATAGCAGCATTGCGCTCCAACTAGTTTAAGACACAATAAACAGCAGTAATTTTATTCATGTCAAAAAAGTCACAAAACTGCAAGTAGAAACGCATATTTCTGATTCTACAAACATCAGCTTCTGCTGTCATACTTACATCCATCAATTCAAAAACTGTTGATCTGAATGATAGATTAGGGATCACGGTAAGCACATGGCGCAAACTATAGTCCAAATGTCTGTCTGGGACCAGGGTTGTTTTCGCCAAGTGGCAGCCACTTGGCTTTAAGTATACTGCCACCTCGTCGCCGTGGTGGCAACATTTCAATATGTGCCGATCGGGAAAATGTTTCAAAAATCCAATATTAATGTAATTGTTAACCAACGTAATATCCAGCTTTAGACACTGTATAAAGAACTCTATTGACAGCAACAACTGATCTGAATAGCTAGCGAAGCAAGTAAGGCTTAATGCTTCCAAAATTTCATCATAATTTGAAGAGTCTTCTCGAGTCACGTGAATTTAATAACCAAAATTAAGCCAAAAACAACATCCAATTACTTATCATCCAATCCCACTCCAGACTCTTCAACGTATATCCCCAAAAAAATATATAAAATATGATATTGTTCCTGCCAAGACACAAAAAATAAATCTTGATAAAATTTCATTTATAATGGAAAAACCATTTAAGATGCGAGTAAGAAAATAAGGAACAAACTTTAATGCTTTCTGGATCTCATTAAAATTACAAGAAGGTGTATGCGATAAGCTGACAATAAATTCACAATCAAAATGTCTTTTTAGAAAATTTAGGGTGATGAAATAAAGGAAATAAATAAATAAATTATGTTTTTTAATGTTTCATGTTGTCATATTACATATTTTATGCTGTACTTTATGCTGTCTAGTATTCGAATTTCTGATTCTATGCAGCACTACAGATTGTTAAGTAATATTGCACATGTTTGAATGGAACCAACATTAAAGGAGAGAAATAAGGAACAACAAAAGTCACATAAATCTCAGAAAATGGTCTTGCAATTGTTGTTAATTGATAGACGTGAATTGTGAGTTTTTGGAATGAAATTTATAAAATTGGATCTAATTACTGGTTGAATAATTGTTGTAACAGAAGTTTTTTATGGGTTTTGTGAGATTGTGGATTTATTGGAGGAAGTTTGTTCGAAGGATTTGCATTTTTGACTAGAATTTTGAATTAAAATTGAAATTTGTTGTCAAATTAAGGTGAAAAATTGAATTTTTGGATGAATTTTGAGAGAACTTTGAAGAATTTTGAAGAAAATTAAAGAAATTTGATGAAATTTTGGATTTGTGTTGAAAATTCAGTCAAAATTTGATGAAATTTTGGATTTGTGTTAAAAATTCAGTCAAAATTTAAGGAGTTTTGAAGCTAAACTCGACAAATTAGCAGAACATAAAGGATTAAGTCGAAATTGACTGAAAATTCCAACAGAATTCTCAAAAAACATCAAAAAACATGAAAAATGACATCATAAATTAAAACTTAAAAATTTATTAAAGAAACATTTAACAAAACTTCTCACTTTCTATTGCCTGTCCTCGCCCCCTAATCATCACAGATGCACAACATCTTCCCCGTTAACATCATCACACGCTGCATTTATGAAAAATGTTTGTCACTTGAAAAGCGATTCATTTTATAAATTTATGTGCGTCTGTTGTGCATTTTTATGCGTTTCAAATGACTTTTTTATGTTTTTAGAAAAATTCTCATGTAACATGTTGATCTATTTTAAGGCATTAGGGGGAGATCTACTTGATGCCGCGACATGTGTAATTAATGAAATTTAGTATTTTGAGTAATTAAAAGTGACTCAATAGTTCCGAAATTGAATGAAAAATAGACTTAAGAATCCGACAAACATTGTGAGCAGCATAACACCTTACTAAAAATATAAACATTTGTAAACAAGACGGAAGAAAATGTTTTGAAAGATGCTCGACATCCTACATTGATATGAAAATTCCAGACATAATCTAGACACGTGTATGTGTTAGATCGTGTGATTTTGAGTGAAATAATTAAAATTTTATCTGACTGATACAAGATTGTTACATTTTGGACTGTCAATTGTGATGCTGTGTACAGGAAGACAGCAACACAAGACATAGGAACATGCAAGTTCCTTTAAATTATGAAAAATGCACCAAAATCACTCGTTTTGTTTTGATTTCATCAATTACAACAGTTTACTGACAATATTCACTCTTTACTCATATTTCATGTCAACAAAGATGCACAATGTAGAGCAGGGGTGGACAACCTTTTATTTTTCTCGGCCCATATTGGTGGCAAGGCTCGACAAAAGCCAAACACAGCAATTCATGGAATTTCTAAACATTTTTTATTGGTACCGCATCACAAAGGTTGTCCACCACTGACATACAGCAATAAATTTGTATTTAAACAGAAAAAATTTCACTTTGATGCTGAAAAATGAGAGAAAATGTAATAATTTTTATGAAGATGTGTCAACTATCGAATTATGATAATCTCCTAATTTATATGAAATGTGAGTGCTTTACAAGGAAATTTGTCGGAAAATGTTTTTAAAAAAATTCGATGCTGCAGATGTAAAACAATTTGAAATGTTTTGATTTTGAGCACATTTTAAAGTTTTGAATTATGAATAATTTTAGTCTATTTTGGATGATGAATTGAGAGCACAAGTGTGAGTTAAATGAGAATTTAATGAATTTTTAAGAATTTTGAAGATGCAAGTTAGAGTAAATTGCTACCCTAAATGGCACAATTAGCTCAATCGATCCAAAATCCAGTCCTAGGCCGGCGTGACCCTGATTTGGTGCTGGATTCAATTTGAATTCAATTTCAATTCAATTTGAATCCGGCAGCAAGCCAGAGTCACGTCTACCTGAAGTTAAATCGAATTTGGCACCAAGTCGGAGTCATTTCGGACTAGTGCTGGATATTGGATCGATTAACCAATTTGCGCTAATTTGAATGCATCGTGGAAGGTATTACGACCAAATAACCCAAACAATTCAACATTTATTCCATTAAATGAATCATACCCGAGTGGACACAGCTAGTTAATGTCGAATAGTAACTGAACATCTACTTGCCAATTGACTGTTCAAACACTACTAGACAAAGTAACTTGACATTAACTAGACTTTATCTAGACATATGGAAAGTATTTTTAACGGTCAAAATATATTTTAAATTTTATGTTGATTTCCCCTTTAGGGGAAAAGCAGCAAGCTAAAAAAAAGTTCGACAAAAAAAAATGTGCTGATTAATTATTTTACATAAATTAACTATTAAAAATAATCTAACGATTATTAAAGGACAGAACAACAAAAGATACATTAAAGATTGGACAAAAAATGGATCAAGGTAAATATTGCTGATATTGAAGTTATAAACATGAAATTTACGGACAAAATATAAAAATCCAAAAATATTTACACATTTTTTATTTTTAGACATAAGATCCTGAAGAACAACGTCGTTGATCAACAAATTGAGTAATTAAAGGTATGAAAACAGTGATAAATGGAAAATTCTGTGTAAAATGGAGTGAAAATTTTTTTTTTCGATTTTTCTTCATCTACGGTATATTAATTTACTATGTAGCATAAAAATATGATCAAAATCATTCTATATGCAAAACTTTTAGTTTAAATGTCAATTTATATTAAAATTTACGCAGAAATTTAGATTTTTGTAATTTTAACCATATTTTTTGTTGTACATTATTGCTAACTTAACCTTTTTCATTCTAGCTCATCTCAATAAACGGGTCTGGATCTTAAACATGGTGAAGAATTCAGCATTAACAATATAAAAACAAAAAAGTGACAGTGACAAACAATTAAAATAAATAAAATAAAATATAATGTTAACTATGTATAAATAACGACTTTTCATTATTTAATTCTATTCACAGGAAAAATTATGATATTAATGGTTTTTGAGAATTTAAAATTAATTTTGTAATAAAGCTCTATACATTCACTAACCGCACGCTTCAGATCATTCGACTAGACACTAACTAGACATTGGGACAGTACTTATGTCTAGTTATATGGAACGTTCCATTTATGTCATTAGTCGTCCCTATGTCAAGTTCGTTTGGCCAGTGCATTGGTCAGTAACCGGTAATTGATAGGCAAGTAAATTACTAGTATTTAACTAGTTACGTGTCCACTCGGGATATGTACACTAACTTTGTTGTTGCATGAAGCATACAGCAACAAAAAATCTAGATATCCACAACTTCATCAATACATCATCATCAGCATGATTGTCGAAATCTTAATTTGCTGACTCGATCTTTTTAAACTTTTTTTTTCGTTTCAATGCGTGTTGTACACACTTTTGTGCTGAATTTTAAGTTCCTATTGTTGTTGCTGCTATTTTGTGACCTTGACACGTAGGAATTAAATCTGCAAGAATCAGGTAAGAATGGAACTATTCTTAGATTGCTGTTACTTTGTTGATTTTGATTGGATTGTTGGATTCTTTTGATGAATTTTGTTTATTGGACTCTATGGCTGACCTTTTGACTTTTAGCAACAAAGTTGTGATCCATGCTGCAGTATGGAAGGTGTTTTTGAGGAGAACAAACTGGAATTAGCCTTAAACTGCAAGACAATATTGCAGTTAAATCCAAAATATCCCTCATCAACCTAAATATATGAAAACTCCTGATCAAGCACATCCAAACAATCAGCTACGTAATATCCAACAAAATATCACAAAAACTATTTCGATTATTTTCATTTCAGCTATAATGACTTTTTTTATTTCCATTGTTATTGCTTTTCTCGTTATTTCCCGTGCATATATATGCCATGTCTGGAATTAAGTCGCGACGACGATACCATTTTTTGTTGTTGGACATTCTGTTGTCGTTTCTCACACTCTTAATGCTTGATTGTTGGTTCAATATTGTGGAAAAAAATAAGGATTAGAAGCTTTTTGTGCTGAGGGTATGTTAAGGATGTGGATGGGAGTCTGACCGTGGAAATTTTAACCCTCTAAAAGCTAAATTCCAATATTTTACATCACTGCCAATTTTAATGCTTTATTCTAAATTTTAATCCACAAATATTGCCTTACTTCCTACCACGACGTCCTCTACCTGCTGGCTTACGTCTAGCTGATGCACTTCGTGATCTAGAACGACTCTTGGCTGGCTTTTTACTTGCAGTTCTCTGACGACGTCCAGTTGATTTCCTGCTTGCTGAACGACGACGACTTTTGGCTCGTTTAGTGCTTGCAGATCGCTGTCGTTGCTGAGTTTTGCTACGTGTTCGAGTTGCTGGACCACGACTTCGACTTGCTGGTCGAGATATCATTGTGGAATTTGCAGAAGGTCTGAAATCGTCATCATCGCTTGGCTGTCTTGCAGTTCTACCACGTCTTGTTCTTCCTACAGCATAAATGTCAATATCGTTGATGTCTTGAGGCTCATCAATATAGTTGACAGTTATGTCTGGAATACGAATCTCATTGACTGCAATATCGATTGTACTTCTTGAAGAAATGAGGAATTCTTCAGATGGATGGTGCTGAACATCAGCTGGATTGTCAGCTAGAAATATGAAAATTTATACAATTTTATTAAGATTTTTTAAGTATTTCACTTACAATTAGTAGAAATTAGTTCCATATTACTAAAAGATAATGAATCACCAAAGCACATTGCAAATTATTTCCTGAACTTGACTTAAATGATTCAAGGACTTAAAATAATTTTTGATAATTGAGAAAATTTGAGTTGCCGGCTACTAAGATCAGAAAAATCAATGATTTCTATGATTTTTTGAATTTTTAAGCTCATGGAGGCTTACAGTTGTCATCTAAAGGAAGTCAAGAATAACAATTGAACTGCACGGGCAGAAAAGTAAACGTTAACCAGAAGATGTACTGCACGAATCAGACAAATTTGATCAAAATGATCAAAAATATTCAAAATATCCAAAAATTCAGAACCTACCAATCTACATGCTATAAACGGTGTGTCTACACAAAAAATATCCACAATATCCCATCCTATTTTGCATAAATTCACCGACAATCGATATCATAAGCTGTATTGTGAGTAAAACTTATCGATTACATAAATTTCAAATTATCTTTATAGCTTCTGGCCACGCTTCCTAGTCGATGACGTCACATCCACAATAATTTACCTTTATGTGTCAAGCATTACGCATAGGTAAAGGAAATAAAATATTCAAAATTATCAGCAAGTTTGATAAGATTCTGGATTAATTTATTTGTTGGTTTTTAGTGCCGAGCAGTTTAGGCGATGTAAATATTGTCGCTGACAGCGGACATGCCATACTAAGTGCACTCAATGCTGCTTTAACTCCACATTTCTGGCGCCATCAGAGCTACGTCTACAGATAATCGGTTCCTTACAAATCTTGCCAACATAGCTACATACCTTTAAAGTCAGCACACCGTCTGACACAATTCCTTCAAAAAATAACAAACATGCCTTAAAGCCTCACGCATACCAAATCACTGTCATGCTATTGACGTTTACTTGTAATTGAACTTTCAACTTTACCTCAAAACTGCAACAATGTATGTCTCAATTTATGGAAATTTATTTGCCAATAAGGAAGTTATTTACTATTATTTATTTTTTTCAATTATTCTCAAGTTCATGTCAAGTCGTTCGACAATTACATTGGTGCTGTTAATACTATTTTAGACAAAATCAGGTTAAAGACGAAATGAAAGGTAAAAAGGAAAGAATTTGTAAGTACATTTTATGGATGGAAGTAAGTTGGGGAGATTTGTTGGGTATGGTAAGCATTTTATGGGTTTTTTAAAGGGTTTTGGTGGATTTTGGGGCTGAATTGAAGGTTGACATTGAGATTTTGGGATTGTTGAGTCTTAAATGCCAAAAAATCAGGTTTTTCTATGTTTTGAGCCTTACTTTTGTCTTTATCTGCCCTTCCAAGCACCAGTGTTGATACAAAGGTGCCTTTAAAAAAATCTTGCCTATGATCTAACAAAGTTTTGCCTTTGCACAGGCAAGTTTTTCTGCCTTTGCCTTTGTTTTGCCTTTGCAAAGGCAATGCCTGTGTCTTTGAGTTTGCCTTTGCCTTTATACAAAATTTAAAAATTTTAGCTTTAATTACTACATTCAATAAATTTTCCAAATTATTTTGTATAATATGGTTCATCATGCAAAACTCAGGCAAAACTCTTTTAAAAAATTATAATTTTGACTTTTGATGCACTTTGCAATATAAGAAATAAATTAAACTGGTGTTTTTACTCATTTTTATTCATTCAAGTGAAAAAACTGAGATTTTCATGATGCATTGTGTATTAAAATTTCCAAAAAATTATTTGAGACTATTCCTACTGCTGCAAAGTGCAAAAAAAATTGTGATTTAATATTAATTGGATTTTTGTGAAAAAATTTATTTACAAAGGCACAGATTTAAAGGCACCATCAAAGGCAATGCCTTTGCAAAGGCACAAAAAAGGCAAAGGCAAAAAAATTTGCCTGTGCGAAGGCAACATGACTTTGCCTTTGACTTAAAATTGCCTTCACCTAGATGTTTCTTTTTAAAGGCAGGTCCCAGGTATCAACACTGCCAAGCACCTAGACAGTCCAATTCTCGTCCACAACTTTTAAACACACTTAAAGCAGCCACAACATTGCCCACAATTGCAGACTATCCAACAATATTCATGCTAAACAGCCTGTTGAGCCACAAATGCCAAAAATGCATATTTTGGGAGATTTTGAGCCTTATACTGTACTCAGCTGTCCTTGCAAGCACCAATACACCTTAATTCTCTTCCACAACTCCAAAATGCACCCAAACCAGCCACAACATTGCCCACAATTCCAAGATTATCCAACATTATTCATGCTAAACAACACAAAAGCAGGAACATTGAATTAAAAAATAAAGTCGCGTCATTTTCAATCAATCGATCACACGAAATTAAAGGTAAATGGGAATCAAACAAGAGAAAGAACCGTGCGAGAAGAAACATTGCGAATTGCATGAATTGATGCATAAAATGAATGAATGGATTGAAACATTGTGCATACAATTTTGAATATTCATTATGATGAATAAATCCAATATATATTGCATCACGACATGGCGCAAATTTTACAAAAAAAGAGCTTTTTTTTGTCTTGTCGTTTCTGCCATCCATTGAAATGCATTTTGTGCCTCGCGTGTGCATTGTGTAAAAATTATTGTGAGTTTGGAGATGATTGCCATGGAAGAAATGGATGAAGCGCAGTTAAAAGGAGGTATTTGCAGGTATTGAGGCTTTATAGGCTAGTTTTAGACGCGAATTGAGAGAGGCCAAGGATAACAGCTGATCTGTATCACCATCGAAGTAAGTAAGTAATTAATAAGGCTGTAACTTAAGGTTTGTTAAATAATGCAGGCCTGGAAGGAAAAAAGACAAGGTTGAAGCCGTTGGCGAACTATAAGGTGTAGTCTAAAGCTTCAGGTCTGCGCAATTAAAATGTAGAAATTGCAGGTCTGCGGTTCAAGTCCGAACCCTACTATAAATTAAGGATCTATTCATCTTTTGATCAATTCCTTATGTTTGCTTTAAATAGAGTGTTTTTGAAGTATGCAGTAATGACAGCAAAGTTAGCCGGGCTCCAAAAGTCCAAAAAGTCCGGACTCCATTGAAGACGCCTCCACATTGGAGACCTGCCAACTCTGAATGGCAGTAGTGATAGAGTCCTATGCAAATTTAAATTTTAAGCAGTTTCATGACCCGTCCCTTAATTAGACATTATAGAGAGTTTAAATTTTGTGTTAATTCCATAGAATTAACTCTGACTTTTTGCCGGATTCAGTTTAAGTCTAACAACATGTCAGAGTTAGAGTGTCCTGGTGCCGGATTTTTGGCCGATTATACGGCTTGTATAATTCGAGAAATCCTCGAATGTTTCTGAATTTCTAAGGAAGCGATTGCTTGAAAATAGTACGATTCGAATCAACTTTTGCAAGGAATTGCTCAAAATTCGACTCAAGAGCCTAGCTGCTTTCTTGATTTTACTTGTCTAATTTACTAACTTCGCCCAGCAGTCCACTCAAACTTCAGAATCCTCAAACAGGCAAAGAGCATACTTATATTGTACATAAATACCACTACAGTACCTAAAAGCAGCCTCTGAACCAGGCTGGGAAGTTCAAATATGTTGTTAGGATTCACAACATAATTGACCTTCCCAGCCACAATCCCAAAACGCATCCAATCAATCACAATTTAATCTCATCCAAAAGAACACAACAATCACTTAAAATAGCAACAAAATTGTACTGCATTATTGTGTTTAAAATAATAAATAAAGTATAAAAAAAAACGCGAGGAGATAGCTAGAAGTGATGTGATATTAAGCCCAACAACAGAACACACACAAAATACAATTGAAATGAAAATGTGATTGACAGGCTGTAATGATTTATCTTTAGCTGCAATGTATACACATTGTATTCATATTTAAATCGACTGCATTCAATTGATATGATGAAGGCATAAAAATGGTTGAAGGTTTAAGCTCTGTCATTAACATAGACAAAAGAGACTAGATAGATAAAAAATATATATATATATAGGGAGGTAAAAAGGGAAGTATAAAGGCACACACAAAAAAAAATGTGGGTGAGTCTAGCTGCAAAATTTGCAATAAAGAAAAGAGAATTCCTTTGTGTACGGGGAATTAATATGCACTGCAAGATCTTTTAATATGTGCCTCATTAAAAGTCTATTTGATGCATTTTATTGCATTATTCACAAATCGTGATACACACAAATATTAGAATATCCAAGGTCTCATCCAAACACTTTACTATTATTATTTAGTTACATTATGTTTGCATTAGCGGCATGTTTAAAGCGTTTGATGTGTAAGCTATTGTATCTAATTAATATGTTGATGTTGGGTAGCAGTTTGTCCTACTTTGTTCGATTCACAGCAGTAGACATGGCTTCGAAATGGTCGAAAATTCGAGCATAGTCTGACATGACTCTGGTTTGAAGCTAATATTCATTGAATCTAGCGTGGAGCTAGAGTTATGCTTTCCTAGTGTTGAATTCGGGAACTTATACTCCTTGTACCATTCTTGTACGGTATTCCTGTAAAGGATGCTGAAGTTGACTCTATAGTTGCCAAGCATTTGTCTATTTTTCAAAGCAACACTAAGGTTTACGTTAAGCAGTGAAAAAGCAACGAAAAAGCATCAATGGTCTACTTGTTTAAGAAGTCGGGAAGTCGACTACTAGGTCTTGGGTTCGATTCTAGGTGGTAAAGTCTAGTAGAATTCGGAAGTTTTTTCGTCGTTCTAGTCACATCAACTCGGTTTGTGTGGTTCGCGACACACACATTGTGGCTGGGTACTTTACAGTGGTACAGATTAATTATGGTTCACAGCCTATCTTGGTTGACGTCTGATTACCTTCAACAGCTTCTAAGTATGAGTTAAATAATGTACTTGTTGCTGCATGAGAGTTCACTGATGACTACTTGATGGCTAATTTTAACCCATTTGGACCCACGAGGACGAATTATCGAGCGACATTCCAAATTTTACATTCTTTAAAGTCGCTCTTAGTTCCAAAATACATCCCTAAAATGCGTTCATTGCAATGCCATCCACCGCAATCTCCTTTACTCATTTACCTTTATTTTTAAGCTTAAATTTTTCAAAAATAAGAAGAAAAATTGAAAAATATTTATTGTGTATAGATTGCAATTGATAGATAGAGAGCGGCAGTGTTAGACATAATATGTGTGCACACATAACATTTTCATTGTTACCCAACATCTCAAGCCTTATATTTTTCATGCAAGTGCATTTTAATGACAAATAATTTTTTAATTGAAATGCATTATTGCATCCACAGGCAAACGATGACAAATTTTTTTTTGAATTTTTAATTTCTATTGAAGCTTCATGACAATCCGCAATTATTCATTTATGGCTGAGATGAGTCAATAAATCAATACGAATAGATTATTCATACTCAAATTGGCATGTGCAATAAATAATTTTACAAATATTGAGTTCGGAATTTTAGTCGAGGTTCACTTGTAAATGCAAACGAGTCTGAACGAGTGGAGGCAAAAAAAAGGAAGTAGAATATTGAATGTGTCATTAAAGTCATGATTCAATGTGTGAAAATTCGCTTTTGTTCTCAATTGAGATATGCAAAATAATGATGAATTTGTTTTTGAATAATTAAAGGCTTTCGGATTATAGATTTTGATGCCTTGAGGCAGGTGCACGTTGAAATGTGTATAGTAACTTGATGAAAATATTCAACTTGACTAGAAATGTTTAGCTTTATGAAAATGTATGTCGAAAAAACAATCAATATGATTAAAAGCATTCCACTTGACTAAGGGAACTCAACTTGACTAACATAACTCAACTTATCTAACATAACTCAACTTGACTAACATAACTCAACTTGACTAATAGAACTTAACTTGACTAAGAATATTCAATTTGGCTAAGAGAACTCAACTTGACCAAGAGAACTCAACTTGACTAACAGAATACAACTTGACCAAGAATACTCAATATGAATAAGAGAACTTAACTTGACTAAAGGAAACTCAACATGTCTAAGAATAATCAAGTTGACTAAGAATCTCCAATATGACTGAGAATGCCAAACTTGACTGAGGATACTCAACTTGATTAATACTTCAACTTGACTAAGAAAACTCAACTTGACTAAACAAACTCAACTTGACTAAGGATACTCAACTTTTGACTAAGAATGCCCAGTTTAACTGAAAATTCTCAACTTGATAAAAATTGTCAAATTTAATGAAAAGTTATCAACTTGACTAATTATATTCAAGTTGACTAAAAACTCTCAACTTAAAGAATACGGCAAGATTAATGAGAAATGACAAACTTGACTAAAACTACGCAACTTGAAGTAAAATGCTCAACTTGATTAAAAAATGTCAATTTTGAATTTAATAGCCTAGCTGACTAATGCATCCCTAAATATCCAAAACCACTCAAAACTCTATTAAATTCAACCTCTCAATAAAAATGCACTAACTTATGATTTATGTCTTAAAAATCCTATTTAATATTCATTGTCGACACTTTAACATCCAATAAATTCTTATTTTTCCTCACAATCATCATTGAACAATTCCGATCGATTCCTTTACAATTTGCATAACAAAAGGTTCTGCTGTTTGTGAATACGATGATGATTATATCTTTTAAAATTTAATCGCTATAGCTCATGTTGATTCTGTCATATTTGTAGAGTAATTTATAAATACAGCTTGGATATAAGTTTCAATTAATTGTTTAAATAATATAGATTGCGACAAAGGGAAATATTAATAGCTGTTATTAATGAAATGACAGCTTAATCTACAGTTTGGATGTCTCTTTTTTTTTTGACTGATTTGGTCAACCTTGAGGTCAATTTTATTGTTTATCCAACATTATGTGAGCTTACATGACTCTAAATTCATGTGTAGGAGGGTAACAGCTACATCATCCATTTACTCCAATAATCAATGGCTGTATGCTGGATTCATGGAAAGAGATTATTAAATTGAAAATTAAAATAAAAGCTTGTAATTAATGCTCATCCATTGAATGATTTGCAGTCTATTAATTTAAAATATTTTCACAGCCGGCATGAAGCTAAAGAAGCAGCTCGACTGCATTGATGATGATGATTAAAATGAATTTTGTTGCGTGAATTTTTTAAATTAATTTAAATCATCATTGTTTTTTAATAATTTCAGCTTTTGTTTGCTGCTCATCGCTGCCTCTGTACATTCCACGCATAAAAATTGAAGCTGATTGAAATCACACCAAACGCATTGCTGCATGTGTGCCTGTATATGTTCATTTTTACAAGTTAATTAACGACATGACAAGAATTGCACACAAATTTATGTCAAATTTTTCCACGAAAAGTGCCAACATGGCATGAAGTTGTTCGCGTCTCTTTTTTTTTCCATGCCAATTAACACTTTTTCTTCTTTCTCAAGTCATTGACTATCTTTATGCATCAATTGAACATTGCCGCGCGACAACAGCAAATCAATTGACCTTCATTTCATTTCATTTCTGTTACTTGTTACTTGTTACTTGTTATTGCACTTACTCTAGTCCGTTAATCGTTGTTGTGTCAATTTGCTTGCATTATTATTAACAACAAATCGTAACAGCACTTGTTGGATGTTAGTGCTTGTTAGATTCATGCAGATTAACGAACTTGTTGCTTAAAATGCTAAAATTCAGCTTCTAGTTTGCCTAAAAATCACCTTAAATAAGACAAAAACAACAGCAAGTTCAGGAACTTGTTAGCAGTAACAATTTGTAGCTACAAAACTGAATGATCAGCACTAATGCGACACGATAAAATTGAAATTAACAAATAAATATTAAATATGTACATGATCGATATCTGATACAGAAACAGATCTGATCTGATCGACGATATGACACTCGGGTCCATAAATGGCTAGGCTGGAGCAATAATGACAAGCAACAGCAGCAGCAGTAATCGATTAAAATAATTTCAATTTTAATAGAAAAATAATCAACAGTAAATTGAGTCAAATGAGTGCGACTTGGTGATGAATGGAAGGAGTTATGGAACTGTTAATTGGCAATAAATGTTCACATTGGAAATGCCAAACGAAATATTCACATTTGCATTAATTTATGATTATTGTTTGTACTTAAAAAATCTCTTTTTATTTCCTTCCATAATTTGCATTTTTCTGTTTGTTGCTGCATGTGGTGCAGTCTATGACTTAATACATAAATTATTTTCATATTTATTTGTTTGAAGTCATTAATCAAACTTTTTAGTGAACAATTATTGAGAAGTTTTGAAGTTTTAAATTAAATTTTAATAGGCAGGCACTTGCTGCAGTTAATCTACATATTCGATCTTGTTCCACTAAGTACTGCATGTCCTTAGAGTTATTTTGTCAGAAATGACTGATCTGATCCAGGAATTGATCACAATTTGACAGAAAATTGAGTATTTGTACATAAAATCAGCACAAAATCCTCACAAGGCAGCCACAATCAACATCAATAAAACATCAGTTAACTTCCAAATCCCACATTTGTGTTGAAAAATTCATTAATTTTTGTGTGATTTTTAACAATTTTATTCTCAATTCAAGCGCGGAAAATTCTCAATCATACATGATTATTATTGCCATTATTATAATTATAGTGATCAGTTTAGACTTATGGCAAATAAATTACATTTAATTCAATATCCACCTACAATTTGAGTGTGAAATGAATCAAGCTGCACATTTGTTGAATTTAATTCATCAACATTTGAAAATTATTAATTAAATTCATAGAAATTTAGAGGTTATGAGCAATTAAATCTGTTTTAAAGGTCTTTGGAATTAATCATTTGTGGACGGGATGGGTGGGAATATTGATTGGGATTTGTGGAGATTGTTGGATTTTATGCTTAAAATTCTTAATTATTTTCATACAAAAATTGTTAAAATTGATAAAATTTTGGTCAAATTTTGGTCAAATTTCAATATAATTCATTGAATATTCCACAAAACATCCAGAACATCTGACCAATAGATTCAGTTCCACAGACAGTCTCTCATCACATCCAACGCATTCTCCAATTTCAATAAAATTCAATTTTTCCCACGCATTTTTTAATTCTGAAAGAAAATCTCAAAGAACAAGACAAAAAAATGCAATTTCAATCAATTGTGCGTTTGTCATCATAGTCAGCATCATAATGCTGATCATTTATGGAAATTTAATCTCAAATCTCATTCATTTTATTATTTTTCTTTTGTTCTATAACAAACATATTTAATAATGGAACAAAAGAAGACGCAGCAAAAATAATTTAAGTACTACGCATATTTCCATTAGAATCTGAAGTAAGTCATCAGAATCTCCATTAACTAAATGCATAGAAAAATGAAAAATGTGCAATTAGAGTAGAAAAAAAGGGTTCATTAACAAATGAATAATAGCTTGAGATTCCATCGTGCATTTATAAAGCTCTCAGCGATATAATAATTCTCTTTTTTTTATATTATTAAATGCAAATAATGAAAATGATGACAGCTTTTGTGCATTTATCCGACATCTTAATGATGAGTCAGATGGTGATGCAAAAAAATGAAAAAATTTTAATAGAAATAATGAAAAAAATTATGATTTAGAGTTCTGGGATTTAATTCGTATAGAGTCATTCATATATTTAGTATTCACACACGTAGGTGGCTGGATAATGAGACTGAGTTTGAATCTGAAATGGTGTAATTGGCATCATCTCTCTACTAATCTCTACATCTACAGGCAATTTGGAACAAATTTTGAAGGAATTTGTGAGAAAACAGGCCAGAAATTGCCCTTAAATACACTAAAATGCCGGAAATTGGAAGATTTACCTTCAAATTGTAGCCAGAAAATGTGTCTTATTTGAGCACATGTCGGTTAATCGATTCAAAATCCGGCTCCAGGCCTGCATGTCTCTGACATGGTGTCGAATACTTCGAATACTCCAATTTACAAATTTCCCAGTTTTCGGAAACATAAAACATGACTTCAGACAATTTGAAATATTTTTTCAACATTTTCATCTCAAACTTATGTTTTTATGTTTTCATGCATAAGTAATCATGTAAAAAGTGCGTATTTTTCCATTCTTTTGTTCCTTACACTTACATAAGTTCATTGACATCCACATCCTTTCGATGTTTTCGTCTTTTGTTCTAACGTTTTGATGCAAAAGCAATGAGTATTAAAAATATAAACGGGAAATCTGTGTGAATGACTCCTTTGAGAGAACTTTGTGGATATAAAGGAAAGAAATTTTCAGCTTAACAACTTTTTTAGTCTCTAAACTTTTTTCTCTTTTTGACATTCAAAAATCCAGTCATTAATTCAGAATCTACTGTAATTAGCTGTGCATGCTCTAAATCTTTTTACTATAATAATGCAGGGCTTTGATATTTCATGCACAAATCGAGCTTGAGTTGGATATAATCCAGCACAAAAGGCTTTTAAGAAATGCATTAAAAAATCTTTGATATTCATATCACTTTACTTTATTCATGTTTTATATACATTATCTGTAGCTTCAAAGAAAAGTGAATTTGGAGTGGGTTGGGGTCATATTGACCTTAGTGCTGACTAGGCATCGCTTAAATTCTGAGTTCGAATCCCAAATCCATCCCAAATCCTCAAATACTTAAAAATCTTCAATTTCATTCAAATGCGCTCCATCCACCAACCCAAATAACCTCCAAACTTGACCATATTTTGTTTATCGTCAACATACATTTCCTGTACAAACATACTTGCCTTTTGTTCTTCGACTACTGCTATTACGCACATTTTTTTATTTTTTTTCATTATGAATGCATTTATGGCCTATTCTACCTACTTGCTACTTGCCGTATGCAGTGCCAATAATGGCAATAGAAAATGTAAAAGGGAACGTCATTTGCATGCACATTAAAATTAATTGTTTGACATCCATCCGGGGAGAGAAATTTAAATTGCATAGAGCACTGTGTACGGTTTTGGATGCGAGTATATTGTGTGATAATCTGCGTGTGGAGTTAATGATGCAGATTGACCAAGGTTGGATATTGTTGAAGGAATTTGAAAGAATTTGAAAGAATTTGAAAGAATTTGAAAGAATTTGAAAGAATTTGAAAGAATTTGAAAGAATTTGAAAGAATTTGAAAGAATTTGAAAGAATTTGAATGAATTTGAAAGAATTTGAAAGAATTTGAAAGAATTTGAAAGAATTTGAAAGAATTTGAAAGAATTTGAAAGAATTTGAAAGAATTTGAAAGAATTTGAAAGAATTTGAAAGAATTTGAAAGAATTTGAAAGAATTTGAAAGAATTTGAAAGAATTTGAAAGAATTTGAAAGAATTTGAAAGAATTTGAAAGAATTTGAAAGAATTTGAAAGAATTTGAAAGAATTTGAAAGAATTTGAAAGAATTTGAAAGAATTTGAAAGAATTTGAAAGAATTTGAAAGAATTTGAAAGAATTTGAAAGAATTTGAAAGAATTTGAAAGAATTTGAAAGAATTTGAAAGAGTTTGAAAGAATTTGAAAGAATTTGAAAGAATTTGAAAGAATTTGAAAGAATTTGAAAGAATTTGAAAGAATTTGAAAGAATTTGAAAAAATTTGAAAAAATTTGAAAGAATTTGAAAGAATTTGAAAGAATTTGAAAGAATTTGAAAGAATTTGAAAGAATTTGAAAGAATTTGAAAGAATTTGAAAGAATTTGAAAGAATTTGAAAGAATTTGAAAGAATTTGAAAGAATTTGAAAGAATTTGAAAGTATTTGAAAGAATTTGAAGGAATTTGAAAGAATTTGAAAGAATTTGAAAGAATTTGAAAGAATTTGAAAGAATTTGAAAGAATTTGAAAGAATTTGAAAGAATTTGAAAGAATTTGAAAGAATTTGAAAGAATTTGAAAAAATTTGAAAGAATTTGAAAGAATTTGAAAGAATTTGAAAGAATTTGAAAGAATTTGAAAGAATTTGAAAGAATTTGAAAGAATTTGAAAGAATTTGAAAGAATTTGAAAGAATTTGAAAGAATTTGAAAGAATTTGAAAGAATTTGAAAGAATTTGAAAGAATTTGAAAGAATTTGAAAGAATTTGAAAGAATTTGAAAGAATTTGAAAGAATTTGAAAGAATTTGAAAGAATTTGAAAGAATTTGAAAGAATTTGAATGAAAGAATTTGAAAGAATTTGAAAGAATTTGAAAGAATTTGTAAGAATTTGAACGAATTTGAAAGAATTTGAAAGAATTTGAAAGAATTTGAAAGAACTTGAAAGAATTTGAAAGAATTTGAAAGAATTTGAAGGAATTTGAAAGAATTTGAAAGAATTTGAAAGAATTTGAAAGAATTTGAAAGAATTTGAAAGAATTTGAAAGAATTTGAAAGAATTTGAAAGAATTTGAAAGAATTTGAAAGAATTTGAAAGAATTTGAACTTAAAATTTAAAAATGCGCATTAATGTCGCACAACTTCCTTCCCAAAACTCGTCACTTCATCTTTCTTGCCTTTGGTAAGTCACGCATGCAATTTGTATAGCAACTTGCTATTGCATTACCTTACTTTATTTCTGTTCTCTTTCTCTCGCTTTCCTTCTATCAACATCATCCCATAAAGCCGTACATATATGCATATATTTACATTTATGTGAACACGAATGTAATGTTAAAAATCATTCTACTAATGATGCTTATGTTGCAGTCGCTGCTGTTCAAAAACTTCTTCCATGAATGATTATTGTTTGCATTGTACTTAAAAGAAAATTCCTTCCTTTCTCCTTCATAAAAAATGCATAAAAATTTTTTTCCATTTGAGAAAATGTTAAATGAGGAAGCAAAAAAAAAAAATCTCCTTTATGCACTTAAATATTTTTCAAAGCCTTTTTTTCTTTCCTTTTATTTTATATCCCCTTTTTTCGGTATAAATCCTTCATCATCCTCATCAGCATGCTGAGCTGGAAAAAGTGGATAGAATAATCTTGAGGACATTTACATTTAATGTTGAGGAAAAAGAAATTTTTATACATTTTTAGCATGAATTTGGGAGATTTTGGGGAGTTCTAAGATTTGTGATTTGTCTGATTTAGATAGAAAATCTAGGATCTGAATATGGACATGACCAGAAGTTGTTTGAGTATTTTTTGAATGGAATTCAAGTATTACATGAGGTTTTTGGGCCCGAAAAAGAGAAAGAAGAGGGTTGACTCTCAATAATACGCTTTTGGACCTGAATGAATGAAAGTAGATGCTTAAAAAAATTGTACAAATTATAATCGAGTCTGGATCTGTAATCAAACGATCTTAAATAGCCTCATAAAGGCGTTTCTATTGGAAAGCATGTGTTGCACTTTAGAAATGTATCCAAAAACATCACCCTAATGACCTGTTTAAACATAGCTACATTACCTTTCCTGGCAAGGCATATGATTTATATAAGGATTAGTCAAATAATCTGGTCCCAGACCGGCCTTATTTTGGTCTGAAATCGGATTTTGTTAGATTTGACCCTACTCTCGAGTCATCCCAGCCTTTGATCAGATGTTTCGCCATTTCAACGATCAGTGTCTCACAAATTTGCACCTAGAATACCCTAGACTCTTGGAGTAGACAACCTATGAGTCGCGGAACACTAGTATGCCTCAAAAAATCTCAGATAAGCCTCAAATTGGCCGCAAAAATCTCAGATGAGCTTTATGAAATTTGTTAATTAATATTGTGTGCCCCTAACATTTTTCTAGAGCTTAGATGTGCTCTGTCACACAGATTGCCCACAAATGCTCTATAACCTGCTTCTACAGGCATTTCATACCATCAGTTTTATTCATGAATCATATTATAATGCATGAGAAAAAAAAGGAAATCTGAATCAAGCGAAACACAAGACGTCATATAGCGAAGTAGTAAAGAGTTATCACAGATGCTACGAAGGAAGTGCCTAAAGCGACAAAAAAAGAAGAAGAAAAGCGACAAGAAAAAGAAAAAAGTTTGTATTGAGGGGTTGTAGAAGCACTTTTAAGGAAATTGTTGTAAAGCAATCAACTTTTTTTTTCTGCTGACTTTATGTTGATTTTAATCTTGAAAATGAAGAGTTGTAAAAAGAAGAAAAAAGTAAAGTTTTCTGTGTCTATCCAATGCTTTTATCTAAATAGATTCAGTGATGTGAAAGTTTTCTGACGCTTCAGTTTTTTGTTCTGTCTATGTGCTGAAAAACATGTCGAATTTGATGGGTTTAAGTAAATTTTATGATCGACGATTGAGACGAGGGTGAGGCACTGCTTGCTAAAAATACCCAAATATGTAAATTGTTCCTAACCTATTTGAATGCATCCAACAGCTTTTTTTATGTCGACTTCCATTTCGGCACATTCATCATCAATCCGTTCATTGCCTTTTTTGGCCTCCCTTTTTTATTCCAGCCTTTCATTACATCTCTAATACTTTACGGTCATAAATTTGTGTGTGCGATGCCATTTGCACAGTGTGAGAGAGAAAGAGAATCATTCACAATAACAATAACTCTTTTTCCATCGGTTCCGATTGGAGATTTAAGGCATATGAACAATATATTACAGAAAAAAAAGTTGTTTGAAAGTTGGTGGATGTGGATTGATTGGGGGAAGTGAATGGGGCGCATTTTTAAATGGACAAAAATGCGTTATGATCAGCTGATGGCATATTAATGCACAGTCCCTAGTTCTGTCGATGACTAGTTCTAAAGCAATTTTGTTGACTCAAGATTCTTGCTCTTTAGATCCTGTTGCAGTAAAGTTAAGGCTTAAATGGACGAGGAAGTCATATTTTTAAGAGACCTGAAGCTTAACTGACTTAGTGGACGGCAATCGATCAAATGGACAGTCAAGGAGCACAAGGAACATTAAATTTAGCAAGTTTGCGCGATATAGTCAGTTTCAGAGAATTTCGTGCATTAAAATTGATTTTTAGAGCTAGGAACTGCATCAGCTCCTATGAGGACCCCCACCTGATACCTCCACATCATCAGCATCACCCAACCCAACCCAAAGTGACTCCAACCTCACAAAATCTTTCAATAAAACCAATCAAACCCCCCTAAACCATACATATATGTAGTAATTCTAATGCAGGATGAATGAATGTGCCTTTTGGCCTAAAACAGCATCAGAATCAGCAGCAGCAGCAGAAGCAGCCAACAACAGCAATAGATTGGAAAGATTTATTCGGAAAGGAAATGGTATTTTGCCTGAAAGCGTTATTTTGCCATAATTCTTCTTATTAAAAACTAAAAGGAATGAAGCAGCACAGCAAATTGGAACGGACTAAAAATGAAGATGATGACGATCGGTTACATATGGGATAAATAAAAATTGTAAGATGCATGAAAAGGGAATAGATGTATGTAAGTATATTGTACCATTGTGAAATGAATGAAGATGAAGATGATTATGATGATGAAGAAGAAGCTATAGCTATAAATGGACATCTCTTTTACACACATTATGTACATTTGTAACAATATACCCCCATAGGGAAATTATTTATGCGTTTTATCTACTTTTATGTGTGCTACCGAGCATACATGCTTCAAGTTTTTTTATGTACAGTTGGTTTTGGAGTTATAGAGGATGTAACTAAAATACACATAATCATTTGGTAATAATCTTGTTTGGCTCTTTTCCCATTCATAGTTCTTTTTTTGTGTCCAACTTATGTATTGCATTAATTTTATCTGTTTTCCTTAATAATAAGATGAGGCTGCTTAAGATTTAGGTATTAACTTTATTTTTTTATGCAAGAATCAAACTGGGCCAAGGCCGGATTTCATTAAAATTGTTCTGAAGCCAAATTCACGCTTGGTTGATGACGGATTTTTGGCCAATACTACTTTGTGAGCTTTCCGGGACTCATTTTAAGACATTAAAAGACTTTATGACCTCCTACTCATTCAACGACCAACTTATTTTTAAATTGCTTACAAAAGTTACGAGATTTTTACAGATTCATCAATGTTCTCAGTCAAATGCATTTAAAAAGTAAAAAATATCCACTAAATCACCTCATTTAGCAATCCTGAGCATCGAAGTGTAGCAAATCTCTTTCTTGGCCGTCGAAGTTGGTCCATAAACAGCCGCCGTAGATGATATGTTGGCGTTAAGGTGTCTTCTCGTCATTCTGGGGTTCTATTGTCAACGAAGCGACCTAATGGCGTACTTCGCCGATTTTATAGTGTCACTTGGGAATAAACTTAGCCAGCATTAAAGAGGACCTGAATTTAAAATTAAAAACATCTAATCAGTCATAATATTCAAAAAGACAAGTAGCATGCTCAATCACATTGATTGAGTGTAATCATAAGCAAGTTCATTTAGGCGAGTAAGATCATTGTCTGTTAAAGAAATTACTACTTACTTACTTACTTCGCTGGCCGTACTGATCAAATGTGATCCATGGAACTCCTTAGTCGGTTCCTGAAGCTGGCTCTATCACTGGCTACCGCTTGCCAATTTCCAATTCCAAGTGTGACACTATCTCTATCGACAGCTTCCTTCCATGAGTTCTTTGGCCTGCCGCGCGATTAGAGAAATTAAGCTTTAATAGAGACAGTATTCTATTTGGTATTTTCAAGTAGTAACCCCGATAGAACTAATTTGAGGCTTCATCAAGAACAGGCTACGATTAGGATACATTAAGAATTTGTCAAAATTGCAATAGAAAAATCCATACGATCTACTAACTAATTGCAAACTGTTCCACTAGTACTATCAGCTATTCCAAATTATGCTTTTGCATGCAACATCATTCCCATCCCATTTTCCAAACCTATCACAACAGTAAAACGTTAGTTTTATGATTTCGTTATTAATATATCTCATTTTTTCCCATAAAACAATAAAGGAAACGCAGAATACAATGCGAGCGACCAAGCATACCCGATCCGTATTGCAAAAAAAAGTATATGAAAGTCCATTTTTATCTATTCACATGCATATGGCCCATTATAAGTCTATACTTAAATATGGGAATGAGAAAGCAACGCCAAAATTATGTTGCTTGCTTCTCTGCACTCCGTTTCTCATCCACAAATCTCTGATAGTCGCTTCCTCGTAAATTGCAAAAAGAAAAAAACAATATTGCGGCTAAAATAGCAGCATTTATATTTGCAATGGTGTTTTTATAGTACACAATGTGTGTACTTTATACTTTATATTTATTTTCATTTTTGCAGATATCAACATAACAATTTTCAAAAGCGATTGTTTGAGGAAGATTGGAAGTGAGATTTTTTTCTCTCATTTTTTTGTTGTTGGTTATAGTTTTCCATTAAGCATCAACAACAGAGGAGGCGAAATAAACATAAAAAGCTATTAACTACCGTCGAGAATCAGAGGAGCTGGTAAGAAGATTGATTTTTGTTAAAGGAATTTAGAGCGAATTTAGGAATAGGCATGCCTATTTTAAGGCATAAGCAGATAAAACAGTGTTGCTTCTTCAGCTAAAGAAACATTCAGCTAAAGGAATCCTCAATCTAACACGACGATTAACTCGAAAAAGGCTTAGCTAGATTAAAGTTAAATGAAAAAAATAACGCTCAGCCTGAAAAACGCTCAGCTTAAAAAACGCATAGCTTAAGAAACGTTAAGCTGAAGCAAAGCTCAACCAGAGGAATGGTTAGTGCTATGAAAGCTTAGTTCTTACCAATTCACAGCTTGAGAAACGCTCGGCTGGAAAAACGCTCAGCTTATTGAATGCTGCCGCGCAGAAATGCTCAGCTGAAGCAACGTTCATCCTGATAGTTCAGCTATAGTAACGGATAGCTTGAAAAATGCTCAGATTGATAATTGTTTGCTTGAAAACTTAACTGAAGAATCGCTCAGCTGGATAAATCCACAGAATAGCTTCTACACTCAGCTGAATAAATGCACAGCATAGCTTCTAAGCTTAGCTGGGGAAACGTTCACACCGAAAGCTCAGCTAGAGCCAGAACGTACAGTTTAAAAATATTCAGTTATGGAAATTCTCATTCTAATGAATACTTAGTTAGAAAATGCTCAGCTGGAGAAACGCTCAGCTTGAAGAATGCTCAGCTAGAGAAACGCTCAGCTTGAAGAATGCTCAGCTAGAGAAACGCTCAGCTTGAGTAATGCTCAGCTAGAGAAACGCTCAGCTGGAGAAACGCTCAGCTGGAAGAATGCTCAGCTAGAGAAACGCTCAGCTGGAAGAATGCTCAGCTTGAAAAATGCTCAACTAGAAGGACACTTAGCTCCAGATAGTTAGAAGCATTCCCAATATTAGCACTAAAACATTCCCATTAACAACACAACCATTCCGACAAACCATCCATTCCAACCGCACTTACCCATTAATATCTTTAGCAAGCAAAAAAGCATTTAAGATAAAAGAAGTAATGTTGAGTAAAGGAGGAACAGTAAACAAAGTTAAATCACTTTTGGTCAGATCACCATAGAGATTTCAATTGTTGTGTTTAAAAGCACAACATAATCCTATAACCATAATAATAGTAATAATATTGAGAATATAAAGATAAGCTATTGATGCTTCACTTACTACTCGCTTCTGTTTATTGTGGGACTTTATATTTTTGCATGAAAGGAAAGTGCATATTTTATAGTTATTGATGAGTTTTGTGAGATATAAGGACTGTTGTGGATATTGAAAATTGAAGGCAAATGCTGGGAACTTTGAGGTTAGAATTTGAATTTTGGAGTTAAAATTTGAAACTTTGAGGTTAGAATGGGAAACTATGAGGTTAGAATTGAGAAATTTGAGGTTAGAGTTGCAAACTTTGAGGTTAGAATTGGAAATTCTGAGAATTTGAGGTTAGAGTTGGAAACTTTGAGGTTAGAATTGAAATTTTTTGATTATTTAAGGTTATAGTTGCAAATTTTGAGGTTAGAACTGAAAAATTTTAAAAATTTGAGGTTAGAGTTGGATAATTTTTAAAAATTTCAGGTTAGAGTTGGAAGCTATGAGGTTAGAATTGGAAAATTTGAGGTTAGAATTTTAAAATTTGAGGTTAAAATTAAAAGTTTGAGGTTAGAACTGGAAACTTTGGGGTTAGAATTGAAAAATTCTGAAAATTTAAGGTTAGGGTTGGAAACTTTGAGTTTAGAACTGAAAACTTTGAGGTTAGAATTGGAAAATTCTGAAAATTTGAGGTTAGAATTGGAAACTTTGAGGTTAGAATTGAAAAATTCTGAAAATTTGAGGTTAGAGTTGGAAATTTTGAGGTTAGAATTGGAAAATTCTGAGAAATTGAGGTTAGAATTCAATAACACGCTATACTTAGTACGTTTTGGCTCAACTTAACACTTTATGCGTCTCAATAACCAAACCCATCAATAATGCCCTCAACTTTCCATCACAACTTCCTGATTATCACCTTTCCTATCAGTTACGACCTCCTTACTACATTTTAATGTTCCATACCTCATTCAATACTTTATTATGATGATAATGATTAAGATATGATGAATAATGTGGATTTAACGAGCCAATGGACTACTTTATGTGACACTTTTCTTTCATCATAAAGTACATATTTTTTTATATTGAATGAACATTAAAGAAATAAGCAGCAGAAGAAGAAGAAGTGGAATTTTTACGACCAATATTGAACAGCTTCATGTAACATAAACGTGTAATTTTCATCACACGAGCTCACTAATCGAATGAAGCTTTTTTATATCCAGTCAGCGACGTGTTAAATTTTTGCTTCACACTAATAATGACTTACAGTAATGACATATTATTGTTTCATCATTAAAATATTGAAATAAAATTCAGTCGTCGCGAAATAAAAATTATTATACTTTTTTTTGCAATGTCTAATAAGCTTTGGTGCTTGGATATATGCGAAATTTTATTTTCACTTCGGGTGCAATTACGAATTTTTTGAAGCATAAATGTTAAATGTTGTGCAATATAAAAAAAAGTAAAAATAATTGAATGCAATGCTTGTAATGATGCTGACATTTCGTGGATATGGCATTAGTGGTGAATTATGCTGAGGAATTTTAGCTGTGATGTCACTTTTGAAAGGTTTTTGAATGAGAATTTTTGCAGGTTATTTTGGGAGATATGAGATGATTTGACTAAATTAGAATATTGCAGTCATGTTGTTCAATTACAGACCTTTTGCGGACAATTCAAGAGTTTTGTCAGACAATGTCAGACTTCTGGTAGATTTGAAATTCTAGACTTTAAGCTGAAAATGCAAGACTATTGGCAGAAAATGACAGATTTTAAGCAGACAATGTCAGACTTTTGACTGAAAATGACTGACTTTAAGCAGACAATGCCAGATTTTTAGCAGAAAATGACAAACTTATCCCAAAAAATGCCAGACTTTTGACTGAAAATGACAGACTTTTAGCAGACAATGCCAGACTTTTGACAGAAAATGACAGACTTTAAGCAGACAATGCCTTACTTTTGACTGAAAATGACAGACTTTAAGCAGACAATGCCAGAATTTTGACAGAAAATGACACACTTTAAGCAGGCAATGCCAGACTCATGACAGAAAATGACAGTCTTTAAGCAGACAATACCAGACTTTTGACAAAAAATGACAGACTATTAGGAGACAATGTCAGACTTTTGACTGAAAATGACAGACTTTAAGCAGACAATTTCAGACTTTTGGCTGAAAATGACAGAATTAAAGCAGACAATGCCAGACTTCTGACAGAAGATGACAGATTTTTGGCAGAAAATGTCAGACTTTTGGCAGAAAATGAAAAACTTTTCTCAGATAATTCCAGACATTTGTCAGAAAATGACAGACTTTTAGCAGACAATGCCAGACTTTTGACAGAAAATGACAGACTTTTAGCAGACAATACCAGACTTTTGACAGAAAATGACAGACTTTTGTCAGAAAATGCCAGACTTTTAGCAGACAATGCCAGACTTTTGCTAAAAAATGACAGACTTTTGACTGAAAATAACAGACTTTAAGCAGATAATGTCAGACTTTTGTCAGAAAATAACAGACTTTAAGCAAACAACAAAGCCAATCCTACAATCTTGTCCAGTCTCTCAAACCATGTAATACATTCAAGCTACCATTAAAGATTTTAATCAAGAATACAGATGTCCGCATATATAATTAAAATATATTCTGAATACAACAGCGAATCTAATTATCATGTTGTAAGAATCAAGTCCAAGCTTCAGGTAATGCGTATGCAGAACATTTAATTCCTTTTTTTCCAATAATTCAATTAAATTTAATTAATAACAATAATCTCATCGCAACATTGTATGCATTAACAGTGGACTGTGGTAAGAGATAAAGGCAAGGTGAAAATGCACAAGAGAATAATGTTGGATAGATAATAGATCGACATAACTATTGGATATACAGCTATGTTGTTAGGTCTTATGCTAGATCATGATAATAACATATCCGTGCATACATGTACAAATATCCAATATTCGCAATAATTCCGTTCAGGCTATCGATATGTGCTGCACAAAAAAATCTTTAAATTTCTATCTCGATGCTCAATTTCTTCATTTGCACATACAGATTGGAATGAGCGCACCTTTCTTTTCCAACGAAATATATACATGCTTTTATTGACGGCTTATAATTAGCGCCTCTGACTGTATGCATAAATGTATACATATCTGCGTATCTGCATCTTTCTACAGATTACTTTTTTACTGAGAATTAATTCTGCCTTTTTTTTGCTTTGCTTAATTATTTTTAATTGAAAAAACATGAAAACATTTAATTATCATTTATTATCCTCAACATAACTCGACGCCTTAGACGGAATTTCATGGTATTGTGGATTTATTTGAATGATGGGTGTAATATCTGAGTGACACCTCTTATCAGTAAAGTGGAAAATCTATTGAATTTTAGAAATTGTCAATTTCAAATAGAGGAGTGTTTGTTATTGGTAGTTTATAAAGGGTAGCTAGCGATAAGGTCCGCTTCAGACGTCAACTAAGAGTGCCGATGGATTACAGTTCAAGATCCAAGGTAGTTAATGTCAGAGAGGCATGAATAGTACCTGTTACTACAGTTTGAGCTATGATGAGACGAATTTATGTCTAAATTATTGTTTTCGAACAAATAACAGTCATGAAAGGAACACGTTGACATAGACAGTAGTGCATTTGGTATTGGAGACTGACATATTGTAATCAGCATGCTTTCTCTCTATCGGGATCATAATCGGGATTTCCCGATCCCGAAAAATCCCGGGATCCCAAAAATTTCAATCCCGATCCAGAAAATTTATCGGAACCGGGATTTCAAGAAAGCATAGTGATCAGTAATAATACAGTACCAGGTATCATGTAAGGGAAGCCATGGATTGCTATTGATCTGTACGATCAGCAGAGTAAGCAATTAAGTAGAGTTCAACCATTTAGGGTTCAGTAGTTAAGGTCAAATAGGCCTGTAGTTTTGGGCTGCATCTCAAAATTCGTCTAAAGCTGTAGATCTGCAATTTTGGAAGACCCCTTTTATTAAGTAAATATCTTAAGCTTAACATAGACACTTGAGCATCATTGAATCACAATATTCATAGCAAAACGTCAAAAAGGATGTAGCCTCTCACGTCACCACGACGACTGCTTTTTACACGCTTTTATTTGATTTCCTCTGTCTGCCTTTCATTCCATCCATTTCCATTTAAGCTGCAAAAAAAGGATCTATAAGAAAAAATCAGAAATATTATATACATCCACAATTCTCATTTGTCTGCTATATACAGTCATCGTCGAACGAAGGAGCTGGAATAAGAAGAAGAAATGTGGGAAGAAAGAAAAAAATATATTTATAAGGAAAATGAGCACGAGTGGATGAAGTATATAAGTAGAAAGTGAAAGTAAATGTCTTTTTGCAAGGTCAAAATGTGAATTGAATTTGTTCCTGTTTTATGGAAGCTTTGCCAAAAAAAAGTCAATGTCGATAAAATTTGGGATAGTGGAAGGAAGTGGAAATTGGGTGAAGCTGGAGTCTAAATGGTCAAAAATTTGGAGCAGGTTGACTTTAATGTAGCTTGAAGCCGGATTTGATCTAATTTGGCGTAAAGTCAGATTCAGGCTGGCTTGGAGGTGGTTTTTCTGTGCCTTGTGATTGCAGCGGAGTCTCTGACGATCCAGTATCAGATTCAGACTGTTCGGGAAGCCTCAGCCTCAGTCCTGACATCAAGTATTGACATCATATCCAAAAATCACCAATAAACTACCAAAACATCCATCAAATCACCCCCAATGACCATAATCTAATGACCCAATCCACCTTACATTCCTAAATTCATGTAAATTCAAATCCCCTTCCAAAATATCAAAAGGATAACAGATGTGTCAAAACATTTACGTCCTTACACCTATCATAAAGTATTCACAAAATGCTTAATGTCTTTAAAAGGCTCTAGCCTACGTGAATTTTTACAACAAACCTTTTTTTTTTCTTTCTCAAATACAGACACATTTACGCATGTTGAAGGAACATATAGCTATAGCTATAAAAAAGCGCAACGATATGTGTACGATACGGCCCGACATATCTGAAATAAAATGAAGAAGAAAGAATAAAAGTTTTTCATGGAAAGAAAAACGAGCCTTAAAATTATTGATATTTTACTTCTGTCTTCATTCTCTCAGAGTCTCTCCATTTCGCTCTCACAGCTCGACATTTGTACTATAGTTGAGAATAAAAAGAAGTGAGGAATGAATGGTATTGAGTTATAAGTTGTGGATTATAAGTTGTGGTAAGACACGAGCTGTTTGTCCTCAATTGAAGCAGAAACTTCTGAACTTCAACTGATACAGACTGTTAGTCCCAATTGATGCAGTGAAAACCTAAGCTTCAACTGACGCAGACTGTTTGGTCCTAAATTGAAGCAGAATCTTCTCAGCTTCAACTGACGCAATCTGTTTAGTTCTAAATTGATGCAGAATCTTCTTAGCTTCAACTGATGCAGGCTGTTTAGTCTCAATTGATGCAAAAACTACTTTGCTTCAACTGACGCAGGCTGTTTGGTCCTCAATTGATGCAGAAACTACTCAGCATCAACTGACGCAGGATGTTTGATCCTCAATTGATGTAGAAACCACATTGCTTCAACTGACGCAGACGATTTGGCTTCAATTGATGCATAAACTTCTCCGTTTAAACAGACAACTGAGCTATTTGGCTTCAATTGATGCAGCGTCAGTTTGTCCCCAAATGATCATCTCCCTCAAAAAAATTCGTCAATCTCTACTCAACCTCACTACAGACAAGCAACCATCAAAGCAGACATATCGATCAAAATTACAACTAAAAGCACCCATCTTATGTAAATACTGACGTCAAATGTGCTTAGAATACTTGAAGTAGTATAATGATGTAACCCACGCATTGTGCGTAAAACAGCCCCATAAAGCAAGTAACATAAGACACGAAGAATGAAGGAAGAAGGAAAAAAACTGTCGAAATAAATTCCACTTCCATATCCAACAGCAACAACAATTTGCTTGTATATATTTTTTTTCAGCTATAGTCTCGTAACAGTAAAAAAGGAAGAAGAGCTTACTGTAAATGTATTTGTTCATTCTGCTTCCCATGTTGTGTCTACAAAATCGTCCGTACTCGGAATATCGTGCGTATGTCATTTAATAATTCATTCCTCTGTTACACGTTTTTTTGTAGGATGTGAAAGCAACATAAAGGAAGAAGAAGAACTTTTAACTGGAAATGGGAAAAATGTTTAACATCCAAATGGGAATTCAGCCATGCTTGTTAGATAATGCGAAAATTTTGTATGGCAACAGTGGATGAATGTAAAGTTTCTAGCCCTTGAGTGCCGTAAAGCTTTTTAAAGAAAATCCTTTTCTTATACCTTTAAGATTGCACGTGCTTATGTCCTACGTTGAGTAGATAAATCTTGATAAAATCTTGACAATATGTGACACAATAGGTGAGGTAAATTGGTATTATGGAATTTATCATTTGGGACAAATTTTCAAGTTCAGTCTTTACTTAAGTGTTTTGGAGGGAATTTTTAATGAGAAAGGATGTCTTTTAAGGCATAAGATGGGTTTTAAGAAACATGAATTTTTAATTATAAGATACTGCAGGATGAAGATTCTCAAAATGTTCTTAAGTATCTGTAAAATATTGTATAACGAGTAAGAATCCCTTCAATAGGCAAAGAGACTGCATTAAAATACAATAGTCGTCTTACCGTACAATAAAAACATGCTCTTTGCCTGTTAGTGCCCAATTGGAAGATGTCTTTATCAAAGTCCCAATCCAGAAAGAATATGGCTCAGAAATGGTCGAAAATCCAGCCTCAGGTCAGCATGACTCTAAGCCGACATCAAATTTGATGAAACCCGACCTCAGATCAGAGTCAAGTCAACTTTAAGTTGAATATAAGGCCATTTATTTGCCGTGTCCCTTCTGAGCCTGACTTTATTAAAGATATTTCTACTATTTAGCATTTTCGACGCTTTATTGGTCTTGTAGAGTACAGACTTGTTAATAGCATGGCATTTGATATCGGGAATTGGCAGATGGAAGTCAGTAATTTAGCCAGCTTTATGAGACGTCCAAGGAAAGTCATGGATTGCAGTTAATCTGTACGACTAGTGAATTAAGTAAGGAAGGAGATCAGACATGATTCAGGTTCCTTCAAACTTTTCTAAATCCCAAATTTTACATATCCATAGGTTTCGACAATTGGATGCAACTACGCTGCAAGACACACGCTGTTTACAAGTTTAGAATTCAATAGCTTTAATGTACGAATAATTCATAGCTTGCATATAGTATCCTGAACAGTATCCTGACATAAAAATCGCCCATCATTTATAAATCCCCCCTTCATCAAGTCACCAACCCTCTCAATTGACCTGTCCCATATATTCTTTGTTCAATATTTCAATGAACTTTCTTATTGCAGTTTCTGTATTATTTTTAAATTTATCGTACATTTCCGCTGAATGACGTGAAAGACAAACTATCTGTTTCATTGTCATTCACTTCTCAATATCAATATTGCCAATACCGTTCAACGACCTGGCGTCAAAATTACTGAAACAAATAAAAATAGACCTGAAAATTGGTTGACTGACAGGTAAGATGACTAGTTGAAGTGTATTTTGTGGGACATTGAAGTATTTTTCGGACTGTCAGTTTTAGATCGTGACCGGAACCGAATAGAAGCAAATTCAAGGGGCGGATGGTGAAGAGGGAACAAAATATGAGTTTGAGGATTAAATCCACTTCCATTCCCAAAATGTCCCAATATTTCCCAAATATTCAATGGTCAGCCTACTTAAAACTCACATTAATAACATTTAAATAAGCAGCATGTGCGTGTGATATGAATATTCAGTAGATATTGAAATTATTTTGTATATTGAGGTGAATAAACTTGTGAGTCATCAGAAATTCGACGTATAAGCCCCCTAAAAAAGTAAAGCTTATCAAAGCTCACTCAGAGCAATATCCCATAATGATTTGACAGAATTTTTTTATGATTAATCACCGAGAAACGCAATTAATGCGGAAAAAAAGTATCTGTTGTGGATGGAAATGATAAAAAAAAATATTTGCGGTTATTGAACCAGTGAGAATAATGATATAGTAGCTGAATATGAATCATTAATGTGTATCAGAATAATATTGTGCGATTACGCTGATGTGTACCTTCATTTGGATATGTGGGGCACAATTGTGAATGTGAATTTTAATTTGTATGGCAGTTTCATAGTCTGTTTTGCAGCAACTGTGTAGTGGAGGCATCTATTTGGGTATATTGAGTTCCAACTCAAAGGATTTTGGTCATTTCAAGTTTAGACAACCGGATTGCAGCCGGACAACAGTCAGACAACAGTTGGACAACACCAGCACAAGCACAGACACCAGAAAACCCGGAAAACATGACAAAATACCCCCGTACCCCCTTCAATCCTCCAAAATCAGCTAAACTTAATCTCCTCAAACAAAAAAGTAAAAGTTTTTCATGACAAAAAGTCCCCAAAAAAAGTAAATTCCCATCATTCCTTTGTACTATCCTCTCATAGCTCGGCTATACATAAACTTGCTCTAATCTGTGATATTTCAAAACATTTATCACAAAACAATGAGAAGACACACACACAAAAAAGGAAATTAGATATAATTTTTTTTGGGGAAAAAATGGTTGGAATGAAAAGAAAAATGAAATTTTGTGTTGAAAGGTCCTCATTGAAATCATCTATTATGAATGAATGGATGAAATGGTTCACATAAAATATTCTGTGTTAAACTGGATTTTATGGGATGTAGGGTAGAAGTGATGCAGTTTTGACTGGCTGATAAGTGAAATTAAAGTCACATTGTTCATACAACAGTTGCTCGCCACATAGAGTTACTGTCCATACAGCAATTGTGTATCACTAAGAATTATTGTCAATACAACAGTTGCGTATCACATAAACTTAAAATTCATTCAACAGTTGACAGCATCACAAAGAATCATACTTCATGCAACACTGCATAGGTAATGTCAGTACAACAGTTGTACACTGCAAAAAGTTATAGTCAATGCAAAAGTTGCGAGTCCTACAATTTTATTTTGTGTCATAAAAGTTATTGATAATGCAACAGTTGTATACCACATGTTTTAATAATTATTATATATACAATAGTTCCTCACCACATAGACAATTTGTCCATACAACAGTTAAGAGCTGTAGCTCAAAAAAGTCCATGCAACAGTTGCACACCACACAGAGTTATCGTCTATACAACAGTTTCGCATCAAATAGAATTATTAGCTTTACAACAGTTTCTTACCACACAAAGAGTTATTGTCCATGCATCAGTTGCGCACCACAGAGAACTAACTACTACCAGGCACAACGGTTGCTTGTCATTTTACTGGAAGTGGACAGATTTCAGCGTCCAAATGCGTTTTAGTCACCTGTTCTCCTGAATTTTCCATCAACATAAATTTTCCCCTGCTTTAATTAATTTTCCTCGAATGTGCATTTTCATAGCAGCACCAAAACCAAGAGTATGAGTAAGAATGGACGAAAAAAAAATTTAAAATAAAATAAGTACTCTAAAAAAGGGACATACTTACTGCGTGCGTATATGTGTTCTGTGGGGATAGAAACAATTGACATCTAATTTTGGCATTAATGAATGCAGACCTTTTTCCCTTAAAAATTGTTATTTATATCCATCCACTTCCCCCACACTCCCATACACAAGTGTATATAGCTATATACAGTACATAATGAAAGAAAAATCTACCCTTAGGGATCTCACTTGAGTATATTTATATGTGAGATTATATGCCATTGTAGGGTGTGGCTACTCTATTTTATGTCTGAATGACTACTTCTTCCTTTCATGTCCATGAAATTTTGACATGTCACATGATTGCATCATTGTGTCTAAGAATAAGAAATTCCTTATCGTGTAAGTTGACTAGTTTTAATCTCAAGCCATAGATTCCTAATCCCTATCATCAAAATTCTGTCCCTTAAATATGGTAAATCCCTATTATTATGGATGTTTATTGTGTGTATGCTGAAGGTAAGGCAAGACTAAAATTGAAAGCTATAAAGAATAGAAAATGATTGCCAGGATTTACGCATATCACGACTATTTTAAAATTAGAAAAATTTTCACAAATCTCATCTCCTTTTTAGGAAATAAAAGAACTTTATTTTTTGGATTTTATTAGAATGTGATGTAAAAAATGGCAAGAGATGGAAGGAAGGTAATCGAGAATTTAGCATATTGACGTTTGGATGGAAATTAAGTTGGAAAATGTTTGGAGGGTTTGGGTGGAAGAAGCGACTTTTTAAGGCAAGAGTTTAAGTCAAGAATCGTCAATTTGTGAACCTTGGTTGTGAGCCTGAGTCGTTGCTTTAAGATGCTTCAGTTTTGAGTCGTGACTTTAAAGTCTCAACTTTTAATTCGTCACTTTAAAGCCTCGACCTTTGAGTCGTCGCTTTGAAATGCTCTAATTTTACATCATCGCATTAAAGTATCAAATTTTGAGTCGTAGCTTTATAAAGCTTTAATTTTAAGCCATCATTTCAAATTCCCGACTTTTGAATCCCAGCTTCAAGATGCTCCAGTTTTGAGTCGTTGCCTTAAAGTTTTGACTTTTGAGTCGAAGCTAATTTTAAATTTTAAGTCGTAGTTCTAAGATGCTCTAATTTTAAGTCATCACTTTAAAGTCTTGACTTTTAAGTCGTAGCTTTAAAAAGCTCCAATTTGGAAGACTTTAGCTTTCCGGCATCACTTTGTAAGTCACGACTTTAAAATCCTTGCTTCTTGTGACAGACAGTCCGACAAAAAAGCCCCCAATCTTCCATCCACCACTGAGCCCATTTCACTAAATTTTCACCAAACATTCGGTGTGCATAAAGAGGAACAAAACTTATTTCTTCTCTCTCTCTCCTTGCAAGAATCAACGTAAGGAATGAAAGATGTTGATTAAAAATTCAAAGCATGATCTCATTCCATTCTCGATTCATTGTGTCATTTGTACTCCTCGTCGTTCATTTTATCGTATTCTCGTGCTCATTTTACTCTTACTATCGTATCCACTTTTCCTACATACATAGTGTGTTTCCTTACAGTAAGCAGAACTTTTTGAAAATGGCATGAAAGAAGATTTGCATCAATTTTGTCACATAAAATTGTAAAATTCATTGATATTGAGGATGAAAATAAGCAAAACAAAATAACGACTGGAAAAAAATTTGTGCTGAATCAGAAATGCGAGCTTGCTTCCCTATACAGTACAATTATAGTTCTTCTAAGCAGATAGACAAAAATCTTCTTATTTATTGAACTCATTCCTTTATCCTTCCCCTTCTATGTCTCATCCTACATGCTACATAATATTTAGATTATAAGAAGAAAAAGGAAAAACTATCAAGAACAGCAGTAGGAGCAGAAGTACAAGCAATTTTAGGGAAGAAATTCAAGCCACAAACAAATTGCACATCTAAATGGAGAAATGGATGGAAATTATCCAGATATCGAGATTTTTAGGAAATGTTGTGTACTTGACTTGATTGTCAATTTGTCTTGAAATAGGTTTGATGAGTTTTGAGGCTGTTTAGATGTAGAATTTTTGGATTTTGAAGATATAGCTGAGTTATGACTCTCTAGAAGACACAGAACGTAGAAATGACGGAAAATAAAGCATCAGGCCAACATAATTTCAGCTCTAGCTCAGATTTGATATAATCCAGTCTCAAGCAAGAGTCAAGTCGATCTGGGAATTCGAATTCTGGCCACTATTACACTGTGTGCTTTCCGGACTGATTAGTGGTTCCTCAATAAGTGTATGGCAAATGAAATAATCTCAGACATACCTATTCGAGCTCTGAGTAGAACTGCAGCATGTATCCAACTACCTTGCCACAAAGATTAGTTGTTATCGGATTTAATGAGTGTAATATGGTGATATTAAGCAGTATTTTAGTCTCCTAAATATAGAATATCAATCCAGAAGGCACGTAGCATAGAAAATGCAATCAATCCGACTCCAGGCAGGCTTGAGAATGGCCTGAGGTCATAATTTATTAAATTTGAGTCCAGACTTGAGTCACGATGGTCTGAGACTAATTTTTATGTGTCAAATAGCTCGCAAGCTTGGCAATCGCATGAAGCCGTATTTCACCGAATCTAGTACCAATTTATCTATGTCGAATACTTACCGGAAAATCACCAAATGCTCACGCCGTAGAAATTGCCGAAAATTTAGCTTCAGGCCGACTTAACTATAATTTGAGCCTGGATATCATCGAATTTAGTATTCGGCCAGAGTCAAGTTAACATGACACCAGTCCGAATAAACTCTGATCTGAGCCTCTATTTCATCGAATTAAGTTTGAGACTAAAGTCAAATTCCTCTAGGGACTAATTGATGACTATTTCAACGCTGTGTACCTTCTGATTACTAAACTGTCAATTCAAATGATGCCTTTCTTGACCAAATACGCTTAACCAGATCTGTAGGGATCTCCAACCTATAAATTTTTGGTTAGCACTTTAAGTAGCTCAAATTATGGATGAAATCTCATTCACTCTAATTTAATATTCACAACGAAAAACTAATTTAAAAGCCATGCCTTCTTTTTCTCTCCTCATTCAATTGCCATATTTTTCTTATACTACAATTGAAATCAATAATAATAACATCCAACAATAATAAGCACAGAATGTATGTATGCTGTAAAGAAGTGTCTCAGTTGCATGAAATGGGTAAATATATTGAATGAGCCATAAATTTTGTTCTAGCATCAATGCCGTATATGGCACACAGACGTGTATATCTCTCACTCCTTAACATTTGGATGGTCTACGTGTCTTGATATATACCGCAATGTCTCTCATTCTTCTTTCCATCTACGATGATATTTATGTACAGCCTCTCGTAAATATCTAGGACTTTCACTTTGAGGGGTAGAATATCCTCATTCCACATGACACGATTGCCTGTTTTCCATCCTGCGTGAATGGAATTAAAAATTATTTTTTTTTTGCATCTACATCCTACGTACGAGAGAGAGCACTGAGCATTCAAGTGAGAATAATCTGCTGTATTCATGAATTAATGAACGTCATCAATAATTCTTCTAATGTCACAATCATTCTGTGTATGCATGCTACAGAACAATACATTGTTGGTAATGTCATGATGATGCCTTCCATCCCGATGACATATTTGCATGACCTTGAATGTCTCTCCATTATTTCTCTCGTTCTCAATTTTTGGATGCTCATTTTTGTTCCTTTTTTCAGGGAATATGGAGGTATGTGGAGATATGCTGAATGATGATTGAAAATAAATGAAGAATGGAAATTGATTTTTAGATGAGATTTGGATGGTTGATGAGGTTTAGGATTTTGTAGCAATTTTAATTGGATTTCCGAGGAATTAGTGAAGGTTTGAGGTCAAAATGTTGGGATTTTGAATGTTTTTCTGTTCTGTGACCTAGTTTTCATTCAGTATTCTGACCAGAATTGACGTCAACTCGGATTATGCATGGAAAAGTTGGGTGAAATCGGCTTGACTTCACATTAAATTGGAGTTGACTTTGAGCTCTTCTCTGATGGGATTTGATGAAAGTTTTTGACATTTTTGAAGAGAATTAAAGATATTGTCGAATTAAATCTATGAAAACGTGAAAGAAATATGACCAATGACTGTGTCCAGGACCTGCCTATCTCTGCTTCTATCTTTTTACAGAACCTACCAGAGAAAACATCATTAGTCGACCGTTGGATCATTAATTAGATGTTATGTCATGTTGTCCACTCGGTTATGGTTAAAGTTTAGCAGGATATATAGTACAAATCATTGTACGGATGATATACACTTGTTTATGAAGAAGAATATATCCGTGGATACATGGAAAATGACATCAGGCTGACGTATTGCTTGGTTCTTTTAAGGATTTTTCTGGATTTTCGAGAAATTTTGACAATTATTCTTGATTTTTGACAGACAAAAAGCATACAGTGAGTATACTCAATTTATTAGCATGCTTGTTTGTATGAAATAATCATGCTCCGAATGTGCTCATTAATATGAGCATACTCTTTGTATGTTAGGGTTATAGAAACAAAATCACTTGATTTTTGATTAAATCACTGAATTTTTTCACCTTAATCGTTAGTTCTTCTTGATTCATCGTTCATACAGGTTAAGGTTTGAACCAGGCTCAGACGGTCATTTGAAGGCTGTAAAAATTGTTCGAGACATTTTTCAAATTTTTTGTGATTTTTGTTCGCATGAAAAGTGATATTTCATAATTTTTCCAATTTTCAGATGAATACTTGATCCTCATTCATCCCAAAACTCCAAATTCTCATCCACATCCAATTAGAACTTCCAAATTCTAATTAGATTCCCATAAAACTCCTAGAACTCCACTTATCATCGCCACACAGTCTGTCATACCATACAATTCCATTCTTATCGTTCCAGTTACATTCCAACTAACTTCTTATTAATAAATCAGCTTACATAAGTCCACGTGCAGCATAATACAACCTAATCACATGAAATTAAGGTGAGAGAGATGGAAAATGAGAATGAAAATTATTGGAAAAAGAAAAAAAAATCAATAAAAGAATTTTTTTTTTGGATGAAAAAGAAGAAAAAGAAAAAAAAATAATAATATTGAGTCTGTCTGGACGTTAGCAGCATGTGTGTGTGTTTGTGTGTTTGCGCACTTTTCTTTGTATTTTTTTTTTTGTGTATTTTTCATGAGAGAAATATTTTTTTTTCATTGACTGCATTCTCTACAACCACCTAGATGGGAAAATCTTTATGATGTTTATTCATATCTTCTTATTTTTTGTGTTTTTTTGAACTTACATTTGGTGGTCTCGTGGAAATATTTTTTTTGTGTATGGAAATTTTCCTTTTGATGAATGATTTGATTTTGGTTGATGGAATTTTGGTTGGTGGATATTTTTCGGTGTTTTTCTGTTTTAAGGATATCTGAGTGACAAATTTGCGGGAGACATGGAGGGGGTAGGAGAGGACAGGGGAGAGGAAACATGGGATACTCACAAAATGTTAATTAGAAAATTCAAAAATATGAGAGAAATTTGTGAAATTTAAGAAAAGTTTGAATAATTTGGTGAAATTTAAGATGAAGTTTGAGAGAAATTTAGTGAAATTTGAGAGAAATTCAACAAATTCGAAAGAAACTCATCAAAATTTGAGAGAAGTTCATCAAAATTTGAGAGAAATTCAACAAAATTTGAGAGAAATTCATCAAAATTTGAGAGAAATTCACAAAATTTGAGAGAAATTCACCAAATTTGAGAGAAATTCAACAAAATTTGAGAGAAATTCACCAAATTTGAGAGAAATTCATCAAAATTTGAGAGAAATTCAACAAAATTTGAGAGAAATTCAACAAAATTTGAGAGAAATTCACCAAAATTTGAGAGAAATTCATCAAAATTTGAGAGAAATTCATCAAAATTTGAGAGAAATTCACCAAAATTTGAGAGAAGTTCATCAAAATTTGAGAGAAGTTCACTAAAATTTGAGAGAAATTCAACAATTTTGAGAGAAACTTACCAAAATTTGAGAGAAACTCATCAAAATTTTGACAAAAATTCATTAAAATTGACCGGTATTCTAACTTTCTCATTAACTTTAGCTCCACATTAATCTACTAATCACATTACCAACATCCCAACCTCACTCTCCAAACCACCCACCTCCCATCATTCCCATCAATAATTCTCCTCCAAACAAGATTCAAATCAATAAAGATAAAATAAAAAAAAGTTCCAATATCAACTCACGGTCATTTCCCAAAAAGAACGAAAAGAAGGAAAGAAAAAAAATCCATAACCTCAACAGTCCTCATACATCTCCCATTCTCGCCCTAAAAAAAAGAAAAAAAAGTCGAGATTTTCTCAGCAAAATTTTGCGAGGAAAAAAAGGGAAAGAAAATTTATGTGTGAGGGATAAAAATCATTACTTTTTATGTTACACAATGTTGGCATGAGACATTTTTTCTCTCACGTCTTCCTCTCTCTCTGTGCCTTACTCTCTCTCACGATTTTACATTTACAGACATTCTCAGTCAATAGACTCTTTCCTCTCGCATTATTGAGAGTACACATCACATTTTCCCACACGTATTTACACACAATTGTCACAAATACAGTCACGGAAACTGAGCGAGACCAAAACATTCGCTCTTATTACGTCCGTTTATTGCCGTCATTGTGTAATTGTATTTGTAAAGTGTCTGCAAAATTAAAAATTCGATAAATATGAAAAAAATTAATTTAAATGATTTTCAGTGTGTTGAAATGTCGTGAAAAGTCATTAAAATTGTGACAATAATCACATGCTGTCAATGTGCTATCAAGTGTCAGTAAGAATTGTCGTGTGACAGAACAGAAATTGCAAAAAAAAGGTTTTTCTCAAAAATATATGAAAAAAATTGCAGTGAATTTTTTTGTGTCTGTATAATGAGAATCTTACGTATGGATTGTAGCTGTATGTGAGATGTTGTGACTGTATATGTGAAAAATATAATGAATTAAAGAATGTAGAAATTATGCGAGACGTTTTCTACATCACGGTAAATAATCGATCCCTTCACAATCGTCTGTATGCTTATGCGAAGCTAGACAGCTTCAATACGACTGTATATGTGAGCCAGACAGTCGCATACATGTACAGTCATAAAAACGAAAACACCGAGCGAGTCGAAAACAAAAAAAAAAAATATAATTTTTTTATACTTTTTCGATGAAGAATATTTAGTCTTAGAATACACTTCGGGAACGTTAGTTCGGGAAACGTGTGTGTAATAAGAAGATTTTTTTAATTTATTTTTTTGGATGTAAAGGAAGGAAAAATTACAAAAAAGAAAAATAATTCTTTTCCTAAATGCACTTTTAAGACAGGAAAAGGTTTTGTGAATGCCGAAATATTATTGAAAATTGAAATTTTTATTGGAACTAACCAGCAACAACTCGTTCATCAAAAATTTATAATTTTCGTCGTTTTTTTTTTTCTTCTTTCGCCGAGACAGAAATATTTATTTTGTTTGTGCTTAATTCTTTCTTTTTTTCGCAAAATAAAAATAAAATAAAGATTTTTTTGCGGAAAATTTAATTTGAAAATGTGAGAGGAAAATTGAGAAAATTTGTGAAGAATTTAAATGAAAAAAATTGAGAAAATTGAATAAAAATTGAATGAAAAATTGAGAAAATTTAAATTGAGAAATAATATTGAAAATAAACTGAAGAAAAATTGTGAAAAGCAGAAAATTGAACGGAAAATTGCTAATAATTTTGAGTGTGGAAATTTCTCAAAAGTGAAAAATTAAAAATTTAAAAATTTTCTCAAAAGTGAATTTAAAAAAATTCAAAAATTTTCTCAGAATTGAAATTAAAATTCTGAATTTTTAAAATACATAAAAAATTGAATTTTAAATCCAAAAAATTCTTCAAAAAGTGAAATGAAAAATTCAAAAAAACTCAAAAAAGTGAGAATTTTAAAAATTCAAAAAAACTCAAAAAATTGAGAATTTTAAAAATTTGACATCCGAAAAAACAAAAAAATTTGTCAAAAAAAAGTCAAAATAAATGTCAAAAATCCGCTTAACAAAAATTTCAAAATTTCGCCTCAAGAAAATCAGCAAAAAAAATCCCTAAAAAAATGTGAAAAGTGAAAAAAATTTCTTTCCTATAAAAAAAATAAAGAAAAATAAAAAGAGTTAAAAAAGAAGTAAGAATCTACACATATGTATATGTATATTTGTGAAATGTGCGAAGAATGATCTAAAAATAATTTATATATATAAAAAAAAAGTAAAAAGGAGAAAAAAGGCAAGGAGAAAATGTGAATTGAAGAGATCTGTGAGTGTCCATCTAAAAAGAAAATAATTATAAAGAGGAAAGAAAAAAAAAAATTTTAGTGCCAAAAAATAAAATAAAAAAAAAAAAAATCTTTTTTTGCACAGATTTTTCAAATAAAAATTTGTGTCGGAAAGGAGCGAGTGAGAGAGAGAGAGAGCGAATTAAAAATAAATTATGCATTGCAATCCAAAAATAATTTCAAGCTGAAGTATATATATATGTGTGTAAAATGTGAATGAAAATGATCAACATGCAGTGTAACGCACAAGATTAATTAAATTAAAAAGAAAAATAGAATTTTACAAATAAAATTTTTTTGCAATTACCCCAGTCGTGTCTAGTGAAACTAACAAAAAAAATATATATAACCATGACAGAATTAAGTAATGTACTCAAAACCTACCAAGATAATGCACTAAAGACGCTTCAAGGACCAGCCAGTCTATTCTATAATACACATCAATACCATAAAGGTCTTAAGCGTGAAATTGACTCACCGCCACCACAGGATGATGATTTTAAGCACACATCACCGTCACCAATGCAATGTAATATTTCTATACCACCCGGTACCGTCATAGAACGTGCCGAATCAAATCGTCAAATTTCATCACCATCAACACCGCCACAACAGCAACAGCAACAACAGCCACAAAGTCGAGACTATTGTCCATCGCCATCAATTACATTTGTACCAATGATGCAACCAATTCAATCACAACCAATTCTTACAGCACCAGATAGTGAATGTGGTGAACTTATGGAATGTATCATTGAAGGACGTCCAATTGGATGTTTTCAAGTTGGTGGTGAGCTAAGACTATGCTTTCCACAAATCCTTAACAATATTCTACCCGAATTTCCATTGGAGCGTATCCATCCAACAATTGAGGATTTACACATCCATTGCTCATTGAGTACACCTGAACAATTGGCTGAATTTAAACGTGCTAAAATTTTACCACCAAATGTACCACCATGTGGTCTAATTACACGCACAAATGCTGAACGTCTATGCAGTGCATTACTACATAAATCCGTTAAAAAGAAGGACATAAATCATCAAAATTATTTCTCATTTCGCGTTTATCATCGATGCTTTGGTAAATCCGAAGGCATTTGTACACCAGAATTATTTACATTTAGAGATCGTGAATGCATTGAATGTGTTGAATGTCATGGTATGTTGGCACCAAATAAATTTGTATTGCATGTATGCAAAAATAAACCAAAAGAAAATTCAACATGTCATTGGGGTTTTGAGTCAAATAAATGGCGATCATATATTCATGTTGCTATGAGTGAACCAAATCAGGAGAAATGTACGAGATTATTGGATGAAATGTGTGCACTTGAAATTGACTTTGAACGTGTTCTTTATGAGGCGAATAATCAAATGGACGAGACAAATAATTTGAAACGAAAGGTGAGTTTTAACACTTTTTATTTTTTGGGGATGATTTTCATTCAGCTTACTTTGGGGCGTCCCTTTAAGAAATTATCAATTTAAGACAACTGTGAATTTAAGATAATTGTGAAGATCTTGTCAAGTGCTAGTGCAAAATTATTAATTTTTGAACTAGTTGCAGTAATATTTTTGATGGTTTTTGGGACAGTTTGGACAGAATTTAAACTGTCAACTTGGATTTTATGGGATTTGAGAAATTCCAATGGGATTTTAACTAAATGAAAAATTGTTTTAAGAACTTCAAATGAGATTTCAAGTTTTAAAAATTGTTTTTGAATTCAATTTTCAATTCAATTTTGAATTTTGCAAGTTAATAATTTTGAAATATTTCTGAAGACTTTTCTTGATTTCAAAAATGTTTATGAATTTTTAAGAAATCTATTATTAAACTAATATTTTATTACTTTAAAAATTTGGAAAATAAAATTTTTTTGAATTTTAAATTAATTTTAATTAAATTTAAAAAACGATTTGTTTCTAAAAATTTTCAAAATTAAAGAAATTTTTTTTTTTACAAATTTAAAAAAATAGAAATATTCAAGTTTTTTCAAAATATTTAAAATTTAAATTCTGAATAAAAATTATAAAAAAATTTCATAAATTTTACTCAATTTTAAATAAATTTTGATTGAAGTTAAATATCCAAGAAATTAAGAAAGAAAAATTAGAAAGTCAATAAAATTAAATTTTCAAAAGTTTACAAAGCAAATTTTTAAAGTAACGAAAATTAAATTTTCTAAAATTTAAAAAAATAAAATTTTCACAAATTTTATAAAAATTAAAAAAATAAATATTTATTAAATCGACAAAGTAAAAATGATGATCGAAAAATTAATTCTTTAGAAATCTTCAAAGATTTTAAAAACAATTGTCAGAAACATTTTAGAATTGTTGAATTAAAGGAAATTAAAGCTTCTAAATTTGATAAAAAATGTTCTTAAATTTTTTATTTTTCTTCTTTTAAAAATCAGCATTTTTAAATTCATTCTTTTCGAATAACTAGAATAGTTTAATAGAAATTTGGAATTTTTCCATTCAAATTTTTAAAAACATACATTTAAATTTGAACTTTTATTTAGAAAAGAATTCAAAATTTTGATTTTAATTAATTTTAAAATTATTTAAATTTGGAATACATGAAATTCATTTAAAATGAATTAAATTAAAAATTAATTTTTTTATAATAAAATTTTAAATTTCATAATAATGAAATTTTGACAAAATAATTGTTTAAAGTAAATAATCTGAATTTTCTCAACGTTAAATGAAATTAAAATTAAATTCACCTTCTAAGTCTCTTCAAAAACCTAATTTTCAATCTCAATATCTTCAAATACCTCCAAATAATCCCAAGAAGCTGATATCCCAAAAACCTACATTGAAAAAGAAAAATTATCTAAAGCTAAAAGGAAAATCCCAACGATCTCAAAAATGGAATAAAAAGTGAAGTGAAAGAATAAAAAGAATCTCGAGCAAGTCTATAAATATAAAAAAAAGTCCGTACAAAAAAAAAATAAATAAATAAATAAACTAAATTAAAAATAAATGAGAAATTTGTGAGAGCAAACCCGATGTATGTGTATATTTATAAATTTATTTCAAATGAAAACAAAATTTGGCAATGTTGCAAAACGAGTGAAAGGAAAGAAAAGAAAGAAAAAAAAAATAAAATTGATTTAGAATTCTACAACAACAACAAATGGAGGAATAAATGCGACAAAAAGCGACGACAGTGAAGCTAAATTACGCGCGCTGCGAGAGCAATGAGTAGGAAAAATTGAATGTTTTGATTATGTTGTGGACATTATTAATCTCTAAGTCAGATTCTCTTGAGAAAATAATTATTAAAAATTTTTGTTTATTCTCTCAAAATTTTGTTATTTATTTTTTAGAATTTGAACTTGAAATAATATTTTCTTCTTCTTAATTGTGTTTGCCTTTTGATTACGTATTTTTAATTTAAATAAAATTATGACAGATGATAAGAGAATAATTACGTAATTAGCGACAGGAGGAAATTCGGAAAGAGAGTGAAATATTTGAAATATTTGTTGGAATTTGAATTTTTGAGAGAATTATTTGGATTTGAAAATTTTTTTCGAATTTTATGCTCAAATTTGTGAATTAAAAATTGAGAATTTTGATCGAAAATTTAATTTTCTGAAATAAATTTCTTCTTTTCTTGAAAAAGTGAATTGAAATCAAATTTTGAATTCAAATTGAATCTTGAATGAATTTGAGTTTAATTCTCGGTTCAAAATTGAAGTCGATTCAATTTTTTCATACGAAATTCAAGTCAATTTCTAGCTCTGTGGTGATATTGAAGTACCGGTAATATTGAAAATTTAATAATAATCCAAAAAAATTCACACCATTTTCAAACAAATCTCTGTTTAAATATGCAAAATGACGATAAAAGCCTTCAAATTTTTAATTTTTTAAATTAAATTTAAACTTTTTTTAAATTTTGAAATTTTTAAATTTCATTTATTTTTAAAATTGAATAAATTCAAATAATTTGAATTAGATTTCAAATTTTTAAATGATTTCCAAAAACGATAACTTAGTCATCGACTCAAATTCTGCCCTAAGACCGACGTGACTTCGATTTGATTACAGATTCGGATTACATTGAGCATTTAGTCAAAGTCAAAATTTAAGAGCAATGCGAATCAAAAGGAGACAATTTTGACAAATTTTGGGAATAATCCTTAATCGAGTGTTGAGATTTAAGCTAGAGCTAGTCAATAACTGAACATTCATTTGCCTTTAACTAGTAATGTCGTATTCTTGTCTTTTGGATGACCCAAAATATAGCAAAATTCATAAAAAATTGTTAAAAATCGTCCAAAACACCACAAATAAATTCAACAGCCACAACAATCCGAGTCAAAAGTCTCAACAAATTTCCAAAGAATCCAAAAAAAAGAAAGAATTTCATATTCAACATAAGAAATTCCACAGAAATGAAAACATTCTCTCTAATTTCACAGAATCTATTACACAAAAAAAATGTCGAGCATGAAAGCATAAAAAACACAAAAAAAATTGAGCAGCATTCACAAAACAATTATTTACAATAGCAAGTAGAAATTCATTCTTCATAAAAATTATGAAATTCAATAATTGTAAAGAAACTCATCCACATACATGCACACAATCATGCTCTCTTCTAGAAAATCGAGTTCTCTCTTGCCTTTCCATTCCTCCGGCTGTCATGTCTTGCTTTTTGGCAACAATGCAACCCTTTTTAATAATTTTTTTGAGAGAATTTTTGATCCTCAAACGTCCAACTATGTTTCATGCTAATTTCTCTCTCTCGTCTATTTATGTCATATTTTTTTTTTACTTTACTGTGACTAACTGACTGTCTATAAAGTCATAAAAATGTAAAAAAATATTATGGGCAATAAAAATTCATAGCATAAACTTCTCCAGCAACATAAAAAAATTCTCTTTTGTTTCTTTTATTTTTTATTGCACTTTTTGGCATTGAGAATGCCTCGTTGCTGTCTACCATTGTTGTGCAAAATTACGAATATATATATACATAAGTTGCATAAGAGACGAGAAGAACGTAACATAAAAATTTATATATTTTATTTTTTTTGTATGTATGCTACATTCTGTACTATAAAAAAATAAAGTTTTTAACACAGCAGGGTAGTTGAGTGAAATAAAAATAAGAGGGAGATGAAGACGAGCTGACTCAAAAAAAAGTGGAAATATAAATTATTTTTAAATTAAAATGAATAAAAATTGTACAAGAAAAGTTTTGGTAAAATTGGTTGAAAATTTGGTGAAGTTTTGAGGGTTTTTTGGGGTTTTAATTGATTTAAGGGGCCAATTTTAAGCTTTTTGTGACTTTAAAAGACCTTATTCATTTTTAAAGGACGGCAAATGATTCTTAAGAATCCAAATAGAAGTACATTTGGGTGAAGACACCCAACACATCACATAGGGGGCGTTCGTCTTGTTAGTTTCAGTTTGACTCTCTCCTTGGCTCTCTAAGCTTGTATTTAAAGATAAGACCTTATTAGACCAACACACCCTATATTAATTAGAGCCTGGTTTCGCTCCTCTCCGTTATGTAGCTTGAATTGGGTTTGGATTGACGATCTCGACCGCAAGAAGTTGAAGATCGAATATGGTGGAGTTAATCTATGATTGAGTTTTTTGTGACTAAACGTTTCGGAAATTCCCAATGATTTTTGATTTGTACCCTCTTTCTAGCACCTCTTCCCATCACCAATAACCCCTGATCATACAATCAAAATTAAGGTTCAAAATTGAACTTTTGGTTAAAGTCGTTAAGTACCTCAGTAGAGTAATAGGCAACCAGTTGAACTCTTCTTTGACTTGGACCTACCAGATGCCATCAGTTCGAATCCTGACAAACATCAATAATCAGCAATGCTTACCATAACTCACACTTTATCGATTCAAACCCAATTAATTCCTAACAACACCAAATGTCAACCTTCATTTTATCAAAAAAACATGAAGACTTTTAGTTCATTGACTCAGTTCATCGACCCCCATTTGATATTTGGATGACCAAAGCGCTTTACTAAAAATATTTCACTTCATAAAGCAACAACAACAAAAAATAAAATCATTTCAACATCAGACATGTTCGGTTCATGTTTTCAAAAATAAAATTCAGCTACTGCTGCTTCGAAATCCCAACGTACAAGAAGGTTTCACATTCATACTTGCAAAATCCGCAGTGTCTTTATTTTGTCTACTCGAAATGCATTTGCTTCACTTGCAAAAGTACAAAAAAAAAGAGATTCATTAAATTTCAATAGCACCATTGCACTGCATTTTTATGCTCAACTGCGCACAGTTCCAGTGCAAGATATTTATTCTCTATTTGTGCATTTTCTTAGCTTTTTTTTATTTCATATTATTGAGCTGTCGATTTCTTATTGCGAATTGCTTCAATGAACTTCATTTTATATATCTTTTTATTTCTTAGTTAGGTTCTATGGCTGTTGGGGGAGGGCTGGATGGGGATGGGAATTTGGTGGGCATTTGAGTTGTTGGGAAGGAATTTGAGAATTTTAAAGAATTTTTGTCAAAATTTCGAATTTTAAATAATTAAAAATTGACCAAATTCATCCTTAACCCCCCAAAATTACCCCCTAAAACCCCCTTAACCTCCTAACAATTCCACCGTTCCTTGATCTCCCAAATTGCATCTATTCTATGCACTCGTCGATGTCATTTACCCTTAACATCTACACACATTGCACTCAGACACTCGACGTCATTCGTTACATTATTTTGAGCAATAATCGAGTTCAAGCTATAAAGTTATGTGAGCAACAAACCCTCGACTATCATTCCTTTGTCAGTTTTTTACTTTCATTATCACAAAAGAAATTGAACAAATTGAATTATAAATCTTCATATTTGCTGGATGTTTGAAGTGTGACTAAATATTATTAGATCAGTAAATGTTAGATTAGGGGTGCATGAGATATGCAATAGGTGAACATAATATACATTACATATGTGTGCAGAAAGAAAGGTCGCATTTACAGGTTGATTGCACCTTTCTCTCCCTTTTCTTCCATTTCTTCTTATTCTTCTTTGTTCGATTTTTATTATCCTTCACATTTCTCCTCATGTATACATGCACATTTCTCTTTCTTTTTTTAAGTTCTTTAGTTCTCATTTAGAATATGTCAAGTTTATGAACCTTCTGAAAAATATTACAATTTTATGCAATGACTTTTAAATGGGAAAGTATGCTGAGGGGATGGTTGAAGGATACTTTTTGAGGAATTTGAGCGCATTTAGTGGTATTTGGAATGGGATAATGATGGAATTGATGTAGATTCTTAAGTTAAATTGCATCAATTGAACGTCGAGAAGTGAGTTCCTACTGATGAGGGATTTAAGCAGCTTTAGTGTGGTTTAAGCCCTGTTGGTCACATACCAAGTAAGATTTCATCAATTTAGGCATTCAATAGAGTCGGACACTATCCTATAAATTTGTAAAAACGCGGTTTTCACGCAAAATTTCAAAGTCCGACTCGGGGCTCAAGCTGACACTCTACCAAGCAGTATGCTAATCCCAGATAGCTTAGTGGTTGCAAACACATGACTAGAAACAGCAAGGTTGAGAGTTCATTCCCAAATGACAGTCAGGTCAATTATAATCCATGAATTCTCTTACATAGTGCCTGCAACTAGTTCAATCATCGACTGTTGCTTGACAATTGCTAATCCCAACAGAATTAACTCTAAATTCGACCAATCATGCCTTCCTCGTCATCAAACTCATCTGAAGAATCTACAGAAAAATAGCAAAATCCAGACAAAATGCCACATCCAAGTCCAACCACCCCCCAAGTTCACCAAACCAATTCTATTCCCATAAAAAATGTTCAACTCCATAAAATTCCTTCAACATTATTTGTGCTTCCACTAAAAAAGAATTCACGAAAGAATGTAAAAATGTGAAAGAACCATGGCACATACATAGAAGAGAAGTTTTCTTTATAGCACCAGCAACAACTAAATCGAGTACATAAATTAAACTAAAAAAAAGTTCATTTTGAGGCAAAAAGTCGACGACAGTTAGTGCAGTGCACGAAAAAAAGAAAGAAGCATAAAGAGAGTGAGAGCATGCAACAAACGTCAATGGTCGAATGTCATAAATCTCTCATTTTGTGTCTCATTCATGCACATGGGCTAGATAAGTTGTGGTATATGCGAGACTAATTAAAAGTGGCATGACTTTATGCTGGTCTCTACCTACCCTAAGCAACAGCCAGAAAAGGCCTCTCCATTGAGTATAATTTACATGGCAATAGCATGCAGCATGCATGTGCCAATTAGACTCTCAATTATGACATTCCTTTCTTCCTAACACTTATAAATTGAAATTGATTTTGACATAGAAGTCTTAAGTGAATTAAATGCATTGAAAAAGAAATTGGAACCTTCACTTACTGCACATGCGAAGAGATACATGTTCTCTCGCTTGCCTCAAAAAATTTTATATCTGCTGTGTATGCATGAGGATAAAAATAATAATCCACGATAATTATCTCGATGCAATATAATTTTCATGTTTCTCTATTTTACTTTTACGTTAGTGCTAATTAGCAGTAATACTTGCTGCTGCTGCACATTTTTTTTTTTTGCTGTATAATTTTATGTGAGGGATAATTAAAAGCGAAAGATTGCTATGTTCTGATTTTTATTTCACCATTAAAAAGGATTTTTCTTTTGTGTATATAAAGGCAAATGTGCATTTGGAGTGAATTTATACTTTTTTTCATTTATTGTGGAATTGAGGATTACTTTTTGTGTATTTTTGGAGCAAATTGTGGTCAAATGAGAGTATTTTTGGGGATATTAAAGTTGGGATGGTTTTGAGGGATTAGTAAGGATGGTGGACTTTGTGGGGATTATTTTTGTGTATTATTTACTTACTTGCTTATTTCGTTGGCTGTACAGATCATCTGTGGTCCATGGTCTCTCTCAGATTGCATCTTAAACTGGCTCAATTGCTTTCTGCACTTTGCCAATCATCAATATTAAATTCTTCATTGTTTCTGTCAGCAGCTTCTCTCCAAGAGTGTCATTTAACTGTACCTATATTCCTATACTTGATTTTGAACAATATCTAGTCATTTTTGGTAGATTATTCACTGTTATAAGCCTTACAATATGGTTTGAGCATTTGTGACATTTAAATTGTGATTAGGTTCATTATACTGCTATACCTTGGGTGATGCAGATGTGTAGAGCTGTTAATCAACTGTCATCGATGGTTGCGTCAAGGATGCAATCAAGAACACTAAGTTTGAAGGTCAAAACCCCTCAGATACTCAAGTAAATGATCCATTAGGTGCTAATTGATTCAAAATCTTCAATAAAATCTATAAATTCCGTACCAAAAATTCAAATGCAGCAAAATAGCTGCCACTAGATGTCTTGAAAAACACCAAACAATCTTACTTCCTCAATTCCCCCACCAAAAATCCTTCAAAAATTTTATAAACACACAAAAAATATTCATCCAAAAGTCAAAAGATCCCACAACAGAAAAACAACAACAAAAAGAGTAACTGCATCACTTTATGAGTGACTCTAAATAATTCATAAAGCCACGTGTTTACTTACTTTTTTACGAGCTCCCTTGCCAAAAGTAGCAAATAACAAAAAAAATATTTTTTTCTTCTTTATTTTCATTAAAACTAGCGAGAAAAAAGTACACAAATTTTTTTTTTATTTCTCTCGCTTCCATTGCATGCCAAGAATTTTTTTTTTTCTTATTTATTCTATATGCTACGTGTATGGATGAATGTGTTTTATATATAAAATTTATAAAAAAAAAGAAATGCACACTATTAAGAGCAAAAAAGGAGGAACAAATGTGAAGATCTTTGGCATACATGAAAGTGTTTTTTAGATGAGCTTATTGAATGGAGTTTTGGAGGAACTTGTGGTTGCATTAGAAGGCTATGGGATGCATATATTGGGCTTATTGATGGAATAACAGGAAGCTAGGAGAGTAATTATGTCAGTTTAGTGAATTATGACAAAATATTTCTCAAAAACCTAATCGACCTAGTTCAATTCAGTTCAATCAAGTTCAATTCAGCTCGACCTAGCTCAATTCAGCTCGACCTAACTCAATTCAACTCGACTAAGCTCAATTCAGCTCGACATAGCTTCATTCAGCTCGACTTAGCTCAATCCAGCTCGATCAAGCTCAATTCAGCTCGACTTAGCTCAATTCTGCTCAACCTAACTCAATTCAGCTCAATCTAGCTTCATAAAGCTTAATTCTGTTCGATCAAGCTCAATTCAGCTCGACTTAGCTCAACTCAGCTCGACTTAGTTCGATTTAGCTCGACCTAACTCAACTCAACTCGATCTGGCTCAGCTCGAGCTTGCTCGATCCAGCTCAACCCAGCTCGACCCCCAACAAAACTAACTCAAGAAGACAATAAGTCTATAAATCTCTTTTCTATGCGACGATGTCAGTTTTTCCCTCAACGCCACAATATAAAATCGATACAATTTTTTTTTTCTTTTCTGCACATCACCTTCAGTACACGACTTCTCATCACCTTCACGACGATTATTTGCGACGAAATTACAAAATTTGTGCGTTCTACAATGACCTTTATCATCATAATTTATTATTATTCTGTATGAATAGATCTCATGAAATAAAATGCTTTAAAAATGTGTGCGAAATTTGCAGTTCTTCTGACCAAAATAATGTGTTTATACATATCGGCTCGTCTCCATTCTCAACTGTCTTCTTCTTGTTCCACACTCAACGGTCGCAGTCGCTTATATTATTTTATTTTTTTTTTTATAGTCGACGATAAAAAAAAATAAGAGATTCAGAATGAATTTGCGAAGATGAGCCACGGCATTGCCAAAAATACATATACACACACACGACATAGAGCTGTGCCTGTGTGTGCATGATTGTTTTGGTAGAAAATGAAAAAAAAAAAAACATTTCGTGAATTGCGAAAAAAATGAAGATAAAAAAAAAATGTTCACAAATACAACTGCATGCCAGCCAGCAAAATAAATAATTTTTTTTTTATACTTCCAATCTCACTTCTTATTCACTGCTGACTCGCCGAGGTCTAAATTTAAACATTTTCATTTCGCTTGTGTGTTTTTCGCATATATAAAATATAAAAAAAAAGCGGGTACCATAGAATGTGGCAGTAGCGGCAAAATGTGAGAGAGAAATAAAGTCGCATGAGCACACAAAACTATATACACACAATTACGTAGGTGGGGAAGTGTTCTTTTGTGACGTTCTTTATGAAATTGAACATTTATGTCCGTACTTGATACGTACTCGTGACTATTGTATGAAAGAATGCGATAAAATATGTTCCTTTGTTTGAGATATCTTGAAGATTCTTATTGGATTCTTTGGCTTTTTTTTATTTTCGTGGATTGAACTTGATGATGTATTATTTGGGAATTTTATTGCATTTGAGGACTTTATTCTCGGGGTTTTTGACGTGATAGAATTTGGTATTTTCATGTTTTTGCTCTTTTGATGATGATTTTTAGGTCAAAATATTTGGAATATTGAATTGAACAACTTAATAGAGTCTTTAAATTAATTTTAGAATTATTTGAGAATTTAACTGACTTATAGAATTCGAAAATTTGGATTAAAATGTGTCGCATCTCTTTTGCATCAATTGAATCCTGAATTAACAACTTAATTTCATCAATAGAGTCTTTAATCTGATTTTAGAATTTAACGGTATTTTAAAATTCAAATATTCAACGAAAAATTCTTCGCATCACTTCTGCATCATTTGAATCTTAAATTAACATAATTTAATCAAAATACAGCCTTAAAATTGATTTTAGAATAATTAAAGAATTTAACGGAATTTTAGGATTCAAATTATTTCTCGCATCACTTCTGCATCATTTAATTTTCAAATTTAGAACTTAATATCATCAAAATTGAGTTTTTAAATTGATTTAAGAATTTAACGGACATTTAAAATTCAAAATTTCAACCAAAAACTCTTCGCATCACTTCCGCATCATTTGAAGCAAAAAAAAAAATAGTCATTCAAATTTGTTTACAAAATATTAATTCAATTTAATTTTAATTAAACAAGTCAATTTAAAACGTCAATTTAATTATATTCCTTTTTAATTAAAGCAACAGTCATTAGCACATAGTGTAAAAATAAGTTCAAGAGTCGACACAGCTAGAAAATATTATTGAGATCAAAACTCATTTCATTCAAGAGAATTGAATTCTTTTGTTTACATTGTTATACGATATTCTGTATATATTTAAGTAAGTCATTGATCCCTCACATTTTTGTCAACAATTCTAGAGTGAGCATCAAAATTATTAGGCAGTAGCATGCAGCTACAAACATTGTATGTTAAAATTCTTGTCAGAAATCCTACAAATTATTGACTCAATCAGCATAATTTAAAGAATTATAAGGCTTCCAGACATTAAATGCATTACCGCAATTGCTCAGCCATACAATGTTGACAATATTTTATTGATCTTACTTAATAACACTTATATATTATTTTTTATTGACTCTAGACAGTCATTCGAACACTTATCAATATTAACTACTGTTATAGTCTATTTATAAACAAATCTACAATCACAAAATGAATCAATTTCTGACTTGTGACTACATTGTTCATCAATGACATTGACGATAAGAATTGCCGCGGCTGTAGTTTTTTAATTCCTCTATCTCTACCTTGAGGCCGCAAAACCTAACTTTGTGTGTCATTATGATCATATCTTTTAAATGGGGATTTTCAGTCTCTTTATCATTAAAATGTGTTTGAAGAGATTAGCGGCATGTTGAATTTTTTGGAGATCTTTTTAGCGCAATAATTTCAAGGTGAGAGGCGTTATAATGAATATTATAAGCTAGACAACACAAAAAAAAGTGAATGTTTCGACTGAATAAGATGAAAACATTCAATTGAGGCTGTCTGGTGGATTTTAAAGTGGGTTTGGATGTTGAAGAAGATGTGAATTATGTAATTATTTTTTGTGGTTGAAGTGGCAGGTTGAATTGGTATTGAATTGAATATTTGTGGATGTTGGAGGCTCTAATGTTGATGGCTTGAAGACATTGGATGTTCTGGAAAGCAAATGTGAATTAAATTTGGTTTCTGATCATCTTCAGGCTGGTAAAAAGCCGAATTCTGTGTGGAAATAACTTCAAGCTGGTATAAAGCTGCCCTTAAGCATCTTGTGTCATTCATATATACTTATTTACTGGAACCATGCTTCGATGTGGAGTCTAGGTTGTTTCTACAAAAGGAATTTCCCAAACTTCTTGCCATTCATATCTGAATTAGCATAATTATTGCGTACACAAAGCTAATCCATCTTACTAAGTCATATTAATACTATTATATAGACCAAAATAAGCAATAAGCAATACAATAATGTCAACAAGTCTTATCAGAAAGTCATACTGAGTGTGATTAATCTTGATAATGACGCAATAGGAATCAGGGATGCTATGAGTTAGAGAAACTGCGATTCTGATCTCAATTGTCATTGAATTGAATAAAGGTTTGCTGGTTTTCTAACATCCAAAGATAGCAATGCTTTGAGGATAGAATAAATTCAATTATATCTGGACCAAAGAGCAGCATATTCCCCTAGCAGCCAAAGTGCGTGCTTTCAAGAGCAGAGTAAGCTAAGAGCAACGTTCACGAGCATGCTCGTCTGGTATATTTAATGCAAGCAAGCTATCGAGAGCATGCTCTATGCCTGTTAAGGTTCATATCTAACCAATTCCCTCAATTAAGATGCTTTCCTAAATGTTGCTTAGAATTTTAAGCATAAAACGGTGCTGAATGCCTTACATTGCTTCCGAAAGGTCAAGGCAAGACGTGACTCTGACACAGAGCTCTTAATCGACTTGTCGACTCGAAGTTAACTTGATTTTACTTTCCTAAACTAAATCCGAGTCGACTTCAAACTCTTCTATGACTCCAGGATAGATTCATTGAAATCCAGCTTCAACCCAGTATCAAGTCGACCTAATTCTAGAGTTTCCGACATTTTTATGCCACATTCTTTCCGGTGCTGCATTAACATAACCTCCACAAAATCACAAAACCTCACCAGTTCCTCCAAAAAAACAAAATCTTGGAACTATTTCAACAAATTTGCCCTTCTTCCTCCGATTAGTTCTACTGATGATTCCTGCCAACTTTTAAAAATTCAATAAAACGACAAATTGTCTTTTGACATTCGACAGTCGCTGCACGAAGCTCAGTGCCAAGCATATAAAAAAAATAATAATAATTTTCAGTTTAACCCATTGATTCCATAATCTAGATAAAAGTGCTTGACTTCTTTTTTTTCCGCTGATCTAGGCAGCAATTCTTATATTTTTTATTGCAATGCGGCTTTAAATAATTTTTTTTTGTGTATTCCATAATTGAATAAAAGAAGGCAGCAGCAGCAGCAAATCGGACAAAATAAATCGGATTTAAGTTGAATCTGAGCTGACAAAAGAAGGGGGTTCGGATGAGAGAAACAGAGGATGTATAAGAGAATGAGAAAAGCAGATTACATTCCAAACGTTCTTATCGCTATGCCAGCAATCTCACAATTCTATTTATGAATGTTACTGCCGTTGCAGCTATTAACTTCATTTATGTATACATACTTCTTTTTTTTTGTGCTTGCGGGCGCATCTCGCAATTGCACATGCATGAAAACTAATTAAAGCTACAATATCTCTATTTCACAAGAAAAAATTGAGTCGAATAAGTATGAAGAAGTGGAGAGGCTTAAGAGTATGAGATTTTGATGGAAGTGTGGGATGTCCAGGTAATGAGCTTTGGATTTTTGATTTTTGGAGGCTTAATAGTTGATAGGGTTGGCAAGGGGTAGTGTTGAGATGTGTAGTTGCTCATCGATCTGAGCTTCCGTTACTCAAGTCCCTGCTTGATCATTTAGTGGTACATTTCTGCAACGCCAAACCGGCTGACATTGCGATGCCAATGGAGAAGGCTACTTTTGAGTGTGAGGCTAAGAAAGTCGACTCTAGCCAGAATACCTCAAGTAAGTCAATCCAAAATCCAACTCCAAACTTGAACTCTGGATCAAAACCAGATTCAGCACCAATTTACAGTCATTCTTACCTGACACTAGATTTTTGATCAATTAATCGATTTGTGATATTTGACATAGTTAGACATAGTCACAATCTAAAGTCTTACTTACTTACTGGAACCATGCTCCGACCTGGAGCCTAGGTTATTACAAAAGGCCTTCTATCTGACTTTGTAACTGTACTAATCTAAAGTCTTGAATAAACGAAAAAGAGTCAGACGTCGGACATTGATCTAAGCAGAGTTGGCAGGACTTTTGAGTCCGGATTCCCAAATTTCAAGGCTCTATGGAGTCCGACTCCACTTTTTTTTGGGAGTCTGGACTCCATTAGATCCGGAACTAAAGCCTAACTTCTAGTATTTATTTAAATAGCATCAACCTTCCTATACCATAGCATCTAACCATCCTCACCCATCTAGCCATCCCACAACCAACTGCATACAGAATAATCTACTAAATTGTCGTTTCATAAATGAGAGACAGGCTTGTTATCGTACCACATTAGCTTATTAGCGCGATTTTCATACTTTATGTTACTTTATGATTTCCACACGACGATGAAGTTAACAAAGAATTAAAAAATTTTCTAAGAATTTTTTGTGTAGCTTTGTGAGACTATCTCTGTCTTATTATACAAATACACAATAAATATATAAAGAAATTTTCTCATAAACTAAAATAAAAAAAAAGAAGAAAAAAGAAATGTAAGAACCAAAATGGCAGTGGTTGGAGATGGCCAAATGGCATGGCAGAGAGAGGAAGAGAGAGCGTGGAGTCGAAGAAGAATTTATGCGATGGGCACAAAAAATAAGAAAAGAATCCATCGACTAACATTGAAGAGAAATAATCGAAAGAAGAATTGGAAATAAAAAGAAGGCACACAGTGCGCATATTGAAGATATAGATATACGTGAAGAAGCAACACTAAAAAAGTCTTTGACCGCACATCAACTTTCTTCGTTCTTCGATGGATTCCGTGAGACGACCACGACGACTTGACGGTGTCTTCTTTTCATTCTTTATACATAAAAAAACTTAGTTCTTATTTTTTTTCGGTGTGTCTACTTGCTATTAGAATATAATCGATATATAGAGGCAGAGGGAAGAGAAATAATCGAATCGGGTTTTAGGTAGAAAATTATTTTAAAGCATAAGCAGCATAAACTTAATTAATTTTTTTTTCTATCGAGTAGTCATCATTGGGCATATAAAGGGATATAGATATTAATTAAAAATATTCTAAGGTCGTACATTAATGTGAGTTGGAATATTTTTGATTTGCTTTGGGTCTTAATGTGCTTTTGTGGTGATTTTCTGGTTTATTTACTAATCGAAGAAGGCAGAGAATATGACAAGCAGTAATAGTATAGTACCGAATGGACAATAATACGCAGTAAATAGTTGAAATTAGACTGTTTTTTCCTGATTTGACAAAAATACGTTAGAACTAGTCATCAACTGGACATTACCTTGAAATGAACTAGTTATAATGTGTTTTTGGCCACTCTGGGCTGTTCTAATTTTGAATTGGGATGTTGACTAGACTCTAATCGACTTTATAAACAGTTCAACACAACTTCAAGCCCTGCTTTGTTCAGAGATTGTCTTAATCTTGAGGTTTTATTGAAGTCGAGTCATCAGGAGCCATTTTGATCCGTTTTTATAACAGTACATGGTCCTCAATTGTGTATAATCAGTTTCAGTTGATTGCAGAGCCAGATATTGACTCAAATATTATACAGAAGCGACTTTTCGAAGAAATCCAAGCTTCAAAAAGGGGCTAAGCCATTTTCAAACCAAATTATGGTCAATTCTTACTAACTTAATGCGTTCGACATGAAGATATATTGATAAAAGAGACAATTAAGTGGTTAATAGCGAGTATTAGTCAGCGAAATTGATAAATTCAGATCACAATGCGTATATACAGCCAATAAGTGGTAAATTGTAAGTGGTAGCCAGAGATAGTGCTAGTTTTAGGTCACAATTGATCTGCAGAGCCTCCAGATAAGGCTAGTAATGTCAATTCAGATCAAGACTGTCATATCCCCATCCCCAAGCAGCTATCAATTCATTCCAACCAAACCACCAAAATTCACATACCAAATGTAGATCTTAATCACTCTCTTGATGATCTAAAAAAGAGTTATGAGGATGAGACATCCAAGAATAAAAATAAAATTAGAAAAACAGAAGAAGAACCAAAAATTGAAATTCTAAATTAGTAAAGCATATCATTGGCCACAATATAAAAAACGCGACGCACCACAGACGTGATGGATCAAAAAATTTTTTATTTCATATCTTCTAAATTCCTCAACGACTATAGAGTCGGGTAACAAAAATTATATGAAATTAAAATTTCATTTATTTTATGGTTCGTTGAAGCCGCGACTGTGACGCGCATTGACGCACTATATACACATAAGGGAGACACACACACACACACACACAATGTTGAATTAATTTATTCTTCAATTTATCATTGCATAAATACAGACTGTAGCTGGATATGAGTGAGAGTAGAGAAAATAAAATCATGTTCAGCTGGTTCCACTGTCGTCAATTTTAGTGACAAACTAATTATTGCATACACACACACACACACGCAGATTCTCTATTAATTCATGCATTCTATACTGCTTCGTCACCAAAAAAAAAACGTTGTGTGAGAGAAATGGAAGAAGAAAGGAATAATGTTTCGGCGCGCGAGGGCCCTATACAACAAGTATTGTATGTAAAATAACACACAAAAAAAGCAGAATTAAGAAGAAGAATTGGAAAAGAGAGAAGATAACAATATACACGATGCGTAAGGTCGATGACCAATGGACAGTTTTTTTTATGTATATATATAAATTTTTTTGTTGTTATTATGTACATCCATACATATACACACAACATTATATTTCATTTCAGTTCTTTTCGGTCTTTTCGGGTTGATGTAGATGGGAAAAAAAAGAACAAGAAGTGACTGAATGGCTCTTTTACATTACAAATTTTGTTATTTTTTTTTATCATGTTGGTTGCCTCTTTTCGGTTTTACGGCGGAATAATAAGAATGAATTTGACGCATGACTCGGATGGCAACAAAAGCCCATTGAACTCAAACTCCATTCACTATCACAGACACTTCTTCTCTTATTTTTTTGGATAAATATTGTCATTCGCTCATTTACCATTGCAATGCTTCATGGCTGATTGATGTGGAATTTTTTATTAATTTCTGAGAATTTTACTTTCGTGTGCGGACGCGGTTTTTTTTGTGTTGTTTGGATTCTCGAACTGATTGACTTGTTGGCTGATGAATTAATTTGAATTGTTTGATGGATATTGTGGTGTTTGGTGGATATTTGATTGGAAATGTGGATAGATGGAAGTAATTGATATTGGATAATTGGTTGGGTGGATTAGGATATTGAATATTGCATGATGTGGATGTGATTGGAGGTTATTGGTGTTGTTGTCAACTCGGACTTAGCAACCTGAAAGGTTTTGTATCCAAAATGCTGACTTTCAAGGCTAATAACCTCAAAATTTCATTAAATTGTCAAAATAATAAGAATCGCCCAAAATTGAAGGTCTGCAGCCTTGGACGAGCTATAAGACCGAGATCCATGCAATATCCCAACATTCAAGGTTGTCAATACAATCTTCAATCTCCCAAATCTCTCAAAATCACCAAAATCACCATCCAAATCTCTCAAAACCTCTTCTTCCAATCCCTCTTTCTACCTTCCTTCTTTCTACATTTTTATGACGCTTAATGGTGGTCATTTAACTTGACAATTGATAATGTGAGGGTAGCAAATAATGGACATGTCGCACAATACATTCTTTTATGGTCATTTGACAAGAGTTTCCATTTCTGTACATCTATCGATCCGATTGATTCGATAATATTGTGCAATATTACATTATGACATTTTTTTTATTTTTTTTTCATTCAACTTTGGTTGGTCAACGAAAATTAAATTTAAATCACATTATGGTATGTATTAGCACATGCAATGTCCAAAATAGCAAGAGTATTTTTTTGGGTATGAAATTGATGGTTTTTTGTGGATATTTTGATGGTTGTTGGAGTTTTATGAGAGATTGTAAAGTTTTTTGTGGGATTTTCTGGTTGGGTATTAGGGGATTTTAGGGAATTTGTGATTTATTGGGGATTATTTAGTCAGGATTGGCTGTTAATTGTAGTCAAATGGTCAAGATTCACTAAAATTGTCAATTTTTGACCATTTTAAATTATTTCAGACATTTGACACTATATTAAGGCCCCTAAATCCAAAAGTACCCACAGCCTGACTCTTAGCAGCCCCAAAAACCCTCCAAATCCATCCCAATACCTCACAAAACTGTCCACATATCACACATAAATTCCCATTCCCCAATCGACATGATATGCGTAATAATAACAAACAAAACAAATTAAAGTCGAGTTGAATGAATCATTAGAGGCTACTCGACTATGCATGTTTGTGTGAACAGCACAAAAATAATACAAAAACTGAAATAAATGTGTCATTAATGCAACAACAATAGCAAATATATAAAAATAGCCGTATTTTATAAATCGATATAAAATATTTTTTGGCACTGCTGTTCGACGACTTTAACCAACTGACAGACCTTCCCTTACTTCCTAAAATGAGTCTACTTCTTTTTCGCTATGCGCTGCCATACTTTTTTTGGGGTTATCGTAGTCTCAATGTGTGCGGCATTGCCAAATTTATTGTAAAAATTCGGTAAGTGAGAAACATTCGATTTTTTTTGTTCTGCAATCAGCATAAATGATGCGGAATGAATTCGATTTTCATTTTGGACATTGAGGATTGCAGTGCCAAAATATATATTGAAGACTTTTGATTGCTTAATCGACGGTAAAGCTGGAGAAATGAAAGATTGAGGATTTATTGGAGTTTTGGTGGGAATTGCAGCAGATGACTAATATTATGTAGTCTAGGTGGGAACTGATTAGTCAGTTAAGTACTTTGTTGATAAAGTTAATCGTGAATTGGATTGATTGTGACGTATGCGATATAATGCAATATTTAGGAGTCATTTGAGAGTCATACGGAGTTTATATGGACTCAATGTGGACTTATGATCCTGCTATGTGTTTCTCAGATTGATAATAGACGTACATGATGGAATATTAGAGTCTAAGACACATTTAAAGGCACATAGAGATGAAATTAAGGTTTTGAGCTCAGTAAAAGTGGCAATGCAGCCTTATTTGACTAGAAAAACGTCAATTTGATACCAAAAAAGTCAAAAAGTACCTCCATAAAATCACAAAATCCCAAAATAAAGCAGCAACATCACCAACTTCCATCCATAAACTCAGAATCTCCAGAACAAAAACCAAAAAGTCGTTGTCAAGGTGAAGCATTTTGGCTATTTAAGCCATAAAGTATAATCACAATATACATTAATTTTATGTACATTCATAAATACATTAAACACTCTGTATCATCATTGCCTGCTCTCTCCTCAATACATACCTCAGTCGTGTGTATTTAAAAAAAGTAAAAAAAAATTAATAAATGGAATGTTGGATTTGCTGTCTGTCTGTTTCATGTCTGGTATGTCTTCTTTTTTATTATTATTGCAGCAACACCTTTTTTTTCTATATTATTTGAGTGTTAATTTTTTTTAACATCTTCTTGTTCCTTCTTATTGCTTCCCCCCACCTCGGGTACATTCTCATACATATTTAATTCTCCTTTTTTATGACTTCTCGTTTGCCTGACTATGAATTGTACACACAAAGTGTGTAAAATGTATTAATTTATATAAGTATACATTTTTATGAATCAAGCACTAATGAGATTGACGCGGTCGTCAATAAGAAACTGCGGTTTTTCGTGCGAATGAGTTGAGGAATTCTTGGCTGTTTTTTTAAGCTTCACTGTTTATATCACATTACCGTTAATTAAGTAAAATTAATTCTTTAATGATTTTTTTCTTGGGTTTTATCTTCATATTCTTATGATCATTTACATACTTTAGGCTTTTTATGGACGCTGTAGGGATATTTTGTGAGATTTTAAAGATATTCAAATTTTACAAACTTTTCAAAATTTCAAAATTCCAAAAAAATCTCAAAAAATCCAAAAACATTCCAAAAACCCTACCCTATTTCCCCACAAGGATCTTAGTTCCATTCCCTAACCAAAATGTAATAATTTTGCATATTTCTCTTTCATTCTCATTTGCCATCGCATTAGCTTATCGCTGTTGGCATTAAAAAACGCACCCAACTTTTTTTTATAATTCTACTTGAGTCTTTCCCTGCATATATACATACTTGACTTGAATATTGCTTATTATGGCTTCACTTTAAGAAGTAGAATATTATGCAAATTTGTATTTTATGAAAGTAAATTTTTTATTATTGTTAAAAAAAAACAGACGCTGAAATTCAGGATTAATCTGAGACTCGAGTCAATGTGACTGTGATTAGTCGACTGAATGTCTAGTTGTAAGCTTGATGTTTCATGACAACTTCCAGAAACTAATTGTAGCTTGTTTAATTTAGGGTCTTATAGATTAATTGTGATCCACTGCAGGTTTGCATCTGGGCGAACCCTAGTTTAATTCGATGTTCGTACAGATCAATTTTGATCCATGGATTTCCTTAAATCGGACCTAAAGTTGGCTATATCGTTGGCTTCCGTCTGCTAATTTGCAATACCAAGTTCAATACTGTCCCTATCGAGAGCTTCCTTTAAAGAGCTTTTTGGTCCTGAATCATCAAAAATCCTGAATTATCAAGCATTAAAAATTAATTTTAATAGAATATAAAATCCTAATTCAGCTTCAGGTCAGCTTGACTGTGATTTGGAGCTGGATTCGACTTAAATCGAATACCATACGAGATCCTGAAGGCACATGGCATAGAAATGGGGTTGAAAATTCGGATTGTAGTCAGCAAAACTCTTCCTCAAGGTTAAATTCGACATAATCCGATCACAGATCAGAGTTAAGTCATCCTTGGACAGGTTTAGACCATTTCTATGACTTGTGTCTGTCAGAAGAGTCATGCTAGCCTAGAGTCATGTTTTGGATCAATCAACTGACTTGTATTACTCATAAATAGCTTAAGTTCCTCTCAAAATAATAAAAATCTCAAATAATTCCCATCAGTTTCTCAAAAAAAATTCTATTATTAATCACATCAAATGCAACAGATTGACATAACAGCCTACAACAATACACACATATTTATCGATAAAAATCATCGCGCGCTTTTTTTCTTCTTTATTTTTATCATAAAATACAAAAAAAAATCCATCCATTTCTCTTTTATATTTGTCGTCGTCTCCTCAGTCAGTTGACGTGCACGTTTTATTGCGTTGTTTATTAGCATTTTAAAATTTATTCGTGATTTTTATCGCGGCATATTGCATTGATTTTTTTTCATACTATACAAACTTACTGCTGCTGCTGATGCTTTCCAACCCATTCCACCGTCTTGTGCTGTGCGGCAACGAATATAATAAGTATAAAACAGAGTATTTACAGCAGTAATACTTTATAGAACCTCCTTTATATGTTTTTTTTGAAGAAATCTGCACCACAGTCGTCGACTTCTTTAATATCGTTTCCCGAAACTGCACTATACACCATCAATTCGTATACTGTACCATCCATATGTGTGCAAATTTATCGCCGCAATAAAATCTGCATAATAATAAAATTACGGTTAGAATCGTTAAGAAATTAAAAGTTGAAAAACTGGGTGTGCTGTTTTGCGATCGAATCGACTTCATATTATTGCCAATGTACATCCCGTGTGCCTTTAGGATGTAAATGCGAGCGTGGCTTCCTCTCTGTATAAATATTAGCTAAGGTAAGATCTTAATACAGTCAATTACACAATTGCAATATCTTGAAAATGCCAAATAAAGCCAAATGATGATGATGACAAGCCCTTTAGATATCAATAAAGCAGATACATTTCGACAAATCGAATTAACATTGCAATATTGGATTTTTGAATTAGTCAATTGGAACGGTGAATGGAGAAGAGGTGTGGATGCTGTAATGTGCAGTTTTTGAAGGAATTTTAGCTTGAATTCTCTCAAAATAGCATTGCTGCCGAGACACTCAAATAAAGAAGGATTCGCTGAATATCCTTTATTAACACCAAATGGAAGCGTATCCAGTTGGCAGCCATATGGATACCAATAGCCCCTTCATAGTTCCATACCAGTGCCATCTCCATTTCTGTCACTCGGCCTCCATTCACCAAAACAATCTCAAATAAAGGCTTCCTAATCTGAACCATAAAATTGATAATTTTATCTCCTACAACATTGTGTGCTGTTCTGGAAATGAATTCAGTCGGAAAACCGAACCATTTCGATTTCAGAATTGAAAATTTCTTTTTTTGTTATCAATTTCGAATTTGAGTGGTTTCTGTGGCATTTCATACTCGTACGCATCAACAATAAATGAAAAAACTCTTTTGTGTTGTGCTGAAAATTGCCACAAATGAAGAAGAATAAAATTGATGTTAGGAATGACAAGGGATTGTCAGTTCAATAACCAAAAAAGAATTTATTTACAATTTGTGGTCAGTTTATGGGGAAAATGGAAGGACAGACTCATCTGGACAATTGAGAATGCTTTAAGAATCAAGGTTTAAAATCGACATTCAATTTCTATGCCTTTAAAATGCTGAACATCTCAATCAAATGGGGAAATAATTAAATGTAATTAATCTCCTTTATTTTTATTAATTTAATGTATAATTAATTTAAAGTTTATATTTATTTCAGTCGATGAAATGAATAAATTACTGCTAGACTTGGTATTTTTAATAAAAGGTCTGTAAGTTCATTGATGGCTTATTGCTGCAGTAGTACAGGCAGTTTTAAATGTTATTGAATTTTTACTTCAATGTTATAGGTGAATTGTGTCGGAATTTAGGTAGATTTTGTGGCATTTAAGATTGTTGAGGCTATGAGACTCTTACTGTGGTGCATGTAGGCTTAGTACTGAGTGTAGGCAATGTATGAAGCTGATTATAGTCTGCAGAATTTCAAAATGTCACAATATTCATAATTTTACCTAAAAAAATCGTCAAATTCAAATAAGAAGCCAATCGTAGACCGTCCTATCCTCCCATAAAGATGATTCCCTAAGATCACATAAGAGCCAAATATCATGATCGTAAGAGCAAAATAAACTGATAGCAACACTTAAGAGCATGCTCATCTACTATATTTAAAGTGAAGAAGCTCTCGAAAAGATCCTCTTTGCCTGATAGAGATCCTCACGTGCTTATTACAAATCCAAAGCTATATTTAAATTCAATCCAATATCCAACGTGTCTTGCTATAGTATCAATCAAATCTCACTAATTATTCCAAATTCTACACACTTTGCAGCATTAAATTACACATCCTATACCCCACCAAACCCACATAATCCCCCATCATCATCATCATACAAAAACAATCTAATCATCAACATCACCAATCACTGGCATTAGTTAATCATGATAGGAAATAAAAAAACGCATTGACTCAAGATACATGGCTATAAGATACATTACAACATCTACATATCTATGTATACACATTTCAATTTCCAATTTGCTAGATGCTATTTCTTTTGCATGCATGCAATTTATACGCTAGAAAAAAAGCGTGCATCATTAAGTCAATCTATGCAATACAGCTACAAACGCTCGATGCATTTTGATGATTGATTGAAAGGCAAATTTTACCGCGCACATTTCCATCATCTTGGAGTATAAAAGCATGTATATAAGATTTATATAATTGATGCACTTATTATGATATTTATCCCCGTGTGTACATGAGATTGTTGCTATTATTATTGCCATTAATGCCGCACCACATCACTATTTTATAATTTACTTCTAATTCGAAATTGTTGCATGTTACAAGAGCGCAGGATTGAGAATTTTACAAGGACATTCAGCAATCAGGCACCCCTAAGCTATTCGGTAGTTCTGACAATTTAATTTTGATGCAAATATTTTGTATCAATTTTCATTTCCATTAACCTCCTGGCAACAATTGATACAAAATATGAAAAAAGCAATTACGATGCAGAAAAATCATGTCATTTGCATCGGCACATGAAAATGAAATTATTCGCGTTCAATTTACGATTTTTGCGAAATTCGCCTCATTATAGAATAAATAAAATTGTTTATAATACAGAAAAATAATAACAATAATAATGATTGCAACATGACAATTATGTTGATTTGCTGAAAATGTTGATTTTGTGAAGCTTGATGGAATTGATTTTGCAAAGTTGTGCTTTAATTATGGTGTGGATATTGGATGTTCTGGAGGTAAATGAGCTTGAGATTGTTTAGTGAGTAAAGTTCGTTCCTTTTGGATACTTACGGTGGTTTTAGGTTTGTACAGTGTTTGCCTTCAGTATTTTCAGCTTCGGTACCTAAACTACCTCCTAGATGCGCATTCTAGCTATACCAAACTGTCTGTATAGTGCATTATTAATTGAGTAAGCTATTATGAGACTTTACACTGACATACGCAACATTTGGGTGGGTTTTAGGATTCCAAAGTGTTTGAGTTCAATGTCTTCAACTTCGGTACCCATAACACCTCCTGCTGCTGCATTCTGGCTATACTAAACAGTCTAAATAGTGCAATATTAATATTTTAATCTACTGTGAGACTTTAGCTCGACAAACACGCCATTTGAGTAGGTTTTAGGCTTGCAAAGTGTTTTTCATCTGTGTCTCCAACTTCAGTACCTTAACTACCTCCTGAAGATGCATTCCAGCCACCCTAAACTGTCTAAATAGTGGAGTATTAATGTATCATGCTAGTATAAGAGTGTAGCCTACCAAACACCCCGTAAAAAGCCAATAACTCTTCACAACGACACCCAAAGAATCCATAATCCAAAATTCAAAACAACATAGCATCTAAAGCACCTAAGAAACCATAAGAAAACGTGGCAAGGATGTTGCCAAATGGAAAATAACTTGTTTATTTTGCTCACTGATAAGGAGAATATTAATATTTTGTTATTTCTTATGTAAACAATCATATCTCTATGGTATATAGGCACACCATCTTCCACGTAACATCCACCCACTATTTCGACTCAATTCCCTTCAATTCACATTATTCTCGTCTGCTTCATGTGTTTATTATTTGATACACAATCCACATTCATTTTTTTTTCCATCCGCTGTATCTTGTCATGCTCATGTTCCTTATGTGAATTTCAATAACATGAAAATTGAAAATAAAAATACTGATTTCATATCTCGACGATGTGAGAATTCCTGTCTTACTTTATCTTGTAACGTACTTTTTTCATAGGGATTGCCAGGCATGTCCCTCATGTTGAATTACACTTTTTTTTACACAAAATCAACAGCGCGGCAACATTTTCAATAAAAGATTTAGACAAAGAAATTGAAGGATGGTACGAGAGTTGATTTTTTAGTAGTTGCACTCCTTAACGTTGAGTTGTGGATGGGGTGGAATTAGATTTGAAATTTATGGGCGATAGTCTTGTAGATTCTCAAAAATTCAGGAATTTTTTGATGAAAATTGAATTTTTTCCTGGAAATTTGTTGAATTTCTGACAATTTTCAGCATGTTCAGCTACAAATTCCCATCTTATCACCCAAAACATTCACTTTTACGAGCTGCACAAGTCAATACACTTCCAACCGCAATTTTCATGCAAAATACCCAACAACTGCACACAATAAGATAAAAAATATTCATATTTTTCGCATTAATGACGCACAAGTACCCTTTTATCCAGTTCCATACACAATACGCACTTTTTACGCATCCCTTCACAAAAATTTAGAAATGTATTTCCATCAATACATTGTACAAGTACACTTACTTGTTAAATACGTTGCAGATTTCTTATAAGAAGTCGATTATTTCCATTAAATGAGACCTCGCAGTTGGAAATTTGCTGTTGTTGCCAGAAGGGGGAATTGGAATAATGAGTTGTATGTAATTTTGCCACTTGCAAAAAAATAGAGAAGTATTGCGAGCCTCTTACAATGTTCAATTGGATTTATACATTGTTGTTGATGTTTTGAGCAATGTTTTAGGGAGGATTGGAGGTGATTTTGACGGTTTGGTGACTGGGGTGTTGGATTTTGAGGTTAGGTTGTGGTTTTTGGGTGGAAATGACATTAGATTAGGGCTCGGACATGGACTACAGGCTTGCATTTAAAATCTAAAGACTTTGTCAGTTTTATTGCTGGAATGTTGAATTTTAAGTCAATTTTGAGGTTAGATTCTGAATATCAGGTGGCAATGACACTTTAATAGGGTCCAGTCAAGTGCCACAGACCTGCATTTCCTGCATTTTAGATGCCCAGACTTGCAATTTTCGGCTATACCTTAAACTTCGTTCAATACTGCAACCTTGCGGTTTATATCTGCAGGCTAGTGACTTAAGGATCTCATAAACTCCGATTCAGTCCAATTTGATCCCAAAATCGAACCTCTAACCCCAGACATTCACAAAAATGCGCCTTATCCTCCTCATCCACAATAAAACTCATCAAATCTCATCATAAAATATCAATCGCATGCAAAATAATCAAGGATAAATCATAAAAGGCAGAAACCTAAATTGTATGGATCGAATTATGCGTGACATACCGTAGGCAATAGCATTACTTTATTGTTTCTAACTGCATCCATATAAACGCATACATTTTTATATTATTTTTGTGGGGAGTTGACTATTTAATATGCAAATGATGACTTTTTTCTGCAATTTTATGCGTTTTTTTCATATTGCCAATAGGGCTTGTTGCCATGCCACAATTTTATAATGCATTCGCTCTCATCATATTGCATTTCATGTTGTGCACGATGTGCCATTGAATAAAAATAATAATAATAATAATTTTTTTTTTCGCTATTGTGTTAATAATATTGTATGACGATGATGAAAGGGGAGATTTAAATGAACATGCATAATGTATATATGTGTGTACAGGCGATGAGCATAAATGAGAGAAATACAGAGAAAAGGCACAAAAAAATGAGGATGAATATTGATTTTTTTATATATATGCTACTTGATGTGTCCTCATTTAGAGTGTTCTGATACTTAACACATACAGGCATAGGATGAATAAAAATTCATCATTACTGCCTTTTGTATGTACCAATCTTATCCTGGGATAATTATGCAATACAAGCAGAAACGCGGAATAAAAATATGTAAATCTGGGGAAAAGCTGAATGAGGACCGAGCTGTATATTGTGGTTGGGAGGATGCAGTTGAGTAGCTGTACTGACTATAGAGTGGCAAATTCACTTGGTTCCATTCTGACAGCATTCAAATATTGCAATTGTGCTGCTCGGTAAGATGAAAGGATTGCCCTGAAATGCCTGTCATTTTTGGGTACAGAGCGCATTTTATAGATCCTTCAAAACAGCCAAATCTGCAAATTTACCCAAATAATCCACAAAACCAGCCAGACTACCTTAATTACGACAAACAATCAGCCAAGAAAAAAGTATAAATCCTCTTTAAAATCTGAAGTGCATCGTAAGAATTCTCGCGTTCTAAAGAAGCAATTATGCTTCATATTCAGCCATACATACACGTTCGTTATATAAAAAAGGGAAGTGCTCATTGAGGAATGAAATAAAAGAAATAGAAATAAGACACTGGAGAGAGTCATATTTTTCTTTAAAATACCTTTGCCTGTATGTTGAGCATGTGAACATAAGATGTTGATGGCATGAAAGGGAGCACATTTATAGTATATGTATGTGAACATCATATGCCCCCGTGTTAAATTTGTATGATGAAATTTCTCATTAAAACATCTTTTCATAATTTATAACTATTCTATTCAATAGATTCGTCTTCCTGGTGAATGGATTTATGCTGCTTTTTTTGTTTGTTTATTTGATAGTGATGTGTTGTGCATTGAATGGTGATGGAAAGGAAAAAGATTGAATCGCGAACCTTAAATCAACCCTTTTTATAGATTTATGTGAATTCTGGAGGAATCTAACGAATTCTTTTGTGCATTTTGGGATGGATTTTTTTGAAATTATTTCAATTTAAATTTGAATTGAAATATTGAAATATTTAAAATTTCAAAAAAATTCAAAATAAATTGAGAATTTAAAAATTTGAAAATTCAAAAAGATTTGAAAATTTAAAAAAATTTGAAAATTTAAAAGATTTGAAAATGTAAAAAGATGTGAAAATCCAAAAAGATTTGTAAATTCATAAAAATTCAAAAATTTAAAAAGTTTGAAAATTTAAAAAAGTTTTAATATTCAAAATGATTTAAAATTTTGAAGAAATTGAAAATTCAAAAAAGATTTGAACATTCAAGAAAATTTAAAAATTCAAATTAGATTTGAAAATTTAAAAAGGTTTGAAAATTCAAAAAGGTTTGAAAATTCAATTTAATTTTTTTAATCAAAATTCAAACTTTTTAAATTTTTAAAATGAAATTTTTCATTCCAAACTTCAATACTCTCAATCCCTATTAATTCCGTTCTAATTGTCTTTAATACACGCATTCTTAAACCTTCTTTATGTCTTCCTCACTCAGTACTCAGTACAACATAAATTTTAATATTTTTGTTTGAACAGCAAAACCAACATTAACAAAAACAACAATATAAACAAAATTTAAGATGCACTGCTGATTCAGAAATAAAATTTTCTCATGCACACACATTTTAAAAAACAAACAAAAACAATTCTTATTGATGTCTTCCTTTTTTGTGGTCGTCTTTTTAAACGCCTTTAATTACAAACATTTCCATATCTCTGTTAAATCAATTATTTTATGCGGGAAGCCCGCGTCAATTCAAAGAAAATTTTTCTTTATGAATGTTGCGCGAGATGCAACAAAAAGGAATTTAAAATGAGCAACGAAGGCAGCGAGTACAATGCAATTCAAGATTTGAGATTAAATTTCCATAAATGATCAGCATTATGATGCTGACTATGATGACAAACGCACAATTGATTGAAATTGCATTTTTTTGTCTTGTTCTTTGAGATTTTCTTTCAGAATTAAAAATGCGTGGGAAAAATTGAATTTTATTGAAATTGGAGAATGCGTTGGATGTGATGAGATACTGTCTGTGGAAATGAATCTGTTGGTCAGATGTTCTGGATGTTTTGTGGAATATTCAATGAATTATATTGAAATTTCATCAATTTTATCAATTTTTGTATGAAAATAATTAAGAATTTTAAGCACAAAATCCAGCAATCTTCACAAATTCCAATCAATATTCCCACCCATCTCGTCCACAAATGATTAATTCCAAAGACCTTCAAAACGGATTTAATTGCTCATAACCTCTAAATTTCTATGAATTTAATTAATAATTTTCAAATGTTGATGAATTAAATTCAACAAATGTGCAGCTTGATTCATTTCACACTCAAATTGTAGGTGGATATTGAATTAAATGTAATTTATTTGCCATAAGTCTAAACTGATCACTATAATTATAATAATGGCAATAATAATCATGCATGATTGAGAATTTTCCGCGCTTGAATTGAGAATAAAATTGTTTAAAAATCACACAAAAATTAATGAATTTTTCAACACAAATGTGGGATTTGGAAGTTAACTGATGTTTTATTGATGTTGATTGTGGCTGCCTTGTGAGGATTTTGTGCTGATTTCATGTCTAAATACTCAATTTTCTGACAAATTCTACTCAATTCTTGGTCAATCTTGAACATTTCTAACAAAATAACTCTAAGGACATGCAATACTTAGTGGAACAAGATCGAATATGTAGATTAACTGCAGCAAGTGCCTGCCTATTAAAATTTAATTTAAAACTTCAAAACTTCTCAATAATTGTTCACTAAAAAGTTTGATTAATGACTTCAAACAAATAAATATGAAAATAATTTATGTATTAAGTCATAGACTGCAGCACATGCAGCAACAAACAGCAAAATGCAAATTATGGAAGGAAATAAAAAGAGATTTTTTAAGTACAAACAATAATCATAAATTAATGCAAATGTGAATATTTCGTTTGGCATTTCCAATGTGAACATTTATTGCCAATTAACAGTTCCATAACTCCTTCCATTCATCACCAAGTCGCACTCATTTGACTCAATTTACTGTTGATTATTTTTCTATTAAAATTGAAATTATTTTAATCGATTACTGCTGGCTGCTGTTGCTTGTCATTATTGCTCCAGCCTAGCCATTTATGGACCCGAGTGTCATATCGTCGATCAGATCAGATCTGTTACTGTATCAGATATCGATCATGTACATATTTAATATTTATTTGTTAATTTCAATTTTATCGTGTCGCATTAGTGCTGATCACTCAGTTTTGTAGCTACAAATTGCTACTGCTAACTTGTTCCTGAACTTGCTGCTGTTTTTGTCTTATTTGAGGTGATTTTTAGGCAAACTGGATGCTGAATTTCAGCATTTTGAGCAACAAGTTCGTTAATCTGCATCCATCTAACAAGCACCAACATCCAACAAGTGCTGTTACGATTTGTTGTTAATAATAATGCAAGCAAATTGACACAACAACGATTAACGGACTAGAGTAAGTGCAATAACAAGTAACAAGTAACAAGTAACAGAAATGAAATGAAATGAAGGTCAATTGATTTGCTGTTGTCGCGCGGCAATGTTCAATTGATGCATAAAGATAGTCAATGACTTGAGAAAGAAGAAAAAGTGTTAATTGGCATGGAAAAAAAGAGACGCGAACAACTTCATGCCATGTTGGCACTTTTCGTGGAAAAATTTGACATAAATTTGTGTGCAATTCTTGTCATGTCGTTAATTAACTTGTAAAAATGAACATATACAGGCACACATGCAGCAATGCGTTTGGTGTGATTTCAATCAACTTCAATTTTTATGCGTGGAATGTGCAGAAGCAGCAAGCAAAAGCTGAAATTATTAAAAAACAATGATGATTTAAATTAATTTAAAAAATTCACGCAACAAAATTCATTTTAATCATCATCATCAACGCAGTCGAGCTGCTTCTTTAGCTTCATGCCGGCTGTGAAAATATTTTAAATTAATAGACTGCAAATCATTCAATGGATGAGCATTAATTACAAGCTTTTATTTTATTTTATTAATTTTTTATGTTCTCTTGCCATGAATCTAGACGCATCATGGATTATTAGAGTTGATCATGTCTATGGCTAGTGCCTCCTACGCAGAAAGTGCTGTCAGTTTCAATTTAAAATTGTTTTTTGATTGGTTAAGTGATATTGTCAGTAATTAGGGGTTTGGGTGGACATAAGGACTAAGCATTGATAGTCAGCACCTTACCAACTCCAACCCTGCATCATCCATTACACAGGTCATATTAATTTGTGAATTATTTACAATCTAATGAACATCAACAGTAATAATTCATCATAAATTGTCATCTGCTGCTGTTGCTGTTGCGGCTAATGCCTTTTGTCGCAATACATTTTATTTACACATCTAATTGAATGTAATTAAAGAGAGGCACTAGCATGAACAATTTTTAACTGATGCTATACTCTCATCTATAGAAAGCCCTTTAAATGTACCGAAAGCAAATTCCGCTAATCACTTTTGTAAATATTTCATTTTCAATGTGCGTGTGCGCGCTCACGAGAGGAACTTAATCCTTTTGCCATGAATAACAGAAAAAGGGAATGTGTTTTTTTGAGTGGGTGAGCTTTATTTTGATGGGGTTGTATGGGGCTGTTTGGTCGTTTTGGTGAGGGAATTTTTAGGGATCCAGGAGCCATTCTGACTGTTTGCATATCAGTGGAGCCCATCAGTACCCATCAGTAGAGTCTCATAGAGCACAAAATGGTGGAACATTCTATCCAACATACAATTTTGACTTTGCAGGACTCCATTTTAGAGTTCTGACTTTAGAGCCCTGTTCAGTCCAACTCCAGGAGTCTTGTCAGCTCTGAATTGATTGTTAGAATCTTTGGCAAGCTAAATCAGTGCTCTGCTAATGAACAATCTTAAGATAAGCTCGAGAATTTGTCAAAATCAAAGCATTTTGAACCATTATGTACCATTCCCTCTCCATAGGGCCATTACTGCCACTTAACTAATTTCCACATAGAATCCTCACAATTTTTCATTACAAAAATGCGTCTAGTCCTCAATCTTAACCACTTCATCAACAACCCCGTGATATATTACTTTCAGTTACTATCTACACAACCTACATGTCTATGAGTGCTGTACTCTGGGAGCAGATGTAAAATAGATAAAGTTCACATGTTTTTTTATTCATTGAAAATGTCTGAAATGCTTTCAGAATTTTTTCTATTTTCACATGAATTTCCCGACATCAAAAATTTGATATTCCCCGGTTTTTACATGCGTAAGATTAAATGTCTAAGTTATTAAAAATAAATATGTCTACATATCCAAGAGACAGCTCCCCAAAAAATTACACAATTATGTGCTCGGCAAAAAGGAATTAAATTTCAGGCACAGAATGAGATGAAAAAATGATTAATCAGTGTCTATTCTGTATGAACGCCCCACGAGAGTTGAGACATGATGAATTTTCATCTCGACTGCTTATGCTGGTCTTCTTTTACATCCTCACTGTGCTGATGGATTTTAATTTTTCATTGAATATCCTAATTATATGACTACGCACAGCTTCCAACCTAAAAATTTTTTTCATTAGTTATAAAAACGAGTGCGAGAGTTGTTAATTGTATAATTTATTGCCAGTCACGAGTCACGTTCAATTACACATTTTTTTTTCCTCTTTCGCGCTTTCTTCTTTGTTTTTTTGAATAATTTTTTCGTGCGTATTTTGTTCCTTATTTACCCATTCCTATCACTATACATGCTCACTCAGTGAATGGGTAATTTGTTGTCAATTAATTCTATATATGCTGAGATTTTTGGGGGGTATGTGATTTGTTTGATGGGGTTGGCTGGAGGGATGACTGTGTTATTGGATGTTGAGGACTATCTGGGATGGTTTGAGGCATAGGACAGTATCCTACAGGTTGAAACACTTATGATAACGGGGATAGGAGGTCAGAAACTGATTTTCTATCAGATTTTGTCTAAAACCATCTAAAATCAGCTCAATTCAGCACCATTCCTAATTCATCATGCACCCAGCTCCCTCCCCCAACCTTCCTTCATCCACTTTCTTTATCTTCTTCATCATAATTACCAAAAGACATGTAAAAATTGAAGCAAATGAGTGAGTGAATAAGATGAATGTTAAACATTTTTAATGCTTTTTAAGCAATAGAATTTCTATTATATGAAGATGATGAAAATGATGATGGTGCTAATGACGAAAGAGGGGTAAAATTTCGTTAAAAATTAAGTCATGTGAAATTTGAAAATTTTCAATTTAATGTATTATGCGTGATTTACGTTAAATGAGTGTAATTAATATTGTCATGAAAATAGAATTGTTTTGAAAATTAATGGAACGTAATGAATGGAGTTTAGTGGGATTTAATGGATGAGGGGATAGGGGGCAATTGTGCGGGATGCAAGGATGCGGGGTGTAGCTAGGGTTTTTGGGTATATAAGTGTCACATGACTTTCAAAAGTGGTTTGTCTAAAATTTACTCTAGTTTTAGTCCAGAAACAGGTGGTTAAGTGGACTTTGAGATTGAAAATCCAAAATTCATTTGAAATTCAACTTCAGAAGCTCATCTAGTCGGAGTTGATCGCTTTCCAATTCATCTTGCATCTCCAAACACACCACATACTACAAACCCAACCAAATCTCTTAAATTCACTCAATAAATTTCCCAAAAATTTATTAAACAATTCGCACTATCATGAGCATAAACTCAAAACGTAGGCAAAAAAAGCCTCGATTCATTCATTTAGAAAGAAATAAAAATTTCTCAAATATTTTTTATCACAAAACATGAATTCAAATGAATGAATAAAATGACAATAATAATAATTTCTCATAATTGATGAAAGTATCAACGATAGCTCCTTATTCATTCCGATTCAGCAACGTTTATTGCCTAATTTCTTGCATGTTCTATGACTGTAAAAGGAATCATCTTTTCATATCAAATGAAATAAAAGAAGGAACAAACGTTTTACTTGAAAGGAGCATAAAAGAGAATGGCATAAATTTATGTTGATATTTTTACGCTTTTTTTATGTATCTCTTGTTCACTCACTTTTGCTCCTTGCTCCTTTCCGTTTCTGCCACTCATTGCCATTTTTTTTCCATCATCATCACAATCATTTTTCTGGTGTTTTTCTTTATGTCGTGTTGGAAAAACATACAAATCGACAGTTCCGCAAAAAATGTCCTTTGTCACAATTCATGCGAATATTTCACTACAATTTTATTATACGATGTGAAGGGTGAAGGCACTGGTTATGTCTATAGTTTGCTTGTCGATTGCGTGAATATAAAAAGTGAGACATTTATGACGGTTGGCAGATTTTTTTCATTTTCTTTGTGACGATGATTTGATTAGTAGAGGTTCTTAAGAAAATATCGATTTTTTTTAGGGTTAGCCACGTGGTTTTCAAGAAAAATTCAAAATTTTCAATATTAATGCAATAAATTCAATCCAAAACTATTCTAAATTGTCGTTGCCACTTTTTTCTATGAATTAAACTGCAAAAATTTTAATTATTGATCAATTTTACTATCATTTTCCAATAAAACTTTTCGAAGTGGAGAAGTTTTTCTCACTTTAAAAATTCAAATTTTAAAATCTCGTTAATTTGAAATTTTATAGACGCCTTAAAATAATATCGATAACAATTCCCCTAACCCCATCAGTACTATTTTTTATGACAATAAACTCTTTTGATGAGAATTGAACAAAAGAAAAGAGCGTATGTACAAAGATTCTATAGCAATACAACAATAAATGCTGCGTCAATCATATTTTTTGTTTTTTTGTGTGTCTAAAATGCATGAATAGAATTGAAGAGGGTTGAATTGTCATTATTACATTACACACAACTCAACAAATAGTAAAATAAAAAAAAAAACTACTATTTTGTAATGTGCGTACAGGATGTGGTCACACAAAGTACCAACAATAAAAGGAGAGTGCCTCACACCATTAAATGCTAAAAAATATATATTTATTAATTTTATTACTACGTAGCAAAAAGGAGCGTAAGAAAATCGCATTTGTAAATGTTATTGGCTAAGAGGCTTGCGAGTAGTAAAAAAAATATTATTACGACGTAAAATGTACAAGTTTAAGGCAAGAATGGAAATGAAAATAAAAATCAGTCATGAAAATAAATTTATAATAATAATTTTATGTATAAAGATGCGTGATTTTATAGCAAAAAAAAGCTTAAACGCATAAATTTATCTATTTAAATCCACATTTGTCACAATCTTAACATTATGACTAGTAGTGCTGTATGTAAGATACACGTGCAAATATTATTTATTCTATTTTACATCCCATAAATAAATAACAGCGAAAGGAAATGACTGAGTGCTGTCAGAATAAACATTAAAGTTATGCTGTCGATTCTGTAGATTTTTTTTTAAAGCTTGTTTGTTGAAAGAGACAAGGTTGATTTCAGTTACATTTTCCTTCTGGAATGTAAATAAATAAATTCATATTGAGACAGCCACATGGCAGCTAACCTAATAAATTATTATAAAAATTGTAATTATTCGACAAATAGGCGATTATTTTAATAGAAAATTAGCATGTGCTATGCTTGCCACTTTTTTAAATGATATTTCACACAATATATTGTAAAATTCATTGAATTTAATTGAATTTTTTACAAAATAAAAGTTGAAGTGATGAATATTTTGTATGGACAATATTTGAATTTTTTGTGACCGTTACTGCTTAAGTGCGCTTCCAATCATCAATGTCTACATACTTATTTCCTTATTTTTACCTCTCAACATAGACTAACATCATTTTACTTTTAAATTCACCGCTAGAACACTTCACTTACATCTCAAAATATATATAAATTCTTTATTTTCTTTCCCTTCCACTCACCTCATTCACTTCCTCGTGATTCTTTTGATTTCTTTCCAAACCACATCTTCTTTTTCTTCATGATCGAAGCGCCTTGTTTATTTCTATGAAATAAATATAAAAAAAGAATGAAATTCTTTTCAATCATTCGATTTCCTTTTAAAAAAATGTTGAAAGAGATGAAGGAGAAGTAAGTGAGTGAACATGATGATTAGATGTAAAGAAAGTGCTTTCATATTGTTATCAGTCATGTCTCTTTCTCATCATTATATTTGTATAAAGTTAATACCGAGTTGTGTATGATGTGAGTGGGTTTGTTGCTAGTTTATGGAAGGTAATCATAGCTACAAACTCATAAAAGCATGCAAATGTGACATTAGGTGGGATATCAGGTCACTAAGGGTACGGAGCTGTTGGTAGGGTTACTAAAGATTCACTGGACATGCTAAAGTATCCAAACTTCTAGGAAATACTCAGTCTATCCTCAAATCTAGTCAACAATCCTACACAAACACAAAAATCATGATAAATCAATGCATCGACACAGCTCGGGACATTTATTTCATGTTTTCCACTTTAAATTCACCTACTTACTGTGCATAAAGCTATGTAGACATGAAATACAAAAGGGAAGGAAGCAGCATAAGAAGAGGATGATGAAAGATATGACAGTATACTTTTATTATTGATTTATATATTTATGTAAAAGTAGAACTAAAGCTTAAAGTAAAAGCAAACTTCCATTGAGCTGGAAGTAAATGGAATTGAGTACGTCAATTGACGTCCTTTGAGGGTTTTCATAGAAAGAACCGATTTAAAAATTCTACACCTTATACTCGCTCATGCTTTTCATGTTCTTCCTTACTTCCCCCATTCCGTATCGCATCATGCAATGTTGATTACGTTACGATACGATAGACGACGTGGTGTTTATGCCAATATGGGCTTCAAACAAATTACATTTTACTTATAAGTTCCATAAGTAAACGAGATCAAAGGCAATGTCGCCGATAGACGAAAAACCGCACAAAAAGTAAGAAAATAAATAAAAAAATATTTATTTCTTGTTACTCGTCATGTCTCAAACCTTAAATGGGATTTACGAAGTCATACGACTGCACACACTCAGTTTTGTGCTTATGTTGAAATAAGCAATAAAATTGAAATATGTGAGCGGCATCAAGGAATGATGAAAAATAAAAATTAAAATTATCACATCATCAGACAAAATGCAAGACATTTTGTATACACAATGACATGACATTGTTTTCGGCTTTATGATACATCCATATAATAGTGAATTAGCTTTCATTGTAGACTAATAATGTCTCATTTTTTAGCGCGCAATTGTTTTGTTATTGTCTAATATTTAAAGAAAGAATTTGCAATATATGAAGTTAATTGGGGTATAATTTATGACTTCACCTGTATTGTATCATTTTTTTGCGCTGTTTGAGCTTTAAATATTACAAAACATTTGTTAGTAAACAAATCTGAATTTTGAAAAATTCTTTAAAAAAATCCGTTAAAAGCTCCACAACAAAGTATCACAACAACAATCAATCAATTCCAATTTAATTCAAATAAAATTCTTTAGTTTTTTAAGCCATAATAAAATACAATTGTCTTAATTGTATCTCATTTTTACGATCAAAAAATCAAACAATCGCTTCACATTTATAATTTGTGAGTCACTTTGTCGGCTGATTTCTAAGGTCATTTACGACTGTGCTATGGATTTCATTCATGCATAAAAATTTATAATTAAGTAAATCCTAAAGCATTATTCAGTCGATCGACCGCATCTAAGGTATGAAAAATGTGCAGTTCTTTGTACATGATGTGTATCTATTAATTCCGCTAGATGCTTCACCCTTCCATTTCAATCATTATTTACTGAGGCTGGATATTTTCTTTATAATTTTTCATTTTCGCAATATTTGCACCTTCTGAGCTTAGTTGTTATTAATTTGAGGCATGATGGAGGCAGAATGTGAAGTTGTGATTGATTCTGGTAGATTTGAGCGCATTTGAGTTTTTCAACGGTTTTTTGAGATTTGAATTTTCTAAACTGTTTGTAGTTTCACACCCTTTAGCCTTCAAATCTAATATAATATTCAATTTTAAACAGTAGCAACTTCAAAATTCCTCAACAAAGCCACTCCATCCACAACATAGCCAACCAGTCATTCAATTAAGCACAACAAAACAAGCCAACCTAACCATCTATTCCACAAAAAACACTTGAAAACCGATGCTAAAACTATAATAATAGTAAAAATAATTGCAATTCTCAGAGATTTCAACTCAATTCATCAACATTGAGTTGTTGTCAATCACATGCACAGTTGAATGGATTTGTAAGGCAATGAGCAGTAGCAGTACAAGTGTTTTAAAATAGAAGAAATGAAAAGAAGTAAAAAATGTATTAATGGAATTATAAATTGCAATTTGTGCAAAAGTTTAATGAGTATTATTACCTCGACACTGCAACTTAATCTCTTGTGTAGTGTCTCTATCTTATTTACACATTGCACTTTACAGAATTCCATCATTTATCATTTTTCACTATTGTGCCTATCTGTCTAACATTCACAATGGGATAAGACATCCTCAACAACAAAGTATGATAAATAATGCTTGCCTGACAAAGTCACTACTATGTGTACGGAAATGAACATTGAAATCAAATTAAAATGCCCGCGCAAAAATCTAACAATTTCATTTCAATGTTGATTGATAACTATCATGAGAATTGAGTTAGCTCACGGGTGCTACACAACAAACATGTGAATGTGACAGGGGCAACTCAACTAGAGTTGTGACTACCTCTCAATTTATATGCAGAATAGAGTATAATATATATATTGTGCAATTATTTTTTGCAAATCTAATTTGTTGTTTCATATATGAATGAATGATTTCTCATTGAGAATGAAATATTGAGTTGATGTTATTGTTTTAAAATTTAAAATGGAAAACAAATGTGAGACAAGTAAGGAGGACGTATGGATGGGGATTGGTGACATAAGGTGCAATTTGTATCAACATTTTAGAATCTATGTAGGATCTAGAATGGGATTTTCAAATTTAGGCTTTAAATACAATTTGAATTCAGATTCAGGAATGTATGGCAGTGATGGACAACCTGTGTGTCGCGGTGCATTGCTCACTACTGATCTATGTTCAATATCTATCAATATTCCATTCTTTAGTCATCTTGTAGCTCTCATTCTTAATAAATCAACTATATTTTATAGCTCTGATCCGTTTCAACATTCAATGTTACCTGGAGCTCCTAGTTCGTATTATCCTTATACATTAATTGATGGAACTGATTTCCTAGTCACTCCTGTAGCCTTTAAACGATGTCTATGGACACCTAGAATCCCCTAGATACTAAAATATGCTTCGACTAGCTACTCCTTAACTCCTAATTCCATTAAATCCATAAAATCGATCTGATCCAGACAAACTGATCCAAAATCCCTTCAAAAACTTTCAAAATATTGAAAAATTATTTATTTATTTTCTGTGGTTTTATTTCCATTCACAATATCCATACCGACAAAACTCCATAAGTTCTAGATGAATGCATACAGATATCTGTAATAAATATTGCAATTTAACAATGTTGTGCAATTGAATTAATTCAAAAGCTCACATGAAGCATAATTCAAATCTAACTGCTTACAAATTTATAATATTTTTGCAATGTTATTTTCCTCCTCGCAAATGTGTAAATTTCAATGTAACAATCTATCATATACATGTATCTAATTCAATCCTCTCTTTGGGATTTGTAGTTTTCACGATAAAATGCACTAACCAGTGCCAAGTTGAATGAAGTTTTCATTCATACAATTTAAAATGATTTATTCACTATGCAATGCAATTGAAACTGAGTAAAAAAAACGGCACTTTGTGGAGAAAAAAATATAAAAAAATACCAGGAAATTAGCAATCAAATGTGAAATTAAAAAACATTTATCATCCTCATGTGTTGAGCATAGTCGATGTACATATAGAATTGAACTATGCTTAAATATTTATTTTAAGGTGGAATGGAACCTTTTCTAAATATTTAATAGACCCCAAATAGTCAGTTATTGATGATAAATTGTCGATCAATGCGTGTGTAATTATATGATGAGGAATTTTAATGACTATGGTGGCGATTAAAGTGCGATTACAATTAATATTGTTACTCTTTGATTGTTATTGATAGATTTTCTCATTAATCTAAATGTTTTGTGCATGAAAAATTTAATAAATTGTGTGTAGGATTCAATAATTTATAGATATTGATGTTCTAGTGTCTGTTTTGGCTTAATGAACGTGTTTAACGGTTAGCTGAAGGAGGAGGGTCTTTAGCAGTGGTGGGCAACCTGTGTGCTCCGACATACTAGCCTTACCACCAAGGTGTGTCGCGGAACACAGGTTGCCCACCACTGGTCAATAGAATCCAATTATAACATGAACATCATTAGTTAATACGGAAATATTCAAGAAATTCTTTACAGTAAATTCTCAAATTGATATCTTATTTAAACTCATGCATCCCACAAAATGTCCTTTTTAAACTTAAACACTTCACTTACTTTTTATATTAAGATTCCTATCTCAATTTAAATAAAAACTTGCATTTTTTTGTACCAATGCCAATGTCATTTTCATATTTCCATAAGTACAAATTGCATACGAGCAAAAATAAAAGTGCACAGGCGTTGCAATGTCTTTATTCTATCAATTTAATTTAAGAACTACACAGAATAATAATAATTAATTAAATTCATTTAAATATATTCAAAAAAAGTTATGAATTTTTTTATCTGTTTCTCATTTAAAATTTATTAATTATAGATTAAAAGGCTAGTTGCCACACATTACAAGCTGTAGTAGCTGTAACAGCATTTTAATAATTTTTTGAATGATTCAGGAAGGAGGTGTCTTTGAGTTTTAGAGCATATTTTGACTGAATGATTGACTGGGTGACTACTTTGGCTACTGGGTTGGTATTTTGATTGATATACGTGTTTTGGATATGAGTTGGAAGCTGGTTGAGTGTGAAAATCAGTTACTGGATTGACTAAGTAGGTTATTTGCTTGTGGGGTTGGTGGTATTGTGAGTAATAATGCATTTATGCAGAAGGTTAAGGCATTATTGGATTGAAAATTGCAATTTTGGATGGATACGTCTGTAATGAGCACTATGATGCTGTCCAGATATTGAATTTTAAGGAGTATGCTCTATGATTTTCGTTAGAAGCACCTTAAACAACATATCAAGTCAACAACCCAAAACTGCGCTAATTATCAACCTATCTGTCAATTTTTACACCAGATTTTAGTAAAATTGATTTAAAACAGCAGCAATAACCAGAAAATATTAATTAACAAAAGAAATAACTGCCTAATGGTACCAACCATACAATTTATTTGAATAAAAATTGACTCAATATACAGCACATATCTATGAAGAAAGAGAAGAAAAAAAAAATAAGATCTATTTATGTCCCATGCCATTAGCTGTATGTTTAGTCATTTTTCATTAACAATTTTTAAAAAAAAAAAACAGCCTATATACGAGCGATTCATAACAGCAGCAACTATATAAGCTTGTTGAACATAGAAAAATTGTAATAAATAATTTAATCTATAATTAACATACACACTATTAGGCAGGCAATGGTGATGCCAATATATGTAACTGTACAAAAAAAAAATCTATATAAGTTTGTACAATGAGACAAATGTAGCAGATACAAGCATATTAGAAAGAAAAAAAAACTATAATGTAATCATAATAATAGTGAGTAAAGTAATTTAACGACTCTATGTACATGTAATGCAGGAAAATAATAAATTATCATGTCGTTTTGTGCTTTAAAATACATCAGGAAAACAAAAAAAAAAAATTGAAGTTACATTTTGTCGGCTCGTAGAATGAAGGCCAAAAGGTCATTAACTATCAAAGTAATTATGAATTTATGACAGTAATTACTGTGAGTGGGTGTTGTGCATTTTTTTGAGGCTAGTGGGGTTAATTGAGGGGGAAATTACTGCTTTTACTAGCGATTAACTTCTAGAACTGTTAAGCACAGCGGTCTCATCCTTAACAATGATGCTTATTGCTTGTGCTACTTTGAGAATGTACAGATCAATTGTGAACCATGACTTCCTTAGATGACGCCTCTTAAATTCTCTCTACTTTGCAGTTCGTACAGATGAATTGTGAACCATGGCCTAGGGTTTCCAGAATTCCGGTTCCCGGGAATGATTTTCGGGATTCTGAATTCCCGTTTTTGGAAACTCTACCATAGCCTAACTTAGATGACGCCTAAAGCTGGATGTTATGTTTAATTCTTAAATCTATATTATGTATATACAAGCTCAAGTATACAGTGCATAATTTCTCTAGTGATTGAAGGTGTAGGAACTAATTGTGAACTCTAGGAAGTTAATATGTATCAGAGCTAGAAGCTGACTCGGATATTGCATGGGAAAGTTGATTCCATTCAAAATTCGAGTCGACTTCAAGCATGTTTGTATAGAAAATGGGAAAGATTCTAAAAAATCTTACAAAACCCTATAAGAATCCCAAAAATCACCATCAAATCCCATCCTCACTCAATTTCTAACCTCAAAAGCTCTGTCAACCTCAACAAAAAATTTCAATTATCTTCAAATAGTTTTTAATTTCAAGTCATTATTTCACAATTTAACCAGTCAACCAGCCACTGAACAGTACAAAAAAAAAATTTAAAAGACACAAAAAACACTTGCAAAGCATTCACTTAATAAGAAGCACCAAAAGCAATTTGTTCAATATTGTGTAAATAATAAAGCGACAGAAGGAGAAAAGGTGCCATTCCATCATTATTATTATTTGCGATGTTGTCAAATTTTACTTCATTCACTTGAATTAGCATAAAAAACAAAAAAAAAAAGTTCACTCGCGTCTGTTCCATCATTAATTTCATTTTCAGCACAGAGAGTGAGAGGAGTACATGCTTTTTTATTTTGGCTTGCATAAATGACGCCAACGGAGAGAATTTCAGCAATACAGATATAAACAAGAAAAGAAATAACTTTTTTTTTTGACGACGAAGCGTCGTTGGCTCCGGATGGAGTTTTTGTAGGAAGAAGAAGCTAAACGCGCCAAAGAAGCAGTTGTGGCTTGTAACTTTTAATATACATTTTTGGTGCTGTTGTTGTTGTTGCGCATCCATAATGACCATGACATTATTTTTACGTACTCTTATGCCTGACTCTTGATGAAGATGATGATGAGTCCATTCCGTGAGATGTATGGACTGAATGTCTTAAAAGGTACGGCTATTGAAAAAATATTTTTTGTGAGACGCCGAATAAATGAAGAAGATTGAAAAATTATGGATGTGTAGATTGAATGGAACTAGACAGATCTATAGAATTATTTATTACATCCATACACAAACTCAAATGTACATTCATACTTATTAAAGGCATTGCATAAGGCTAAGCAGAAATAATTTTTGCCTCATTTATGATGCAAACATGATAAACGATGAAACGTTTGAAAAGCTAGACGATGAAACATGTGCAGAACATGGCGACAAATGACGGCAATTCAGACAACAACTTTATTATTTTTTTCATGTATATATACTTTTTTTTTTACTGGTTCTTGCACCACCACTTGCTCTTCGAAACGAGTTTCTTCTCGGTAAGATTTTCAATTTTTTTGAAATTGAACTTTTTTCTTGGAATTTTGAGATTTAATTTGTATTTAAATTGCTTGCTGATAGGTTGGGTAGTACTCCGAGTTGCACCAAGCGGCGGCAAGTGTGAGGTTTGGTATTAACCCGAGTTGCACAATGCGGTCGCAATGGTTAGGTTTGGTATTAATCCAAGTGCTCCGAGTTGCCCAATGAAGTCGCAAGGGTGAGGTTTGATATTACTCCGAGCAGTTCAATATGGTCACAAGTGCGATGCTATAAATACTCATAAACGGCTGTAGCATGATCCACACGTGTGTTTAAACACCTTGTTTAGGAGACTGCCTATGCTACACGACAAGCCGTGAGGATGCCCTCATGGTCACGTGATGACTGATTTCGCTCCATTTTTTACGGCGAAATGGAATTCGCCGTATTTTACTCTCCGAGTACATTGACTTTAGACGAAGATTAAACAAAAATCTCTAGAATGAATCTAACCAGATCTCTAGAATCAACAATATCAGCTAATTCTCAAGTACATCCAACAATAGCTTAGCATGAATTTACAAAAAAATCACATAAAACATACCGAAAAATTCAATTTTCGTTTGCCGGCGAATTGAAATTAATTTTTATACACACTAATTACAATAATAATAATAAAAAAAAAGGCAAGTGGCAGACAGAGAGCAAACAGCGGAGATGAACGAGACGTTTCATTAATGAACAGTAACAAAAAAAAAATCTCTCGAGTGCGAAGCTCAAATTGTTTACATTTCATCAAAAAACACATTCGACAGCAGTCGGTCGAATGAAAATCAATTTTTTTTTTGTTGTATTCGGAGAAGTTTTAAGCTTCATCAACTTATACATCGAGTAGGAATAAGAAGAATTGATTTTATATTTTATTCTCCACACATTCGTTGTCGTACAGTGCCTGGATAAAGTGGAATTGAAGAAAAAAAAAAGCAAAGTTCAAAAAAATTCCTCAATTACACACAAAACTCTGCCTTGATTACGAAAAGATTTCCTTAATTACATTCAATGCGTAGCCCGAAATAACCAAAATCAAATTCATTAATTTTGGATATTTTTACTTCTTATATCCAAATGTCTAGTCAATATATGTATTTGGCTACCGTTTCTCATCTCATCATTTGTTAATGAGATCTATTGCTGTTATTAATGATGATGATCATGATCTGTGTGGCTTAGACTTCCTTCTTCTTGCGAATTATCTCTCTATTCTATGCTTCACTGCCTGCTATGATCTCAAGTGCCATTTCTTCTTATACATTACATTTATCTACATTCCGTGTCTATTGAAAAAAAGTCAAATTCTCAGCAGTTCATGGATATTTGAAGAGTGAAATGGGATTATGGATTTATTAAAGGTGACTGGATGGCTGGTTGGGTTTTATGATTCGAATTGTTGAGTCTATTGACTTGAAGCTTCATTTAATAACTTGTTGGTCAACTTATTGGTAGCTATACTGCATGTATATCTAGTTTTTTACCCATACTCGCCGTTCATCTGCCTCTAGTGTGCTTAAAACAATTATTTTCATTAAAACAAAACTCCATCAAAACTGAAGAGAACGATTTCGATGCGTGAGGCATGTCTGGTTTACTTTAAGTCTTTGTATACTATTTTGAAAAATGTCAGACATCCATTGACGATGTTTGTTTGTTTAAGTGTTTCTATGTACAGAGAACATTCTCATTTTTTAAATGCACAAATTTACTTTATCGGAACGCAGCAACGTGATAATGCTGTGAATAGAGCAATTAGGTGTCTAAAATATGTATATTCATTGTTTCCCACACAATAACAGAGATTCCAGTTTATTTATTTTTAGATAAAAAGGCAAAATGAAATATTTGAGATTTATGATAATCATGTGCTTAATTTAGCTCATGTTTGGTTGATTGTGTTCGCAAAAAAATGAGCTAATTTGAATATGTAGATAAGCAGATGATAAGGAAAGGTCAATGAATAGCACAGAATTTTGCCAAATTTTGCTTCTTTGTTGAAATTGAGCAACTAAAGCCTGCTGTGACTTTTTGCGTAAACTTTTTATGATCCATAAATTGCGTTAGTTTGTGGATTCGCACGTTTCTTGCGTAAAAATATTCATTGTGTGACTTTTAAACAGTTTTCGGTGTAGATTGCGTATGACCTTTAATATTTGTGACTAAATATGACATTATGTGGACTTTAAAGTCCAGAATAAATCTAAATAAATTGAGTTCCTTGTTAAAACTCCTTTCACGCACATAGCTATGCGGATTAATCTAAAAACAATCTATTAATATTGATTTGCCATTTACCTGATAGATATACACACGACGCAACAATTCAAGGACATCCAATTTTGCTATTGCCATTTTATTTCTTGCATATCAAAACAGCTCAGTTGCGTTTTTATTTAAATTTAAATATTCCAATTCTCCAAAAAAAAAGCATTCAAATTCGTACGTGACTATTGCTTATGCTTCATTTATTCTTGCATATAAAATCGTTATATCATTCAATGGACAATCATTGGTATCAGTTTCGACATTTCCAATTCTCTTGATCACACCCATTCCATTATAAATTCGTCCAAAAATTGTATGACTACCGTCCAAGTGTTGACATGGAGCAAGTGTGATGAAAAATTGACTAAAAGCAGAGACCATAGAATAAAATAAGACAGTAATTGACTTAATGATCATAATATTTCACCTTCCATTAGTATTTGGACCACTGTTTGCCATTGAAACGATTCCAGCGCCTGAATGTCTTAATTCCGGATGTATTTCATCATTAAAACTTGCGCCATAAATTGATGTTCCTCCTCTTCCCGTCCCAGTTGGATCTCCTGTTTGGATCATGAAATTTGAGATACAGCGATGAAATTTAATTCGATTATAATAGCCTCGACGTGTTAATTCAGCAAAATTGCGACAAGTTAATGGTGCATGATTCCAATATAGCTCAATTGTAAAGTTTCCAAGACTAGAAATAGACAATTAATTAATTTTTATCAAGAATTTTTTGAGGCAAAATTAAAATGTCAAATTTACCTCGTTTCCATCGTTACAAATGGTGGTTGCCATGATTTATCCGGAATACCGTCCTTGTTGATCATCATTATGTCAAGTTCTATAATTAAATCTAATTAATTAATTAGAATTTTAAAGAACTTTTGTTTGTTTAAACTTTTTTCTCACAATGTTTACGTTACGTAAATTTTTACGTGACGTAAACGTAACTAAGGGATATTTTTAGAATAGAATGAGTAATTTGAGCACTTTTTTTGTGATGTGATGATATAAACGGCGCTTTGATAACATAACGTTATGTCAGCAATCAATTGATACTGAAATAATAAGCGAAATGTCAATAAAATTAAATTACACTTTCAACTGTCATTTGAAATTTGAATCTCAGGGTGCTAAATTTTAGGAAAATTCATATTTTTACACCCTTCAAATTGTTTCAAAATATTTTTGGTAAATTTAGTTAATTAATCGATTTAGAACGGAGATTGTACGCTGCGGCCTTAGTAAAACGTAAGTAACACGAAAACCTAAATGATATTAGAAGAATCAAGTGGTATTTCGTTCATAAGATCCAGTGAATTAAAACAAAACATCCAGTAAACCAGACAAAGTATGAAAAACAATAATTAAGCAATTACACAACAAATCAGCATAATAACCTGTTACTCATTCCATTAGAATTCTAAACAAACTTGTCGCATTCATCTAGACAGCTTGGTAACAAGACACTTTATCCAATTTTTACACGCGCATGAATTGCACAAATTCTCAAAATTTTAACAATACAACAATGATATTTTTGTGCGAAACAGTCATTTAATGTAGTCAAGCGTCTAATAATAGCATCTCTTTCTGTGATAACTCATTATGTATTGAAATTTATGGCAACGTTTGAACTCTCAAAATAGAATTTTAAAGACCTATTTTTTTTTATTTGCTGATATTGAGCTAACAATAGAGAATTCTATGAACAACAAGCAATAATCGAACAGCAAAAAATATTTATATGTGTCCAACAACAAAAAATGGTATCGACGTCGTCGCGACTACACAGTACTAGACGAATGGAATGAAATATAGTTTTGGAGTTGAGTTGAGTAAGGTTTGGGAATTTGGGAGCGCTTTTTGGTGGGAATCGGGTAAGAATATAAGAAGTCAATTCTAGAAGTAGATAGTTAGGAACAATATAATCAGCCAACCATGATAGACATCCAAAATGCTCTTAAATCGCGCCAATAAAACTTCAAAAACACCGCTCACAAAAATCATTAACACTTAAATTCGCGAAATGGAAAACAATCAGAACATTTTTCAAGCTTTTTTTGGAACATTAATTTCCGTCTACTCCGTCTGTAAATGTATTTAAAAGTGAATTTTATGTTATTTATGAATTATTCTTCACTAATTGTGCGAATTATAAATGGAAATAATTCATCCATTTACAAAAATATAAATCTGGCAATAAAGCGTAAAACAACAATATGTTGCCGAGTAAAGAGCTCACAGACGGGCCAGATAATATCAATTAATGGAGCTACAATTACCAAAATAAAATAAAAAGTAGAATCAATAAAGTGCTATAAAAAAACAGAGAGAAATTGAAATCATAAGTTTATGTAAATTCTCTTGCGTGTTTCATTCTTTACGTTCAAGGTCATTTCATGGCAAAATACTTTTTTGCACAAAAAGGCACACATATGTGAGTCGAGCAGAAAATAAAAAAATATTGAAGAATGGAGAGCAAAAGAAGACGGAATAACAATAATAATGATGATGATGTATAGATGAAGTATGTACAGCTGTGTATAACTGAAGTATGTATCTCTCTTTGCAACAACAAACAGCAATACAAATTATTAGTCGTGAAATCTCATTCGTATGATCTTGAAATGTTTGAGCAAAACATGATTTTGTGGTTTAATTGAATCTAGCGATATTTGTGGTTTTTTTCCTTTCTTTAGTCTGTAAAAAAACTTTAATAATAGTTACAATAATAGAGCAAAATCAAAGTTTTTTTTATAAGAGTTTCTATTGCTGTGTACTTCAATTATGCCAATTACTTTTTTGTAATTTTGACGTTAAATCACGTTTAGATCATAGTCAACGGAATATGAAGAATTGTCGAAGCTTGGTCACTAGGTGATGGGCTTTAAGACGCATAAGTTATGTAATTTTGTTAAGTTATGCAAGAATTTGAATGTTTGTGCTTTTTTTAGCATCATTTGCTCAAATTTTGAATCTTTTTGCTTAATTTAGCATCTTTTGCTCAGTTATTGCATCTTTTTGCTCAGTCTTTGTACAATTTTTGCATCTTTTTGCTCAGTTTAGCATCATTTGTTCAACTTTTGCATTATTCTGCTTATTTCAGCATTTTCGCATTATATTGCTCAATTTAGCATCTAAATTTCCTCATTTCTTGCATTTTTTGCTAAATTACGCACCATTATCTAATTCTCTGCATCTTTATGATTCTTTTCTGCATTGTCTTGCATTAGCTAATAGCAAATCTTCTAAAAATCTCCATTCCCAGTTGCCAAACTGTAACCACAGCTTCATTCCCATCTCATTCATCCAATTCACAGTCAGTTTTTAAAAACGAGCTCATTAGAGCACTTACAATTCCGCCTTACAACCACAAAAACTGAAGAAAAAAAAATCATTTTCGGTCTCCGCAACGAATTTTCAATCAATTTAATTTGTCGCCGTCTATGCCAAGACTCGAGCTAGCTTTTGGTAGCCCATTTTGCTAAAATTACGAAATCTATTTTCTGTGAGGTTGCTACTGACTGCCAAAAAAAAAATATTATTTCTTATTATTCGAACTTCCTCCATGGAAACCTCTTTCAGGGTCGTCAATTAGAATTTTAATGGTGAAGAATTTTAATGAAAAATTAATTAAATAATTTGAGTCAGAAGTCACAGAGATCGTCTCATTTTATTCGTCATCGTCTATAATAATTCTCTCAGGAGATTCGCTATAATCGTGCTGTATTTGCTAATGTATTAGTCGACACTAGTCTCACACTGTGTCAGTTCTTTTATATTCGTGGATGATGAGATGGAAATGGAAAAAAAATTAATTTTTTTTTTTGTGAAAATTATTAATTAATTAGTTTATTAGCTTCGACTCATATTTCCTCTATCGTTCTCGCCTCTCGTCTTGCTTCACCGCAGCCAATCTAATTATAAAACTCCAATTTACAACTTTTCTTTCATTAATTTTCACTACACGATCCGTACTTCCACTATCAGAGAATTATATTCATTTCGTTTTTTTTTTCGATGTTTGTCTCACTTTTGTGTCTATTTCTAGATGATGAATGATGAGAATTGAAGAATTCTCGTTACTTTGATCATTTTAATCAGTTTCTTCCTTATTGGTTGAGTCAGAGGAGGAAATGAGGAGAGGAAAGTCATGATTTATTGAGCTTTTTGATGTTATTGCTCAGTTTTTGCATATTTTTTGATAAATTTTGCTTCAAGTTGCTCAAAGTTTAAACATTTGCTCAGTTTTTGCATCATTTTGCTCAGTTTTTGCATCATTTGCTCAGTTTTTGATAAATTTTGCTTCAAGTTGCTCAAAATTTGAACATTTGCTCAGTTTTTGCATCATTTTGCTCAGGTTTGCAACTTTTTTGCTTCTTTTGCTCAGTTTCTGATAAATTTTGCTTCAAAATTTGAATATTTTTGCTCAGTTTTTGCATCATTTACCCGCATTTTCTTATTAAAATCTCAAACATCCGTTAAAATTTTCATTTTTTTAATAAGACAATTCTTGAATAAAATTTGCTTCTTAATGTTTGACGAATCAAACGTACCGAAAAATAGTAAATTCTTCATCCTCTCCACCACTCATCATCTTGATGATCCGTAATGTTCATTAATTTCCTTTAATTTAAATCCAATTAACTTTTTTTCCTTCATCTTATTAGATAAATTTATTTGAAATTATTATTGTAAAATGAGTGTAGCTCGGAAGTTAAAAAATGTTTTTAAGAAGAAATAAATTTTTCCTTTTCTTCTTTCACACTTCACATTTAAGCTGAATTTATATATAAACAGAATGTAGGAAGCTTTTTTGGGGTCTTAATATTTCAAGCTGAATGAAAATTAATTAGAAAATTTCATCTGTCAACATTTTGTTTCATGTTTAATTAATTCTGATGTATTTTTCTTGTTTATTTCTAGGTGAGTGTAAGATTAATGCAGTCTCATATTCATATTTATGATTGTGAATGGACATACAATGTTGCATATTTAATAAATTAATGAATGCAAGGTTGGTAAACAGTATAAATTCCAAATTTGACGTTGCTTATTGATGTCACACGATACATCCCACGATTTGTTTCCGTTGGACGACCCTTTTATGATGATTTGCGCAAAATGGTAAGAAAATAAAGGCAAAAGTAGTAAGGAAATGTTTGGGATTTTAGGGGGGAACTGAACGCAGTTATGGGTTTCGGCTGTTTTATTGGTTTGCAATGTTTAGAAGAAGTTTCAAAAGTAAAGTGCACCTATCTGACAGTTCTTGTACAGTCATTTTTGCCTATATATGGCTCGATACCCAAGATATCACTCTGTACTGTCAAGATGACGAGTTAAGAGTCTTCAATTTAGTATTTGTCAGCTTTCAATGAGTCAGTCCTGCTTATTAATCTTCCCTTGATCACTTTAAAGCAACCTCAGTGTCTCAAACAGCCACAAATCCCCCAAACTGACCAAAATACCTTCCAATTCTCATTCACAACCGAGTAAAAATTCGCAAGAAAACAAAATTCTTTCCTCATTTCTTTTTTATTCATAAGTTTATTTATAAAAGTCGTGAAATTTTTTAAAGAAGAAAAAGAAACTTATTTTCATTGCCAACTGATATTCAATATATGTGTTCACATATAATTCTGACTAATTGCGATGATATTCACATTAAAAATTATCCCACACACAATGAAAAAAAAAGCTGGAAAATGTGAGTGGGGAAAATGTCAATTTGATCTTTGAAGTATTTAGTAAATCGAATGAGAAATGAGGGAATTGATGACTAAAGGATTTTCTTTTGAGATTGTCATCGAAGAATTTTAGGAATTTTAATGAAAATGTGATCTTGTGGTTGGGAAAAATAGAGCAAATGACGACTTTTTTGAGGAATTTTAGTGGGAAATTCATCATTTTGGGTTTGGTTGAATTAGAAAAGGAAGAATTTTGGCTTGAACTTGGCTTGAATATCACAAGTCGGTTGATTGAGCCAAATTGCGAATTGAATCAATCCGTAAGAGTTACGTCGATCTAGGGCCGGATTTTAGGACGACTAACCTAATTGTTGTATTCAGGTCCATTGACTAGACTTGGAAAACTCAAGAAAAATTATAATTTTCTGTTAATAAATCCACAAACTCACTTCTCCTCCATGCCAGTAGGAGTCTCATCATTACATCCATATCTATTGTATATGTCAGTGTCTATGAGTCTATCCATCTTCTTCTGTTAATTTGTCGCGATGCGGGATAGCTCGACTAAGAAGAAAAAATAATTCAAACTAATTAATTAATAATAAAGACGCGAAATTTTCTACTTTCTTGTTCAAGTCAGGCATTGAGAAAGGCAAATAAACAACAAAAAAAAAATTGAAATCTCGTCGGTCTCCATCTCAATCACGCGGCGGGCTTTTTGTTTATTTTAAAATAAAATTTTTAAGAGAAATTCAAGTGAAAAGTTTTTTTGAGAATTTCTTAATTGGAAAATGATTTTTTTTTGGAAAAATATTTTTAGTGAGCGTGATTTTGAAATGAAATAATAATAAAGAGAACATGAAAATCGCGTTTAAGAATAACAACGAGCGGAAAAATTGATGAACAACAAAAATTTCTTTTTTTTTGAGTTTTTTTTTGTTATGAAATAAAAATTTTTCTTTATTTTTTAATTTTCTGAATGAATTGGGATTTTTAAAAATAATGATGTTGTGCTGCGGCAGTTTGACTTTTGGATTTTAAAATTGTAGCTAAAATTTTTGAAATTTATTTAAAATTTAAATATTTTAATTTGAATTCAAAAGATGAAAATTGAAATCCAATTTTAAAATTTAACTTAAATTATGATTTCAGAAATTTAAAATTTGAATCTTTATCTTTAAAAACTTGAAAACTTAAATTAAAAATTTGAAAAATTAATTTTACAATAAATGCGCTTAAGCCGACGACTATTCAATCTTAACTCCCAAAAATTTTCTCAAAAATCTCAGTAATTTTTTATTGAAGACATTCTGAATAAACAAATACACACTTTTCGACACTCATCTCAAGCTGAGATTTGTTTTAGACATTTCCACATAGCCCATACACTCAGTAAATTGTAAAAACAATGGCAATGATTTTATAATGATTTGTTATGATTTCCAAGAACATAAAAATCCGTAGTTATTCTTTCGTAAGTCAGGAAGTTTTAAATTCTATACGCATTTTTCATTTTTCATGGATTACCGTTCCTAACATTCTTATCTTATCCGTAAAGATACAATTTAAAAACAAATAAAAATGCCATAAACAAGTGAAATATTTTGAAGTTATTTTTGAGACATAAATTAAAAGTGACTTAGTGAGGAGCTGAATATTTCTTCTATTTAAATTGGATATACCGATGCGATTAGTTTGAATAAAAAAAAATATTTTTAGACATTTTCTTCCCTACCCAAATAAAATTATTTTTTCTTCTTCATGATGCGCCTGCCTTTTGTGAATTTATGGAACACATGGAATATTTTGTGTACGCGCACTGAGTAACACCTTCTCAAAAAACATAACATAACATGCAACAGAACATGAGATATGAAAATTCCAGACATAATCTAGACACGTGTACATATTGAGTCATGTGAGTTTGAGTGAAATAATTAAAATTACATCTGACTTGATACATGCTCATTACATTCTATATCGCTTGTGCTGCATGGAACAGGAAGATAAAACTTGTTCAAATTGAACAATTTTTTTTTAAACATCAATTACAGACGCAGGCATAAAAATGTATAAAATATTGGAAAGAAATTTATGAGAATTTTCCGGTGAAAATTTTCTTTTACATTTCTCATCTGGTTTTGTCGTGTGATGAAGGCTTCTTCCCGTGAATTTATGAATGCTGAAAAGTGCAATGGGAATGAATGAATTTTTTTTTGTTTATTAATGTCAAAAACATTCATTTGAGGAATTGAATTTTTGGTAAAAATTTCAAATTTGAGTCAAAATTTCAAGAGATTTTGACAGATTTTAGACAAAATATTCAAAAAATTCGATAGAAAACTTTAAAAATCGTCAAAATTTATCAAAGTTTCCAAAAAAAATTCAATTTTTCATCTTAATTCGACGACAAATTTCAATTTTAATTCAAAATTCTATTTTAAATTGCAAATCTTTCCAACAAACATCCTCCAATAAATCTCCAATATCTCAAAACCCATAAAAAACTTCTGTTACAACAATTATTCAACCAGTAATTAGATCCAATTTTATAAATTTCATTCCAAAAACTCACAATTCACGTCTATCAATTAACAACAATTGCAAGACCATTTTCTGAGATTTATGTGACTTTTGTTGTTCCTTATTTCTCTCCTTTAATGCTGGTTCCATTCAAACATGTGCAATATTACTTAACAAACTGTAGTGCTGCATAGAATCAGAAATTCGAATACTAGACAGCATAAAGTACAGCATAAAATATGTAATATGACAACATGAAACATTAAAAAACATAATTTATTTATTTATTTCCTTTATTTCATCACCCTAAATTTTCTGAAAAGACATTTTGATTGTGAATTTATTGTCAGCTTATCCGCATACACCTTCCATTGTAATATCACTTGAGTGCCCCATCTGGTTAGTCATCAAAATATTTGGCAATATAATCAAAATCCTACGGGCGATAATATTTACGATGAATTGAAATTAAAAATTTAATAACAAGTCATGGCGACATTTTTATTGTTATATTTTTTCATCTCATCTTGTTGGCAATAAAATAAGGAGTTGCATGGCAGTAAAAAAATATATCACAAGTGCCACAAAAAATCTAACGATTTGTGGTTGATTCTTTTTCTTCTCACATTTAATTAACGCAAAATGCTGACTTTATTGGATGATATTGCATCATTTTGTGAGAGAGATTTATGATTTTAAACAGACAAAAAGACATCTCCGCATGACTTCTGGTTGTGATTCTTGAGATTGATGTTTGTTATTCAGAAATAATTTTGAAATTGCAGGCCTGGCCGCAAGAAACATAAAAAAAATTGTAAAGTCAAAGAAGAAAGATCTTCTTTTTGAGTTGGAACCACATGAAATACGTAAAATGTGATTTTATTTCCTTATTTAAAAGATAAAATGAGAATTGGACAGGGTTGGGAGTTGATTTGAGATTAGTGAGCAAACTGAGCAATAATTTGAGCAAATTCTAACTGAAATATTGAGAAAACTGGGCAAATTGAGTTACAATTTTAGTAAATTGAACTAAAATTTGAGCAAATTGAACTGAAATTTGAGCAAATTGAACTGAAATTTGAGCAAATTGAACTAAAATTTGAACAAATTGAGTTAAAATTTGAGCAATTAGAACTAAAATTCGAGCAATTTGACCATCACATTCAAAACAAATGCACTAAACAAACACAAAACTCACATATCTACTGATTCCATTCCATCTTTCTCCAAACAACAATTTTTCCCCATTTCAAATACATACTCCACATACACATTCATACGCACGAAATGTTCCTTTCATCTGCTTCTCTGTTTTCTTCTTTAAATGTCGACAGCCAAAAACGATTCATCATAAAAAAAGAGAAGCAAAAGAGAGAAAAGCATAAAAGAAAAATTCAAAGCGATTTTTCAACTGCCATCCATGGATTTTCTTTTTGTTACTTTTACTTCCTTTATCTTTAGGCATCGACTTGGCATATATATTTTAAATATTGTAGATGTATGGAACTGTGAGGTTGGGAGTTGGGTGGTTGAAGACGCATTGAAGATGCATTTGAGGATTCTGTATCGGAATTGAGGGAAATTGTAGGTTTTTGAGGTAGAATTCATAAGAAAATTGATCAAAATGTTAGGAATTCCAACGAAACTTACTTGCTGACCGTACAGATCAAGTGTGATCCATTGCCTCCCTCAGTCGCCACCTGAAGCTGGCTCTATCCCTGGCTACCGCTTACAAATTACTAATTACAACAAAAACTGCACCAAAATCCATCAAAAGACAATCTGCACCACATCACATCCCATCCCATAATATCCAGCACACAGAAAAAAACACAACTAAGCGCTTGTCAAGAAGAAAATAAGGAAAAAAATCTTGAAATGACTTAATAGATAAGCTCTTAGGACTGTTTTGTTCTGTCTTCTGTTACACTTTTTACTTTGCTCTATTCTTCCATCTCCTTTTACCCTCCCGTAGACATGAAAGAAAGCTTCTCATTCAAGCTATGAATAAGAAATGAGAACGAAGAAAAAAAATGTCGGGAGCTTTTCTTCCTCATTTCATACTTTATAGAATTTTTAAGTAGTATGGAGGGTGTTCTTTAGATAACATAATTCCCACTGAGCTTTTAAAATGAAAGGAAAGAAAGAAAAGCAAAAAAAAAATATGAAATGGCTTTAATGTTAATGAAATATTTAAGTCGTGTAGAAGCACAGAGGAAATTTTTCATTATAAGATAGGAGAAGGAAATTGAAGAAAATGTCATTATGCTGTGACATTTTTTTGATGATGTAATGTTGAGAGAATTAGGATTTGCTGTGATTTTTTTTTTGGGATGTTTTGTGATTTTTTTGGGATTATTTAGTTACTTACTGTAAAACATAGTTTGTAAGTTGAGATTAGATTACTACAAAAGGCTTTCCATTTGGCTCTGTTGCTGGCTTTGTGACCTTGTTTGTACAAATTCTCTGTCTACAAGTTGAACTGACTTTCATTCATTACTATTGCAGCTATTGGCTGCCATTTTGCCAGGGGATTCCAATTAAGGGCGGTGTAGCATACTTGTTATTAAGAGAAATCGATGCCGAGACTCAGAAAGTCTCGGTCCTGGTTTTGAGAGTTTGTCGAGATCGATAATTCGGGCAACCTTACTTGTATTTCTGTTCCAGCATTGATATTCTCTTTGACATTCGTCTTTCGAAGTGTATGTCCTATCCAGATGTACTTTCTCATCTGTATCTCCTTATTGATGTCTTGTTGACCTGCTTTTTGACCAGAAGCTTCTCATTTGAAGCTCAATCCTCTGGATTTTCAATCAACTTTTTTTTTTTTTTTTTTTTTTAATTTTTGTTTATTTGTATATAATTTTATAATTGTAATAAAATGTTTAATTCTTATTAACTTGATTATTCAATTCAGTTGATTCACATCACAATATAATTCATAGAAATGCTCTCTAACCCTAGACTTGAATAAGTTTACTGAGAATTTGTTCTTTACAGACATTGGTAACGAATTAAAGAGGTTAAGGGCTCTAACATAGAAGTCTTTAACCTTAACTGTTAGTTTACGCTTGATTTTGCCCCTCACAAGGAATTTTGGCTTTAAAATTGCTGAAAAATCAATTTTCTTCAACTTACGACATTTTCACTTAATTAACTTATCGATTCAGTTCCCCGAAAAAGCCACTCATTCTTCTCCATATTCCCAATCCCATTTCTTCCTTTTGTCATCAATTTTATTCCCCAAAAAACGAAAATTCTTTATGCTCCAATTTTATTTTCTTCTTTCCATTCTAAAGTGCGGAAATGAAAGTTTAAGAACATCCATTTTTCATACATTCACTTATTCATGAATATGATAAAAAGACATTATTTATAATTTATTATTAGTGATGTCATTGTTATCAACACCGTTATTGTTAGTGATTCCCATTCAGAATTGAGAATATAAAGAGACATTTATGTTCCCTTCATCTCAACTACATTAAAGTGATGAATTTTACTTCCATTGACATTCGATTAATTAAAGTTTCACTGACTCAATTCATTTTGTATTCATTAGTGCTTCTCCGACCCCAAACATCAACCCGCAAAAAAAGGCTTTTCGACTTATATAATCGCATTATCATCAAATAAAAGCATCCATTTTAAGTGAAGTGATCGATCAATCATGCGAATACGTAAATAATGAAAGAAAATGTGATGAAAAATCACTTACGATATCGTGTTACGTATTAAGCGTGTATGGTGTAAGGGTTTCAACTGGTTCCAATTGTTAAAATCATTCTTAACCACGTGCTATGTTGCTATTCATAAAATCAATTTTTGTATGCCTTTTTTCACACTTTTAGTAAGTAACCCCAATTTTTTTTTTGCCGTGAAACCAGAAAGTCATCAATCATTCCCAAAGAAGCTATAGTTAGATGAATAAAAGGTGCTACATCTACGCCTTCTCATCAAATCATTATGCAATTGTGTGTTTATATCACTTACACATACAGCTACAGCTACTAGCATCCCCTTCAATAAAAAATTTATACAATATCATTCCAATATCCAGAAACCATTTATAATTCCTTCTTTTTTTTGCATGGACGAAATGACTTGCAAAAGTTATTGGTAACTTACTAGTTATTTTTTTATTGCTGTTCTTGTTGTTGTCGGTGATTTTGGGATATTTTCACTTGCTTTCTTGTGACTTGAGAAATGCATTAGATTGATGATTAGGTGTTGAAGGTTTTTTTTGGATTGTCATGGGGATGAATATGATGGGATTTTTGACAGGAACATGGGGGTGGAAGTAAAGTTGAGTTAGTTGAGTTGTTAAGGAGTGATTTTTGAAATTTATTCTTAATTTTTAGCATTATTGTAGTTTTTTGGGCATTAAAATTAAACTGCTGAACATCAATCCAGATTCCGCAGAGCATCCGTAAAGTTAAGCATTGATTAAGCTTGGCTACACTTCAGTCGGGCGTTAATTCAGTTCTGCGTCACTTCAGCTGAGCTATGCGGTACTTCAGCTTATTGTTGGTTCGGCTATGCGGCAATCATAATACAACACTAAACCCAGTCATAATCCAAATAATCCTCAACAAAACTTCCCAAAACTCCTCTCATCCCAACATCCCATCTCAAATTACCCAAAACACTTCTTCTCCAACAAACTCAAAATTAAATTAATTATATCTATAAAATATCTCAAAGGATACTTTTGAGAACAAATTTTTGTTTCCATGTCTTTGAACTTTATATTAAATTATTCTTCATATATCTTCAGCTAGTTCTTCAGTCTAACGAAAAATTCAAAGAGAATTTAAACTTCTTTTTCACCTTAAAAACTTTATTGGTGGAAAATTCTGAGAAATGAGTTGAATGAGATGTTTTTATTGGGTTTTGGTTTCAATTTTCAAGGTTTATAGACACGGATAGATGAGAGTGTTTGATGATGGAGTGATTGTTTGTTGGAATTAAACCACAGGTCAATGGTATTTGGTATTTTATTGCTGGAAATCAATTTCTGTTGCTGAATCCAGAGTTGCGAAGGCCGATGTCGGCGGCCGAGAGAATCGGCCAGTCGTTCATCGTTTTTATCGGCCATCGTTTTTTATCGCTCGCCGTTTTTTATCGGCCGCCATTTTGAAAAAATAAACGGCCCGCCGTTTTTATCGCTCGCCGTTTTTATCGGCCGCCGTTTTTTATCGGCCGCCGTTTTGAAAAAATAAACGGCCCGCCGTTTTTATCGGCCGTCATTTTTTATTGGGTAACGTTTTTTAAAAATTACAAAAGTTATTGATCGAGCGACTTAAGGGCATTTTTGTCCCAGTAATCAGTAATTGATTAATTAGTCACTTTAAGATCTACAAAACGAGATTCAGTAGGATCCAAGTCACTTCCTAACTCACAAAACGAGATCCAGTAGGATCCATCAGTCCACAAAACGAGTCCAGTAGGATCCAGGTCACTTCCAAATCTTAAAAACTATATCCTGTAGGAATCAGATCACTTCCAGACTTAAAATATAAGATCCAGTAGGATCCAGTTTTTTTTCAGACCTAAAAACAAGATCCAGTAGGATCCATATAACATCCAGATACATAAAAACATGATCCAGTAGGATCCAGTTTTCTTTCAGACCTAAATAACAAGATCCAGTACGATTTAAGTCACTTCAAACTTTGATCATTAAACACTGTAAAAACATCGAAAGCATTGAAAAACACCTCGTGTTATTGTTTTTGTTGTTGTTGTTTATGAAAATGAAAAATTGTTAATTATAGCATATATGCGTTGATTTGAAACTTTTAATCGCCGTTTTTTATCGGCCGCCATTTTGAAAAAATAAACGGCTCGCCGTTTTCATCGCTCGCCGTTTTTATCGGTCGCCGTTTTTTATCGGCCGCCGTTTTCAAAAAACAATCGGCCCGCCGTTTTTATCGCTCGCCGTTTTTGACAACTCTGGCTGAATCAAGCTTATTTGAGCTTTATAGTAACTCAAGTGAGTCTATATAGGCCTTAGTGAGTCAATAGACATCACAGGCCATTTATAGCTGCCCTTAAACTTCTCATTAATCCAAAACAGTCCCAAAAGTTCCTCAAAAGTTTAAATTCTCAAAATAATTACAAATTTACCTGTAACATCCAGAAAACAAACAAAATATCCAACAATATCCCGAATTAAATCCCACATTACCCAAACAAAAAGGTACAAACATCCTTAAACCTTCCAGGAGCACATCCATTAATAATCGGACCATAAAAATTGAACAGAAAACTTTTAGGTCCAAAACAAAATTGTTAAAATAACAACAATTATCACAAATAAAACAAGTTTTTGCTCCTTAAACATCCTTAGTATCCCATAAAAAGCAGCATAATTTCATTCCTTAATTGTTTTAGACACAACAAAAAATTCAACAAAACAGAATAAAAAGTATTTTTCATTTCTAAAACTTAAACTACATAAAGAGAAACATAAGACATTAGAAAAAGGAACAAGAAGAAATGATGTTGATGATAATAGCTGCAACAATAGGAAAAATATATAATAATGTAGTGAAAGGATTGTTGGAAAAGAAAAAAATAGAAAATATTCTTTAGAGTCATTTCAACAGCAACTCTAGCGAAGAAATAAGAAAACGGAAAAATCCCTCAAGTTTCTTCATTTGAAATGAATAGGAACAATTTAGTTGGAGGAAAAAGAAAATTGTTCAGTCTTGGATGTTGTGCAATTTGTTGATGAAGATGGAGGAATTGTTTGAATTGTGGCTGTCTAGCTGTGCATGATTGCAGACTGAGTTTTTTCTACTGCTGAGCGTTTCTTCAGCTGGGCGTCTCTTCGGCTGAACATTTGTTCAGCTCGGCGTCTCTTCAGCTAAGCAATTCTTTGACTGAACATTTCTTTAGCTGGGAGTCGCTTTGGTTGAGCGTTTCTTCAACTGAGCATTTCTTCGGCTAAGAGTTTCTTCAGCTGCATTTTTTTCCAGCGTTTATTCGGCTGAGCTTTTCTTCGAGTGTGCGACACATCAGCTGGACGACAGCATGACTATTCATAATTGCAATAAAAAATTGGATCTGACTATGCATCACTGCAGTTAAATGTTGATTCAGCTATGCGTTACTTCAGCTAAGCGTCGGTCAAGCTATGCATCGTTCCAGCTGAGCGTTTTTTCAGTTTTTCGTCATTTTAGCAAAGCATTGAGTAAGCTGTCGTTATAGACTAGTGTTTATGATAATTAACGTCACTTCAGCTATGCTTTAGCATTTATAAAGCTGAGCATCATTCAAGCTATGCTTCAATTAAACTAAAAACTGTTAAAAACCTCAAAAAATCAATAAAACCCATCTCCAGCCTCAAGAAATGCTCTCCATTCACCAACATCCAACAAACTTCCAACACAATCTTCCATTCCAGACGAGTGAACTTGAACAGCCGATCCAAGGAAACTTTAAATGATGAAAGCTTAAAGTTTCTTCCTTTTCTCAACCATCAAAAGAAGCAAAAGCTTTGGCTAATGGAAGGAAAAAACTTTTGCTATTCGAGACTATTGTCTTTTCATCTACTTTCTGATGATAAAAATTGGCCAAGAGAGGAAACTGAAAGATTTTTTCATTCTTGTTCATTCTTATGCCTCAATCGTCTCATTCATCTGCCTGAGTTGCTCTGAATGATCGTATAATTTCGCTCCATTATCTCTTTCCATTCATTCAATTCCGTAGTCTATGTCTCAAGAAAATTTTGCCGTCTTTTGTGTATTCCAACTAGTTCTGATGACAATGATGATGGTTGGGAAATTGTTCCTTATTGTTCCTCCTCATTAAATTCTTCATGAATTGCTCGAACTACTAAAGAATGTCTATGTGCTTTAAATTCAGGGATTTTGGTAGATTCAATATCTCCTTGTTCCTTAATATGTATGCATCACATGTAGAAATCAATGTTATTCCCAAAAATATAGTTTATCAGACGAATGCCAAGTCATCAATTCATGAATTGCTAATGTGTTTTGTGTGTCTGTCCATATTTCATCCTTTGCGATAAGATGCACACACATGTATGTATTAGAACTAGGGTCCAGTCTATATATTATGTGTATATGTTATGCAATTTATTATCCACTCTTTCAACATAGGCTTATTGTATGATTTAAAGATTCTGATCACGCAAAATCAAAATCTACTCGAGAAGGAACTAGGAAGCATTAATTCAGAATTCTAAGCAAGTGCTGAAATTTTGCTCGATTTTAACAGATTTTCTTATTTTCTTTTATTTTGACGCGATGAATTTTCATGCTTGAAATGAAAATTTTTCTTCTTTTTCTTTGTTGAAGTGTTGAGGGATGTGGCAGGGATTAATATTCAACTCATTTGTTTCTTGTGGAATTTTCTTGAAGGAAATTGGGAATGTAATTGGATTCTTTTGGTTATCTGGATGGATTATTGGAGAAATTACCAACATTTGAAGGAATGCTCAGCTGGATGAACGCTCAGCTTGACGAATGCTCAGCTTGGCGAATACTCAGCTTGTCAAATGCTCAGCTTGGCGAATGTTCAGTTGGAAAAATGCTCAGCTTGGCGAATGCACAGCTTAGCGAATGCTCAGCTTTGTGAATGCTCAGTTTGGTAAATGCTCAGCTTGACAAATGCTCAGCTTGGTAAATGCTCAGCATGGCTAATGCTTAGATGAACGAATACTCAGTTTCACTCATTCCCTTCTAATTACTGAACCATTTAGCTTCATTTTAATATTACAAACTCAACAATAAACCTCACAGCAGTAACCTTGCACATAACACATCAAAGTGCAAGCCTTTGCCTTGCATTTGTCCTCAATAAATCATATTTGTCTACAAAAAAGCCATAAACTCAGAATCTGCGTAATAACAAATTTCTAAACAGCCATAAAGAATTTATAGATCTATTAGGGTATAATAATAAATCAATAAAATTTATTAAAAAAATTGTTATTATTATATTTTAATGAAAAATAGTTAATAATAAGGAAGTTCCAATTAGTTTGCTGGAGATGAGGAAAAACAGAACAATTTTAATTGTAAGAATAGTCAAGAATGACTCTATGCCATTCACATTAGCGTACATAAAAGAACTTTCGTATGGTGATTACTAAAATCCATAAAAACAGCAATTCCCTTCCAATTGAATTAGGAAGGAATGAGGGATAAAGAGCTAGAAAACCATAAAGCAAATTAGAATCGAGTCTCGAGTCTACGGATAGTATCTGAGGCATAATAAATTTACATTCTATTTTATTTTATTATTTTTCAACCGATTCCAGTGTGAATGTCGCAAAGATTTATTGTTCAATTAATATGCCATTTTTTTCATCTCCACATATGTTGCTGTTTTTACATGTATTTTTTATATGAATATGCCTTTCTGTTCAGTTCAGCGAGTGACTTTGCTTAAGCTTTGAGGAAATATTGTTAGAGAAAAAGTTTAATGGTTTAAAGGTTTGGGTTGGAGTGAGTTAGACGCATTTTTAAGGGGAAATCAGCTTTGAAGTCTGGAGTTGAATTGTAGGGTTAAAAGGGTCAAAGATTGTCGAATTTTCGATATTTTGTAGAATATTCAATCATGATGCATCAAGAGTTAATGCCAAAATGAGCCAAATGTCCAACACAACTCTACCTTGGCTTGATCAGATTTGGTAGGACTTACTTAGGAGCTTGGAGTCACCAGAATTGACAGGATTTTGGAAGTTCGGACTAACCAAAGTTGACCGGAATTTGGGAGTTCAGACCTACCAGAGTTGACAGGACTTTGGGAGTTCGAACTCACAATGGAGTCTTGCCAGCTCTAGTCTTGACTACGACAAACTCTTGAGATTGAGACAATCTCAGTCAATCTATACGGCAATCTTGGAATATTTCGATCTTAATGCCATCTCAAGAATCCTTACTAAGCACAAATCACATTCGGCGCACACCTGTCACCCACCCAAACCGACAACCCATCCACCTCACCATCCAAACTGCACCAAGAAGTAACAATAATAAAATAATATAAAATATGTATAAATTGTCGTCATCATATGTTATGTTGCAATCAAAAGACTTTTCTTTGTCGTTGACTACATTAAAATCAATTCTTTATTTTTTGTGTTCAAACAGTCTTTATTTTTATGATTCGTTAGCATATTTATTATGCTACTGCTGCTGCTCCAATTAAACTTTTTCGCTGAAATGAAAAAGTTTGCCGCTTGACAAATCAAAAAATAAATAAAAAATGCTGTGTGCTTACATGTGTGAGCTGCGAAAGAGAGAGAAAATAAATTTTACAATTTAAATACATTTTATTGTAAAAATGGGCTGTAAATTAGATCCAGATGTCACATAATCATCATCGTCGCAATCTCTGTTACTCTCGTTTTACTTACATACATTCCTTGTTTGTTAAGACTTCAAAAAAATATATATAATCTTCAACACTGCCGCATTGCTTGGCATCAACAGCTTTAGACATAGCGACATTGTGATGGATATTGAGTTGGAAAATTGAGATTTATAAGGGAGGGGTGTGGAGACGCATTTATTGAAAATAGTGTTACTCGGCTGATGCTGAGATAGAGAGATGCTCAGCCTGAGTGGCGCTCAGCTTAAGTGATGCTCAGATTAATTGGCACTCAGCTTGAGTTACGATCAGCTTTATTGAAGTCACGCTAAACTAAAGTTACTCATAGCTTAAGTTAAGCTCAGGTAGAATGACGTTCAACTTAAGTGATGTTCAGCTTCCGTGACGCTCAGCTTGCGTGCTGCATAGCTTGAGTGACACTCAGTTTAAGTTCCGATCAGTTTAGTTGAAGTGACACTCAAATAGTGACGCATAGCTAAATATACGCTCAACTGAAGTGACGTGCGACCAAAGTGACGCTCAGCTTGAATGATACTAAGTTTTGATTACGCTCAGCTTGAATGATGCATAGCTTAGCTGAATAATTATTATACTAGAGTGATTTTTAGCAATTAAGACACTTATTTGCAGTGATGCTCAGTTGGAGCAATGCTCAGCCGAAGTGACGCTCATCTGAAGTGGCACTCAGCTGCAGTAACGCTCAGCTGCAATAACGCTCAGCTGTAGAAACTCAAATCCAAAGCATCACTCCCTCAAAATAATTCCCAGTCAAAGTGACGCTCAGCCTATCAGAATATTATTGTATTACACACAATCAGACATCAATTCAATCTCTCATCAAAATATTTCAAAAGAATAAAAAAGAATATAAACTAGAAAAAAACAAGTCAACTCTTTATTTTATGCTTTACAAGCATAACATAGTCGAATAGACAGGCGAGCAAGTATTGTTGAAAAAAAAATAATGAAAATTGTGTGTCATTTTTGTGTTATTGAGCGACAAACAACAGAAACCGACGAGAGGAGGAACGCTAAGCAGGAAAAATTACAACCAAATGCCATTCAGTCACTAGAAAAAAGATGTATAGAGTTGAAAAGTAGAAGCGGCAAGCATCAGCAGCAAATAACATAAAATATAAAATAAGAAGGCATAAATTAGATTTCAAACTTTTTAAAAAAGAGATTTATAGGCATTAAAATAAAAATCCGAGTATGTTTGATGCTCAATGATGATGACGATGGTACCAAGACAGAGAGGCAATAATGAGCATAAAAGAATTACCTTACATTACAGATGCAACACATACAGCCGACCATTTAAAATTGATTTGTAATGTTTTGTGGTTATTCCTTCTTATTCCATCCGTACAATCACACTAACTCCAATTAAGTATTGAATTTTTACACTTACTGTACTATAAAAAAATTTATATCCCATCCATTGCCATCGTGTGTGATAAATTGGCCTCTGTAACATTGTAGATGTACCTGTGAATGCCACTTTTGCTTAGGCTGACTTTTTTATATATTTTAAAATTACGATTAACTGTTTTTCATTAAATTATTTATGTATAAACCTTATTGTTTGTGCATACAAGACTTGATTACGTGGTTTCAGCAGCAAATTCAATTTGATTAATGCTGCAATTATTGATTTTAATTATTATCGTGGTGGAATTTTATTATGTATGTTGATTAATTAGGAAGGGCGTTTGGAATTCTTTTTAAACATGAAAATTAATAAAAGAAATAAAATATATTTGAAAGGAAACAGGTCTTGTGTCTTTTGTACAAATAGTATATAGAAGTTGTTAGATATGCTGAGTGGAAGTCGATAATTAGTATTGAAATGTTTGTAAAGTTGTTAATAGACCTCTCGATATTGCATGATATTGAGGGTATGACAAATAGCTGCGGTAATTGAAACAGGTGGTGTGGATTGTTGGTTTATATATGAATAATAGGGGGAGGGGTATTATGGGGAATTTAAGATTAATAGAAGTCGATTTTATGCAAATGAGAATTGTGTTCTATGAAAAATGTGATAGAAAGGGGAGTTTGGGACTTGAACCTTGAGGTTGATTGGTTTGTCGATTAGCTTTTGTGATGTTAAGGCTCTGACAATTATGCTATTGAGTCAGATAAGTCGATATATTGATAAATTGCTTAATTTCATATAATATTATTCGAAATTTATCAATCTACATAATGAACTGTATTAAAGACACATCAGAATCATGTTAACTATCAATACTGTCGAATATACAAGGAGTATGGTCATGAATATGCTCAATGTCTGTTAGAAACTGTCAGGTCTCTATCAAACAGCACTATAGTGTCTCTACCACCAAATTGACTAAATTTACAAACTCAATAGACACTTATCTACTAAAATATAACAAAAATTCACAAAATCCACAACTTCCTCCCTACCAACTGCCTTTAAACCCCCAAAAAACCACACAAAATACAGAAAACAGTCTAAAAACACCAAAAAAATCTGATAAAACAGTTAAAAACTTTCTCGTTTTTAATAAAAATCTTCTAAATTATTATCCAATTAAAAAGTCTCTATTTTAAGGATGGCAAAAAAGGATTTTCAAATTTTTATTACAATACTAAAACAGAGACAATGAAATTGAATGTATTTTGGATCGAAAGACTTGCTATTGAACTTTATAATCAGATAAAAGTCAAGGGAAAATGCTGTGAGGATTATTTAACTCTTCTTTATTATTATGGAGTTGAAATATTCAGTTTTGAACTTTTTTTGGAGGGATTAATGAACAGTTAATGGAGTATGAGCTTTAGATAGTGGAGTTATTGATGAAGTTAGGTTTAAAATTGGTTCATTAATGGGGAAGTTGGATGAATTTCGAACAAAAGCGTGTGTTAAAGGTAATTAGAAGGTTCAGGAGCCATCTAAGGGATGTCATGCATTGCCAGAGTTCTAAGCGGAACTTGAAGTCGAGCTTGTAGTCTAGTCGACTTTTCCCTACGAAATCCAAGTCGACTTCAAGCTCTTATTCTAAAAAGACTCAGATTTAGTAAGAAAAAATCAATTAGACTCAATTTAAAATTAGACAATAGATCTACAAGGCTTACATGACTAATAATGTAGACTCAATTATTCCTCATAGTCTTTATCTAGTCTTCCATTAGATCAATATCTAGCTTATAATCAATTATAAGTCATTTTAAATATTTAAGAAACTTCCCTAGACATTCTCATTCATATCCATAACAAAAAGCTCTTGTATATCCAAAATAATTTCTCATCATTAATAAAGATTTCCAAAATATAATACGACATGATAATAAACGATCTAAAAACTATGCATTCCCATATGTTATGTTCTACAAGAAATAGCATTTATAGTGAAAAATTTCAGTATGTTTACTCACATATTCCATCCGAAACTATCAAGCAAAATAAACATAAATAAGAGACAAGAAGAGATTAAAGCAGCATGTAAGTGATTTTTTCTTATGGGATCAACTTGTGTGCTATATCCAGATTCCAAATAATTTGCCAAATGATCTAAGGGATTTTGACTCATTGACAAATGAATATGTGAATATCTATACATTTATTCAGCATATAGACTAGAATGACTGGAACTTATGACTTTCTTGAGTATCTTGTGGTCTGAATTCTTGGAGACATGTATTTGGATGCAGACCATAAATTTGAAGTGAGATTTGTCTTTGCATGTACAATAGAATCCTTAAAATCATAAACAATTCTGTTAATATCCAGTTCTCCTCTTAATCCCCAAACAGAAGTTCACTAAATTTTAAATAATCATCCAGAATCCAGCTTCAATATTAAGTTTATAAGTCACAATTTGAGCAAAATCCATTCCCGCTATTTTTTATATCAATTAATTCCCTTCCATTCCGACTAACGTCTATAAAATTACAATTTTCTAGCAAGTACAGCAGACGAATTGGGAATGAGAATCCATTTATGGTATTTAAGACTAATCCAACCACATATATACAATATTATTATACAGAAAAGGACTTATTTTCAATTTATAGTTACACATAAAGCGGGAATTACTTTTAAATTGATGCTCTACTTCTTATGCTGTATATTTACATATACACTTATATGAATCTTGCTTTCTTCTCATGTATCGCTTCTAAATATGCATGTGATGTATTTTTTAGCTGGAATTGCAAGAATATTGATGGATTTGGGCAGTTTGGGGATTGTGAGATGTTAATGTTGCATTTTTGGGGATTATGAGCTGTTAATAATGGGTTTGGTGATGGTAAATGCTAGAATTGATAGAATTCTTGAGGTTCGAATCCTAGAATTCACATATTCAACAGTAGGAAGTCATTCATAGCATTATATCTAGACAACACACCATCCAACTAATTCCAATCCCAAAAATGCGTCATATCCACTTCAAATCATCAATTCCTTGTCAGTTCCTCTATAAAAATTCATTCCCAAACATTCTCACTCATCCACATATCCATATACAATAAAATGAATGAATAGATGCTTATTCACTATACTTTTAGCTCAGCTTAACTAAAGCTATTGCTATTGCCTTCAAGATATGTTACATTAGAAAATGAGAATATGAAATGATGTGATATGTGTAAGGGGGTAGTCGTAGTAATTGTAGGGTGTGAGTAAACACGTCTGAATCTGAAGCTAACACAAGAAGTAGCTGACTAGATGTTAATCCTGAAAAAAACAAAAAAATGCTTTCAATGTTTTTTTTTTGTTCCATCTTTATGTATGTTATGCTCTCTACATGTGAGCATAAATTTTCGTTAATTTCTTCGTTTATTGCAAAAAAATCCTCCGTTCATCTCTTTCTTTTGTACTGTTGTGTATATGTTATGTACACATAAAATAAATATCCTGATATGCTTGTTGTTCAGTTTGAGGGGAGGAGGGTTGGGGTATTCATATATTGAAGAAATATGTCGCACATATATCGTGCTGTTAAGGATTAAATTTAAGCATTATTCCATTTTTTTGTGGCTTTAAAGGAGCTTTTTAGGAAGGAATTTTTTTTAATTTATTTAAGCAGAGATTTTAATAAATTTGTGAAGTTTATTAGACTAGTCATGGTGCTATGAATTTGTGGAGTAATTTTTGAGGATGATTTGAGGATTTTCATAGAAAATTCGATGCTTTCCTTATCAAAACTGTGACAGCGAATGATTTTCATCATAATCATCAATTTAAGTACCCCAACCCTCCATATTCCCTTATCAAAATTCATAAATTATCAGAAAAATTGAGGAACTACATCTATTCCTCCAAATATCACGCACATCTTCAATCAATCTCCTCCAAAAAATGTATCTAATTTAAATTTTTTCCCTTTTTTTCATTTTTCCACTTCCACGCTGATATAAATTAACCCGCTTAAGAGCATTAACATTCAAAGTTACTTAACGTCACACGCATTTAACCATTCTCACCAAGAATGAAGATTCTGCTTCTTTTTTTAAGGCAAGCAAAAATGAATGAGATGAAAAATATTAAGGAAAATGTGTATAGATACGTATATAATTTATACAAAAAAGTTTTTTGCCTCATTCGAGTGAGATGAGTTGTTAAACTTTCAAAGGCACACGGAGCACATTATGAAGTCTTGAAAATAGACATTGTGGATGTGAAATGGAGAAAGTTTTATGATTTTTTGTGAAGTTGAGAAGTTGAGGGGTGGTGTGGGGGGTCAGTTTGGGAGGAAATGGTGTCTATCATAGCAGGGGACATGAAGGGGTCTATTGCTGAGCCTGGAGCTGGTTGTATCCTCTATCTCCATCTGCCAGCTTAGGATATGAATGACTCTTAACTTAAACAATCCTAGAGCGTGCTAATGATCTCTTCTCATCTTCAAAGTCTGCTCCTATAGCTCCATATACTGCAACATCCTAAAAATCCCAAAATTCCACTCAAAATTCTCAAAAATCAATCAAAAACCATCAAAAACTCCCCCAAAAAATGCGTCAAATCCCCAACCAAAACCTCCAACTTCAAATCTTCCATTCTCACTTCCATTCTCCTCAACTCTACAGTCTTCTGTTCTGTTAATGAGGTTTAATGAAGGGGCGTACGTATTTAATTAAAATTACAATGACTATGAGGTGCTCCAACACAGCTCATTCATTTCGTCATCGCGTTTTTCACATTCGAATGGATGTGTAATTACGTTGAAGGAAAAAGTTCCATCATCCATTTAGCGAAAATAAATCCCTTGGAAAATATATACCAAAGAAACTATTATTCAAGTATGAATTTTTGCTTGCGACAGCTCAAAACAGAAAGGAACTATTTCAATATAAATAAATTGGAGAAGTTGTGCTACCGTTTATGCTGAATGTTTTCAATTTTTTCCCATTTTCATTACTTAATTCTCGACAGTCAAATGAAAACGATGTCGAGAGGGGTTGAATGCTTCCTTTTGAAGGAGTAAGTAGACGAGCACACACGTAGGGCATAGTAAATCAGGCTGGGGTGGATTCTTTGGGTTTGTGGATGAATTTGACGCATTTTTTTTATTATTTTAGAGCGTTCTAAGCTGCAAATGCTTTGAAAATTGGGAAAAAACAGCCATTAGTGTCACTTTAACGGCTTGTCATCAACATGGTGACGTAGCAGTGTCTTAAAGGCTCTTGTATGCAACTCTACCAAATGTTATCCTCAAAAACCTATCTAAAATGTTCTAAATGAGCTCACACTTCCCCAATTTCCTACTCATAATTCTCACAATACCTCCCACACCTCCCAAATACATCCAAGACAAACCGACCACCCCCCGACAAAAAAAATTCCCATTTCACTCACATAATCATATCATTCTGCGTTATTAAATGTAATTATTATACTCACATATACGTAACACATACATGATATCGCATTAGGTATTAGGCAAAAAGGTTATTTGAAGGAAAGAAAGCAAGAAAAAGGAAAGAATTTATGACATTAATTACAGACTGTGCTGTGCTTGCAAAAAAAAAAATCTTCCCTGTATGTGCTTGATCCTCCAAGACTTATTTTTGCGACATATATATACATAGGCAGAATAAGAAAAGCCACAAGTTGCGTTGATGAAATTTCTGTGGCCACCCGAAAAAAGAAAGAAAGCAGAACGTGAGTGCGTGTATTTGTTGCTGTAACAGAACTACGTGTAATGAAATAAACAAGCAAAAAGGACATGACATAAAGATTACTCACATATCAAGGAAATTACAATGGCAGGAAAGGCGCAAAAAGGACTATTTTGTAATTTAATAATTACAATGTACATCCATGCTTGTTTTCGGTTCTCATTATTACTTCCAACACCGTATGAGAATGTTCAATACAATATTTTTTGGCTGCTGTTAGCTACCGACGTTGTTGACGCCATCGCATATTCATATAAATATAATAATAATAGCATGTATATGGGATCTATACACAAACACGACGGGCACAAAACTAATCCATTAAGTGAACATTTCATTTCATTACTCTCATCGGGGTTAAATGTCTTTTATGTTGCCGTTGTTGTTATTGTTGTTCTACTGTGGTTATTGTTGTGTTTTTTACTCGAAGGTTTTTGAGTAGAATTTAATGGGAATTTGGATGGTCAGTTTGGGGGTTGTTGTAGGATGTTGACCTGGATGTTGATATTAATGTGGGGTGCTGGGGGCTCATTGGGTCATTGACTAATTTATGCTAAAGATTCTAAGGTTTACTAGATAGAATAAGGACAGAATATATAGAATATACAGTTAAATCCCAAAAATTCCCATAAAATGCGCTTTATCCACCCACATCACCCAACTTTCTAACCAACATTCTTTCACTCCTATTGCCTACTCAACGTCATAACTCAAGTCCCCCCAGAACATCATACATACATTTATATATATTGAATATAATATGTGAATAAGGTCATGGAATGAGGATATCGAGTATGGCTACAAAAAGGATGTTATAACATACAAAAAAACTTGTAATTATGGAAACAAAAAAAGGCGACATAATTTTCTCTTTTTCATTACTTTTCATATCATTCCTATTAGTTGCTGTTCAGTCATCATCATATTACTTTAAATTGTGATGGGTCTTTTTGGCACAAAAGAAGTCTTCAGAAATGGAATAGATGCGAAAATGATATTATTAATAATTATGTGATGTTAATGAAGGCACAATAAGAATTGTAATTAAAGGATGTTATGGAGAAATTTGTGATTTGATTAGAGATGAATGTTGATGGATTTTAAGGAATATTTATGTTGTAACTGAGGGGATTGTTCTTGATTTTGGGGATTTGAATCAATTTTGAATGAATTTTTGAATGAAATGTCAAACTAGCTTTAATGAGTTGGGTATACAGATCAATGGGGATGCATGGAGTTTCTTAGATGGCGTCTGAAGCTTAAGCTATCGTTGGCTACTTGCCATGTTATACCAAGTGTAATCTGTCTAAATCATCAGCTTTACTAAGCTTGAGCAACAAAATGAGACAAAGCTCTCTTTTTACTATCAAAATAGGTCAATAACAGCAATTATGGTGCAATCTGGGTCTATCTACGTCATTTTCACACTTTGCCATCAACACTATGATTTATAGGTGCCAAATCAGTTACTTAGGGTCCTTAATTGTTAGAATTTCAAATATTTCCTGGATGTCTTCCTGAAAAATGGATGCCTAACTGAAAGAATCTCCAAAAAATCCCCAAATTTCACCAGAAAAATTGACAAACAAACCCAAAAAAATATTCAACTTCCTTTTGTCAATTTCAATTAATTAAAAAGAAGCCATAACGTCACATCACTACAACACAATCTCTATAACAATTCAAGTGAAAAAAAATATAGGAAGCAACTTCAAAAGTCATTTTCATTACTCTTTATTATCCTACCATGTGTATAAGCTTCATATATGAAATTTTCCGCAACAATTCCCTAAAAGTCTCGTCGATATGTCGCCATATATATATGGAAGAGAGATTGGAGATGAGAAATAAACCCAAACAGTATTTATACTGATGATGGAAAACTGTAGCCGAGGATACACAACGATGAGAGTGAGGAAAGAGAGACTCTTTTGTATAAAAAAAGGGAATTTAATTTCCTACATGTCGTCAACAATGAAAATCATTTTTTTTTATATTATTTCTATGCTTTTCATTCAAAGATTACAAAGACAATCTAAATTGATGAAATGTTTTTCAATTGTGTATACAAATCAATGCGGTTGTCATAGCTTCATGTCATTGAATGGGAAAAAATGAGCTTAAATGTGGAGTAATTTTGAGAAATTTTGGAATTTTCATGGATTGTCTCAATTGCACAAGTCGGTTAAGTGATCAAAACTTTGGGTCTAAGTCGAAATGACTCTGACTTGGTGCCTGAATTGGTCTAAATCTGCATGATTCGGCCTAAATCGGGGAACATGCAAGAATACTATACGTCGCTATAAGTCGACCTGGAGCAGGATTTTAGATCAATTAATCAATTTGTGCTTTTCTGGTTGAGCCTTGGAAGCTGTCAATGCATCAGGGTCCTAAAATCCCTAAATTCCTCCCAACCCCACCTCCCCACACCCCCACCATCCCATCTTAAAAGCAATAAAATAAAGAAAATCAAAAATAAAATGAATGACATAAGGCAATAATTTGCCTGGAATGAATGTATGCCTCCATTAGGATTGATACATTAAATATATATGACATGAAGGATGCTACAAAGAGAGGGAAGCATTATCAGCAGCCGTAAATATCTAATCAAAAAGCGGAAAAGAACCATTCAGAAAATATCAAATCGCAAGTCAATCAAATAAAGTTTTGGAAATTAAAAATAAAGAGGAAAAAAATGTTCCTTATTCCTGAATAAATTTTTGTGAATGCTGTATAAAAGAAGGGAATTTTTATGTATGCTCCTCGTTTACGCTTGATGTGTAATAATAAACAGACAAATACACTCAATTGATGTGATATGAAATCATAAATTTTGTATTTCATCTCGACGTATGTCAGTAATGTTGGGTTTTGGATTGGGATGTTTGTGTGTGTGGTGAGAATGTTGAATGAAAGATTAGGAGGAAAGTCTGATTTGAATGGTGAAATTAGAGCCGGATCAATAATAAAGATTTTCAAATTGAATACAATTTTTTGTCAAAATTTCACCATTTTCACCACATTTTTGACCAAATTCAACACAAATTACCAGTTTTACGATAAAAACCAAAAATATTACCACAAAATTCATCATTTTCACCACAAATCTCAACATTTTCACCACAAATTTCACCATTTCACCCAATTTCACCAAGTTTACCACTAAAATTATTCTGACAAAAAACAGTTTATTCACCATTTTCTCTTTTAAACTCTCCAAAAAACCAAAAACCTTTAAAATTTCTCAATTTTCAACATTTTTTACATTAAATTTTAAATCATTATTTTTTTCACCCCTCCAAGCCACATCACAAACGCAATTTCCTCCCAATTCCCATATCAATCGATATCAAATTTTATTTTTTAATATTTGAAGTAAAAAAACACATGAAACAAGTGGAAAAAAAAATATATTTTTTGTGTATTATTCAACAGAAAAGACTTTTCTTTAATGTTTTTCTTTCCGCTTCTTCCTTTTTTTGCTTCCGTACGACTTACTTACTCACATTATTAATTCTCTTGTGATGGAAATAAAGTTTCCGTACGACTTACTTTGTTCGTTATGCGAGACTCACATTATTAATTCTCTTGTGATGGAAATAAAGTTTCTTTTTTCAATATTTTATTCTTATTCCTTTGAAATTCATACAGTGCTATTTATTTAGGTCTCGGATGTGGAAATGAAGGAAAAATTGTTTTTTTGAAATATTTTCCGCCTTTTCCAAGGAAATTTGATGAGTAGGGCTGATGGACAGGTTGACAAGGACAAGATGGATAAGAAATTAAGACAATATTGCATTTTGGAACCAAAAAATTGACCAAATATCGAATTTTCAATCAATTTCTTTTGATGTCAATTTTCCTCCATTTTCCGCGACTTCCAAGAAGGCAGAAGTTGCGTGAATCATTAATATTCACCCTTCAATAGAGAAATCAAGACTCAACTTTTCCTCTTTTTTTTCTGCATATTTTCCTCTTGCCAAACTCAATCTTCTCATCATTTCGTGTTCAAACAATCTCAATCCAGTGTCTTAACATCCCTCCATCCACAATCATCCTCAATTCTTCATTTTCCTTCCTTTTTTTGTATAAAAATAAAAATCATAATAAAAGAATTGAAACAAAAAAAAATTCAATTTCACTTATTGATTTTCACGCATAATGCGAAGGCAGACATTTGGGATATTTTTGTGTGTTTTAGCGGGGATAGAAAGGCGGCGGATGAGATAAAATGAAATAACAAGAAAATGTCTCGGGATTAAAGTAATCTCGAAATTTATGCGTAATTTAAATTTAGTCAAATATATTTTCAATTATTTCGTTTTTTTCTTCTTTTTTATCACGCACTCGAATTGCTTTTGTTGTTGTTTTTTGGTTGTATTTGTTTTGAGGAGATGGAGTGGAGGTTGGAGATGATGAACAATGCAGATCCTTTAGCTGAGCGTATCTCCAACTGAGCGTATCTAAAGTTGAGCGTATCTAAAGTTGAGCGTATCTCCAAATGAGCGTATCTAAAGTTGAGCGTATCTCCAGTTGAGCGTATCTAAAGTTGAGCGTATCTAAAGTTGAGCGTATCTAAAGTTGAGCGTATCTCCAAATGAGCGTATCTAAAGTTGAGCGTATCTCCAACTGAGTATATCTGCAATTGATTAATTCCAGTACAGACAACAAGCGCCAAAAGACTTCTTATTAATTTTCATCAATTCCAAAAGAAAACTTTTATGATTTTTCATATTTTCCATATTTTTTCATCCCCGGGAATTCAGACTAAAATCTTAATGTGCTTGTTGAGGCAGAAAAAGTTTTCCTTTCATTGAATTGAGCATATTTAGGGACGCGAAGGGAAATTGTTGTTATAACCAGCACAAAATCATTCGCGATAAGAATTAAAAATGATGACAAAAAAATCTATTTTTAAAATTTCATTGTCCCATCTCATCCCCACTCCTATGCTTTAATAAAAATAAATTTGAAGTCCCTTAAGGAAATCTGCTGGATGACAAAGAAGTTTGTCCCTTCATCCTGCTATTTTTATTTGTATTTACAACAATATTAAGCTTCTTTTTCTCGTTAACTTCAATTTGAAAAGAAATTTTGACATTTTTTTGCGTTTCTGATAATATTTAGAGTATGGACAGGATTTATGCTGATGGAATGGGAAAATAAATGCACAAAATGTCGTTAAACGTTTTATTTTGCTCATTTTTGATGAATCTTGAGGGATTTGCCACTTTTAAACACTGAGGGGCTTGTAACTTTTGAACCTTGAGGGGCTTGCAACTTTTGAACCTTAAGGGGCTTGTCACTTTTGAACCTTGAGGGGTTTGCAACTTTTGAATTTTGAAGGGCTTACAACTTTTGAACTTTGAGAGGCTTGCAAATATTGAACCTTGAGGGGCTTGCAACTTTTGAACCTTGAGGGGCTTGCAAGTTTTGAAACTTTAGGGCTTACAACTATTGAACCTTGAGGGTCCTGCAACTTTTGAACCTTAAGGGGCTTGTCACTTTTGAACCTTGAGGGGTTTGCAACTTTTGAATTTTGAAGGGCTTACAAGTTTTGAACGTTGAGAGGCTTGCAAATATTGAACCTTGAGGGGCTTGCAACTTTTGAACTTTAAGGGGTTGGCAACTAGAAAATGTGATGCTTCCTACTATTTAAGCATTCAGGAACCGAAAATTAGAATTCCCACTCAAAAATACAATGTATTTCATTACTCAACAACATCATAACATGACCATCCACCTACAATGACTTTTATAACTTGCTATTCTATATTTATTTATTTTTTTATTTGTCCTTCATTCAATTTCCATTGCTATTTTGCCTTTGTTTCCATCCGTTAGGCTTTTTTTTTCCTTCTTCTTACATCACTGTGTCAATTCAATTCAACTTTTCTAAGATGAAGGTTTGTTTTCTATCATTTTACCATTTTTTGTTCTTCCTCCTCCTTCTGCTTTTCATTGAATATGACATACAATATGATGCCTAAATGGAACTGTCCATTCGTTTTGTATTTTCTTGTGAATTGTCCTCCTTACGACAGTCGGTGGAAGTGGCTAACGAAGGCCCTCTAGAAATAAATGGAATGGCGAAATGAATCCCAAGTTGTTGCTTGTTTCTGTTTCTGCAGAAAATTCATATAAACATAAAATATTATTTTGTTGAAAAGTAGGTAAGAGGAGTCTCTTGGGAAGTAAACATTTGGTCATTGTTTGCACATCTTTTAACATGTAAACAAGTCCCGTATATTTTGGCTGTAAAACGGAAGGAAGATAAATACAATTTATGGAATTTATTAAGCCAAGGGGGCGGGAGCATCTTAGGATCAATTTGATAAAATTTTGAATTTTAACGGATTTTTGAAATTCAAATTTTAACGGACTTTTTGAATTCAAATTTTAACAAACTTCTTGAATTCAAATTTTACCGGACTTTTGAAATTCAAATATTAAAGAAATTCTAAGTTTCAGATTCTAAGTTTCAAATTTTAACGGATTTCAAAATTCAAATTTTAACGGACTTTTAAAATTCAAATTTTTGTTTTCTTCTTCGGATTCCCTGTAACATTTTTAAAGTCATGTAAGCCCCCTTGAGCACTTTATGTAGATGAAAATGATGATGAGATGATGATGATGTTGAAACTTTTCTTTCTTTTTGACTGAACATCATGTGACAGGCACGAAGGACAAACAAATTTTTATTTATTTAAAAAAAAAAAGGGAAAAGAAATTGCTTCCGTAATTGAATTGAGATGACAAAAATACACAAATAAATTGAGGATGGTTTTTGGTGAAATGAGGATAAAAATGCGGCAAGAAGATCAAGAAGTAGGCATGAAAAAGGATAGAAAAATTGAAATAAAGAAACAATTTGTTAAGTCTTTATATAGCCTCCATCTAGGAGTGATAATGGTATAAGTTAGAAACTAATTTTGAGAGCCCAACATTTAAGCTTTACAGCTTACGTGCTATTGATGTTATGGAAATATCTTTGGAAATTACTTTCATGTCTTCTTGTTACTTCAAATGGATTTTTTTTCTCTTTTTTTTTCGTCCTCAATCAGCATTAAGAATTTTTTTGTCATTTAATGATGCTTCGAGGCATTATTGATTGATGATTCTATTACGCAAATTGATACCAAGAAATATTATTACTTTGTTTTTGAGTCAATAGACATAAGATATGCATTAATGATGATTGATTTTTCGCTGAAAATTAGAATTTGGCTTTAATTTTGCATAAAATAAGCTTTAATTTGGTATAAAACAAGCTTTAATTTAAGAAAAGACAATTTAACGGATTTTCTAAGTTTGAATTTTTGATTCAACACTCTTGAAGTTGGCTGTGAATTTCCGACCAAATAAACTTGAAGTTGGCTGCGAAAAAATAATTAAAATTGTGAAAAATTGAGAAAAAAGTTAAATTTGTGCTGTTTTAGTGGTTTTAAATGTGAAATATTGTCAATAACATAGTATAACATCAAATTATCAGCAGTAACATCATCAAGACAGACTTAAAAGGTATTTAAACTACAAAAAATTGAGAAAAAATGTGATTATTGTGAAAATCAATACAAAGTCACATTTATATCATCAGATTATACAACGTACAGCCCAAATATCATCAAATTGCATAAAATACACCTCATTCCATTTCCACATACTCACATCATCTTAAAATCATCAAAAACTTGCATATAATCAACAAAAATTAAGTAAATATTCGCACTCATTCATTTATTGAAATTTCATGTACGAAAAAAAAATCCTTCATTATTGACTTGACATGTCACATGCAATATCTATCATTCATACTCAAGACTATTTTTGCAAATTGAATTCATTTGTTCTCATTCATAAGACGTCAATTATGTTAAAATTTTCATATGAAACGCCTCTCATATAAAGTCAATTTGTTAAAATTGAAATGACAGAATTGAAGGATATGTAATTTAAGCCAGTAACATTCTCATTTCGAATATGACAATAATGAAATCACAATTTTACATCTGAAAGTTCATTCATATCAATTTCATTTCATTACACTTGATTCCTTTTGATAAATCAAGTGCTATGAATGTAGCATGGCAAAGTCAACTAGAATGATACATTTCTGATCCCTTTTTCCTACTCATTGCAAAGTCATAGACAAATTTTTCCATTCCCATATTTTTGATGTTGAAGCATCCTTGATGTCTATGAATATTTTACACACATCTTAATTCGAGGTATTTACTTGAATTTAATGAAAACTTTGTGCTTACGACAAATGTAAACTTTGTTCATGACAAATGGCTGTATAGAGAGAGTTGACGTCATGATTTAGTGAATTGAAGGAGATGAGTGAAGTGCTATATGAGATTTTAGAGTAAATGAGACAGTGTGATTAAGAATTTCTTGCTTGAAGTGCAATTTTACAATCTGGGTTGGGGATGTCGATGAGATAGGAGGGAGCTTGTGATTGGGAATATCAGGAATTGAGTAGGCTTGCGGTATTAGCGCTGGTTATAGATACTAGATGTAAGAGTTAGGTTATGATGTTAGTTAGATATAGGTACAGATACTAGGATTTATGATTGTGTTCAAGGGGGTGGGGTTGGCTTACTAACTAGGGATACAAGTAGAACTCGAGCAAAAATGTAGACTTGTGCATCTAAAATACAGGAAATTTAAGAAATGCAGGTCTGTACATCTAAACTCAATTCCTAGTCACTAACTATACCTGCACAGTTTCAATGCTCCTAAATCATACTCTCCATACTACTCTAAAGTAATCAACATCATACCTACTTATCTGTACCATTCCATAGCCTCATATTCCCAAATTCTCTTCCCATTTACTCCCAATTTTCATATTCCATATCATCAAAAGGATATTAAATTATCTTCCTCATAAAAAGCAAACAACATTCATATTTATTCCAAAAAATTCCATAAATTGATAAGAATTTCTTCAATTTAAATTCAACTTCCTCATTATAAAGGCAAGCAAACAGAAATACCGAGAAATAATGTTGATTTGCTTATATAGAAAAAATTTGATGATGCAGCACAAAAATGCTAAATGGCTAAATAAATGAGAAAGTATTTCATCAACAAGGATGAAAAATTGATATGACTTTCATAACTCATTGCTTATTATTGAATGAATCTCCTAGAAAATGGAAGGGAGGAATGAAATTCACAAAAAATCATCCATCCATTCATTCGTATTATGAAATATTTTTCTCTAATATGATATGTAAGTAAGGCACCGGAAGTAAGATCACAAAAGAGAGTTGGGTCATTTGGGGATAGATGAAGGCACTTTAGAATCGATATGATGGATATTTAAAGGAGGGGCTTCTTTTTTTTTGGATATTGTCAAGTGAATGACACATTATTCAGCTTCATGTGACTCATAAATTTAACAAAAAAAAAATCATCATCTTTCTTCCATCATCCATACCCAAAAATAGATATGTAGATAAGATTGAATGACAGCAAAATGTTGGATAATTGAATTGTCTAAATTTCTGCTACATTCACTTTAGATTCGGTCATTTTCCCTTTTTTTGGAATTGACTTTTTTTTTGTTGCTTATTGAATGCATTTGAACAGGAATTGGGTCGATAGGTGGATTTTGTCAGGTTTTTCATATTTATTGGGAAGAAAATTTAGGAAATATGGATTTGGATTGATGATTTTGAGTGTATTGTCTTGATCTATACTTGGTACAGATACCTACCAGGCTCCCAAACCTCTATCTGGTATCTATTCCAAGAACATACACCCATATGCAGTACATACACCCATACTTCCATACCAAGTACATACACCTAGTATCCACATCCATTCCTAGTATCTACACCCATATTTGGTACCTATACTCATCCCTGGTACCCACATTCATACCTAACACTCACCCATACTTATGGACGGTGTGAATATATCCGCATTGGGTTTCTACCCGATACACTAGTTTTTTGTTGCTTATTGAATGCATTTGAACAGGAATTGGGTCAATAGGTGGATTTTATCAGGTTTTTCTTATTTGTTGGGATGAAAATTTGGGAAATGAGTATGTGGATTGGTGATTTTGAGTGTATAGTCATGATCCATGCCTAGTCCATACCCCCATACCTAGCATACATAGTACACACACCCCTGTCTGGCACCTATACCAAGTATATACACCCATACGAAGTACATACACCCATACCAAGTATTCAAATCCATTCCTAGTATCTTTACCCATATCTGGTACCCATACTCATCCCTGGTACCCATACTCATCCCTGGTAAAAAGTCACCAAACATTCTCCCAAAATCATCTCAACATGACGTAGACCTTATTCATTTTCCAACCATCATACCCAATTCCGTTCAGTGTCTCTATTGTTGTCATTGATCGAAAGGACCCTTTAAGGAAAGAAATTTTTCCCATTACTTCTATTGTTGTCATATTTTCTCCTCTTATTACATCTATTCCATGCATCAAAAAAAATAGTCATCATCATCATCTATATTAGATAGATATGTCCAACCATCAACAGTAGCTTCAAATATCTGATTACTAACCAAAATTGGAAGAAAACAAAGACTTTGTTTAAAAAAACGAGAATCTTTTGTTTCCTTATTGTCATTTACTATGTCCATATTGGATTTCCTTTTTAAATTACAATCGTATACACACACAAAAAAAGAAGAAGAAATGTTTCTCATTCACTAAACAATAATGCAAAAAGGAAGAAAATGAGACATTCCATTTGAAATGCTTTTGTCTATTGTTAGACAAAATATAATGCGAAATATTTTCTTTTTTTGGGAGATTGTGGTTTAGTGGGGAGGTGAGGTGGGGGGAGGAGGTCCTTAAGATGAATTTTGGTAAATATGCAGCTCATTTTGATGAATCTGGACCGATTATGAATCTATTCAAAGTCAGAATATCGTAAATTTTTAAAATTCGGCTGAAAAACTGGCCAACATGCCAGAATTTTACCTGATTTTTTTAAGCGTCTTTAACGTCTCTACCTGAATTCCAACAGATTTTTGCAATATTTTGCTTACTACCTCTTAAAATTGTCAGATTTTCACCAGATCTTTTGAAATTCAGGTGAAAATCTTACAAAAAGCCAGAATTCTACCCGAATTTGAACACAAGGCTCATAAACTTCCCCACAAAATTCACCCAATGGACAACAAAGCAATAAATGATGAGAAAATAGCGCGTCCATAATGCGAATGTAATATGTATAATAGACATAATGGGGGTATAACATAGATGATGGCATTCAATGAAAATAAAAACACATAATCTGGAGCCAAAAGCTTCTATTCCATTTTAACTGTCTATATACAAAGGCAGAAAGTAGGATAAAGAGAACTGGCAAGCTCATTATCTACACATACATGATTGCTTTTAATTTCCTTCCTCAAATGATTATCATTTTGCTCGTTGCCTCGGAAAATTTTTTCGCCTTATTTTCTTCCTTCTTTTTTTTTTCTTTTGTCTTTATCTCCATTTCATACTTATTATTTTCATTTGTGCCTCATTGAGATGAGACTTAATGATAGGGTTTCTGTCCATTGATTGCACACAATGTCGATTTTTATCTTTTCTGTGTATGCTGTATGCTGTGTGTGGGTATGAGATTGTTTGTTAACGCATTCATAGATACCAATCTACTCCTACATATTGATCTCTGAAAATCACAAATTAATCTGATTGACTTGGAATTAATTGCGTGATATTCAGTTCGTTCCTGATTTTATTTTGCTAATTTTTTATCTTTTTTCTTTTATTTTCAGGTAAGCTGCAAACTCATCACTTTTATTGGGGACGGGTATAAGAAGATTAATGTGAAATGTATAGCTAAGGAGCCATGAACACCTGAATATTCGTAAGTTTAATTAAATTACGGAAGATAGAACTTAAAAACTTCTAAAATTCATACAATTCAAGTCACGACTGTCAAACAACAGCTAATAACAAAAACAACTGAGACATTTTCATTCTAAAATATTCAAAACAATAGAAATAACTCAGTGACTAGACGTGAAGATATGTGCACGTGTAACACGCGGATCGGATGTATATTTCAATTTATGATAGAAATAAATCGTGGCTTTCGACTAATAACGACCTTAGTAATTAGTTTGGCGTGAAATAAAAATTATTATAGTCGACTGGGAATTTTTTTTGATGTAGTTTTTACGACTTGAACTTGTGGAGAAAAAGTTTTTTCTCAGTTCGTAATAATTTTCATAATCTTACTATGTCTGAATGAGAAATTTCATAATTTAAGGGAAAATGTAGTCAATCAGTGTGTCTATAATGATTTAAGATGAATGATAAATATGAAAGTTGGGAATTGTTCGTTTATGACGTCGAATATTCAAAAATTTGAATAGAATTGAGTTCGATCATCTCGGGTCGAGCTAAATTCGGTCATCTTGGGTCGAGCTAAGCTAGGTCATCTCGGGTCGAGCTAAGTTTAGTCATCTTAGGCTGAGCCAAGTTTAGTCATCTTGAGTCGAGTCAAGTTTAGTCATCTTGGGTCGAGCAAAATTAAGTCATCTCGGGTCGAGCTAAGGTCCTTCATACATCATTTCTAGATAGCCCCCCAAAAAAGTAGATTAAAAAATTATCTCGTAGACATAAAAGCAATAAAAGGCACTTAGTCTTCAAGGTCACAACTTACATGATTTAGATTTTGATAAATTCCATCTCTTTTTGACGATAAAAATTCTTCACTCTCGATTTCGATGAAAGAACGAATGAGGGCTGGAATGGAAATTAAAAGAAAAATATCACATTGAGAGCATAAATTTTCCCACATCGCATAGTATATGCTTAGATGATTAATGACCGGGTAATATTTCATTCTATCTCACTCTCTTATTTCTCACACATTTGCGAACAAAAAGCTCCACTTCCGATAGACTTTTTCCAAAAAAAAAAATTTAATTTTTTCTAGGAAGAATCATTTGGAATGAAAATTTGTATTTGAAAGCCAATGAACAAAAATTGCATGTAATGTTATGTTGTGTATTTTTAAAAGATAGAGACAAGCCAGAAAATGGATTTCTCATGAGAGGATAAATTTTCCGCATTAATGCCTTCCATGTTATCATCATATATCTTAATAGCTTTTTTTTGCTGTTATTTTTTCTTGGAATTTCGAATAAAGTATCAGTGGATGTTGTAATGTAATGTTGAATAGTGGATTGTTGGTGGGATGGGTATGCTGTGATTTGTGAATTAATGCTGTGAGAAATTGAATTTTTGGGTATTTCTGGTGAAATTCTGGCAATTTTTTGGACTTTTGTCGAACTTTTATTAAAATGTTTTCCAATAATCCGCTAAACCAGGCTAACATGTTTTTAGTTGATTTCTACACATTTTCAAAAAATCAGCCAAATTCTGACATTTTGACAAATTTCCATCCAACTTTCTGTCTGCTTGACAGATTTTCAGCTGATTTTCTATCTGTTTGACAGATTTTCAGCCGAACTCTTACCTAATTGTCAAAATTTTTATCGGATTTTCCAAAATTCTTTTCAAAATCAGCCATTTTATGCCAATATTCAGCTAAATGACTGCTTCAATTGACAGATTTTAATCAGATTTTCTCCATTAAATTCTGACAAAATATCTCCCACAATTCTATCTAAACAAACTTAATACCCTCCATCTTTACGCTCATGTTAGCATAACCGAGTTAAAAAGGACGATGATTGAATGCCCTCAGAATGTAAATAAGTAAATCTATAAAGAATTGAAAGGGATAAAGTGTCATTACATCAATATACTTGACAATATCAATAGAATTGAATCAAAGGAAGTAAGTTGAAGTTGATTGATAAATAAGGTCATTACGTACAAGTGACGAAGCTGGTTAAAAACCTTAAATTTATAATGATCGTCGAGGGAATTTATTGTTGTGTCTATTTATTATTAATTTAAGGACATGCAAGAAAATATAAAGTTTTTTAATGGATTATAAGGAAATATTCAATTTGTCACCCTAGCACATCGTTACACCTCGAATATGATGAATTATTAACTTATGATTCAATAAAATTGACATGCGAAGACAAAAGTAAGGCAGCAATCCAACAAATCCATTTACTACTTTATGTAAATATTATTTGTGTCTGGAATAGCCAGAATTAAGGATAGTTAAGTAATTTTGAAACAAATGTTCATAAAAATCCTTATCAATATTCCAAAAAATCCTTAAATAATGCAATGAAAATGGAAAATACCACAGACATTTTCATCGCCACAACTAATCCATCTCATAAATAAATTATCTTCATATTTCTTTACTTCATATTCTTTTTAATTTTTTATTACGACTTCATATTCCTTATTATATGATCAATAATTGAGTGGGTGGTGGAAAATGAAAAAAGGAATGAAAATGTCAATTTAGATTGTGGGTTTCGGGATTTTTTGGAGTAATTGGGGGTATTGGGTAATGATATTTAGTGTTGGGAAATGAGTTCGGGTAGTAAAGGTGGTTTATGACGCTGTTAGGTAGCTGGATTGAAGGCAAATCTCAAAAATATGGGAATGTTGACACTGACGCCCTGTATAACGCACTTGATGGCAGAATAAGCAATTTTATGGATCGTGTCACTTGATTATTGTCAAAATCTACTAAGACTCAACCACTATTGCAAGATAAGATTGAATTCTGTCATTTTGAAACAATTTTGAGCTGAATTTGAAAGAAAAATTCAGTCTAAGTCCTCAAAATGCTTCAATATCACATTTTACCTCTAAACTTACTTACTGCAGATCAAGTATGAACCATGGCGTCCCTCAGTTAGCACCTGAAACTGCCTCTATTGCTGGCTACCGCTTGCCAATTACCGATTCAGCTTCTATAGACACAAAAAAAAACCTCAAAAAATGTCTGTTTATTTTCCATTATTTTTTTCTCAATTTCCACTGTCAATCCTTAATGTCATATTCGATTTTCCATGAATTCAACTATAAGGATAAGTGGCATGGAAAATACTTTAACCAAGTATGAAACGATTCAACAAATTGGTTCTCATTAATTATTCAACAATCACTTTATGCTTCAATTACTTCCCAAAAAAAAATTAAACAAGACACACAGTGACACAGTCTTGAGAAACAAAGACAAAAAAAGGAGGTGGAAAAGAGTCCTGAAAATGAAAGTTACCTTTAATGGGTTGTGTTATTATCTTGTATAATGGAAAAACAATTATCAGTCCATAATTAATTTTCTACATAAAGAAAAAATAAGGAAAAAATTTCTCTTTTTTCTTATGACTTTGACTGAAAGTTTTGCTTCGTTTTACCTTCTTTTTTTTCTTATTCAATTCACATCTTTTGAAGCTTGAAAATATTAATTGATATTAATTATGGTAGAGAGACGCAATTATATTCTCTATGGAATTGGATGAAGAGTGTGAGGGTCTCATTAATCTTGAAACTTTAAGATTTAATTTTGATGAAATGAGAATATTTTATGATGTAGAATTTGATAATTTGTGATGAAATTTGAAAAAAAGGATTGATATTTTGTAATTATTTGACTAACAAATGTGGTGGAAATGTTGTAAAATTGGGGAATTTTTAGCATAATTTGCTGATAATCTGACAATTTGTAGAAAATCCGGTTGTAATCTGTCAAAAGGATATTGAATAAATTGTTAAATATTTGGTTGAATTCTGACAACTTTGAACAAAACTCAAAGTCGACTCAAACTTGAATTTGATGAAATTTTAGGCAATTTAGCAGTTTTTGCTGAAACTTTCCTAAATTTCGATTAGAACTCTGTCATTTTTATATTCACACCGTTTTCACGTGTGAATGTATTGATTTTGTATAAAACTCATCAATTTTTGGACAAATTTCATTAAATTTTGAGTAAAATGTTTAAAAAATAATTAAGGAAAATTAATGAAAATTTAAAATTAAGAATTCCCTCAAAAAACTCCCAAAAACAACAATTTACCCTTCAACCCAATTTCCCTAATTTTTTTCCTAGAAAAGATATTAAAATCCCCAATTTTTTTATGATAATAATTTTCATCAATATCCTTTGATCATAATCATTATGGTGATGATTTTTAACTACTCATTTATTAAAAAACAATTTTAATTGAATGTAAATTGAAGCTTCCAACAAAATTATCATTAAAGAGTCAATGAGTCTCTATAGTAACTGTGAAATGAACTGTTTGATGTGATGCTGAGTTTAATGATGTAAAATTTATGAAAAAGACTTTAAAAATTTAATTTAATGAAAAATATTGAGGAAATTTGAATTTTCCATTTTCAATTCCAACAGCACACAATGCTATATGCTCATCCTACATGCTATTTCCAGCCTGAAACCCAGAAATTCCAATTCTATCAATCTATCTTATATTTCCAATTTATCTATAAATATTTTATGATTTTCATAAATATAAATCCACACCACATACTAAACTTATGCATGAAAATATCAGACGACTGACATTTATGTCATCTACAAATTTTTTCCATTTTCCGACCACACCTATAGGATATAAAAATGATCTGTTTTCCTTCTTTTTTTATGCGTAGTAGAAGTTGTAGACGATTCAGACTGTGAAAATGGAATAAGAATATTTATTTGTAATAAATTCAGAAGGATTTGAATGTTTTGAAGGGAAAATAATGCGGTATTAAAAGTCGGAAGTTAAATTAGCTAATAATTTTGAGGTTATATTATGTCAATGTCATATGAATATAATTCTGTTATTATACATATATTCAAGGGAGTGGTAGGATGAGGTAGATTGTTGTAAATTTCTTAATTAAAATTGGACTAAATTTTTGTATAATTGGTCTAGACATGGGCTAGATTGTAAATAGGTCTAATAAAGTTGACTAGAATTTTAATTCAGACTTGCCAGTCAACTTTTCATCCTCAAAACTCCATTCCCTTGCATATATTTTGAATACTAAGTCTCTCCACTTAACATTCTTTTCATAATTCCTGTCCATAATTTCTACCTAAAAACAAGCTACAACTACATTAAAAAAACATTATTCCCATCCCTAATTTCAAGGTTCTCTCACCATTGCGTCACAACCGGCAATGAGTAAAATTATTATAAATATAGATCGCTTTTTGGTGGCTCAGCAATTTACCACATTTTGTGAAAATTATTCACATTTAGCAAGAGAGAAATTTTCATTTTTATTCAGAAGTAAAAAATATTTTCGAATAATGTTAAAAAAGAAGAAGCAACAAACGAGTAAAGTAGTAAAAAACGCAAGCAAAAAGAAAAACGACAACAACAACAACATTAAAAATGTGCGGATGATGTAAGAAGAAGCAGTGAAAAAAAAAAAAAAAATTAGGAGCGGTGACTAACACAATCATAAAAATTGAGAAGGGGTGCTGAATATAAGCAGGGCGACTGGGGTTGTAAATGCTGAAGCAGACGTCGGAAACTGAAATAAAATAAAAAAAATTCTTCAATTTTCATGCTGGGGTGTGGGATGAAATAATATATACTGCGTACTTACACACACATGCTCAATTATTTTATATGTTACTAACACATTCACACATTCAATCACTAATACATTCAAACGATGTGAATGAAAAATCAGGCGACTTTTTCTTCGACACCCTCATCATCCCATCATCGACATGTTTCCTACCATAATCACCCCATTTTACGTCGCTATGTTGAATATATACACACATTTGTGTGTGAGTCGAATACGGGTCGATGACGACGACGACGACGATAGAAGAAGAAGTAGCAGACGAAAAAGAAAAGCGAAAGCGAATTTTCTTTTTTTGCTTCTTATTCTGTGCATTATTGAAAGGGAAAGAAAGCGATGAATTTTTATTCAATTTTTTTCTGTCAGTGACAATTCCTTCTTTTTGAATTATTTTTTTTAAAGTTCTTCTTGATCCTTCCATTAAGTTCATGTTTATCGGCTTTTGCACACACGCACACCCACTCGAGAGGCTTCTTCTCATGGCACAAAAAGTTTTATGTCTTCACGTACAGGCACAGAATATGAGAGAATGAAGGAACAGTCTTTTTTTTATATATGTATATCCTTGCTTCCATCATTGATGATGTTGCGTAAAATCAATATTAACTGACTCGTCTTGTAGACGCCAAAAGTATTTTTCTGCTCATTATTTACATCATTTAAGTGATTTAACGCTTAAAGATCTTCTTTTTTGAGTGAAAATAAATTATATTTTTTTTGGGGTGGATAGGAGCATGGACTGAGTAACTGAGTATAGAGTTGAAGAGTTCACAATTTTTGGGGTGGTGGGGTTGAAAAATTTGATTTTTTATGCAACAATTTTGAATTTTTTTGAAAGAATTGGGCGAGGAACTAGCTAGGAATCATGCTATATTGAAGATTAGAGAGTCATGCTTTTTGTAGCACTAACTTACTTGTTACTAACTGTAGAGAATTGTGATGAATGGTCCCTGAACGTACTTATGTCTATTCATGCTTATGACGTATTAAATGACGACTAAGCTAGCTTAAAATGTAAAAGTTTGGCTCCAGAATGCTTTCTGGTCATTGTTAAAGTGGACATTGCAATGATTCAGCATCAATTCATCACTACACTGTCTCTAGGCCACTTTATTGATCTGTCTAATCCTGGATCGCCATTTCTAACAACCTACTTCCATGAATTGATTATCCACCCACTTCTAAGCTCATATATTCCAAAATTTCATGGCATGGGGTGAGTTAGGTTCCAAAAAAATCTAAATTTTCTTATCCACCATAAGTAAACAACACTAAATTATTCGAACACAATTTCAATATTTATCCTTCCAAAAAAAACACATTTTTCATTCATATGCGCAAATAAAAACAGATTTCATTCGGAAATGCTCAATTGAGCATGAATGCCTCAACGACAATAGCTCACTCAGTAACATCCTATTTCTCTCTCATTTTTCGCTCGGAGTCAATGAAACCATCATTCATGGCGTACACAAAAAAATAACAGCAATAAACAGCGGTAGTCAGTATGAGCATAACATAAATCAGTGGCGACTTTCTTTCTCGAGTTATTGGAATTATTTTGTCAGAAAAATGATAGGGGTTGGGGGTTTGAGGGGAGGTTTATGGTGGTTTTGAGGATGTATCGAGGGGTTGGTCGGTTATTGCCTGCGGAAGAAGGGAGGTAGGGTTGGCCGATAGGATGTAGGATTGGCCAAGAGGAGGTAGGGTTGGTCGAGGTTTAGTCTGTGATTTTGCATCAATTTAAGCACAGAAATATCAACCAAATTCGACAATTTTCCAACAAAAATTTCACAATTTTCCCTAAATTATTCCCAAAAATTCCCCACAAGGACACTCCACATCCACCACATCACAAACACGGCTACGATTAAATGTTTTGAAACAGAACAAAATAAAAGTGGCTTGTCAAATTGACCATAATGGCTGCTAGCCTGAAAAATATTTTTTTATGAGAGCGAGAAGAGCACACAAAAAAAACCTTTCTCGAATTTCCGCATCATCAAATAATAACAACGACCATAAATTATGAGCATTTTTTGCTTATTTATGACTTTTTCTTTTTCATTAAATGTTTGGCTGCTTTAAGTATGTTTAACAGAAAAAGATTGGTCATGATAAAAGTGCGTATAAGGTTAATAGTTATTTCTTCCTCTACTTCCACCCAGAGACGTCTGGTGTTTTAATGTTTAATGCTTTTCCATCACTCTGTACCCTATTTTTCATCCTTCATCATCTTTGATTTTTTCTTACTACATTCTATCCATGAAAAATGCTTTGTGTATTGAGGAACAAGAAGAAAATGATTTATGAGCATGATGCGAGATATAGGCACAAATATTTCCGGCTTTTTTTTTGGTTGTGCTGGCCATAGAAATAATGTTTAATGTGTAGATTCGATTCGATCTTTCATAATCAACTTCCATGCCATTAAGAAATTTGCGCATCTTTGATGGAAAGAAAACAAAAGTAAATGAGAGGGAAAATAAATTGGATTTTGTTGGGGAGGCTGGATATCCTCACAACGATTATTTGGAGGAATTTTGAGATTGAGGCTTTGATTTTTGGGAGATTTTGCTGTATTCGAGTATTGAGTATGAGTTTAATCTATTGCTGATTCCTTGAGAATTGACCAGAATGACACAAATTGGTTAATCGATCCAAAATTCAATGTCAAGTCAGCTTATCTCTGGGATGATGTCGGATCACGAACCTAATCAGGCACTTAATCAGAGTCTCGTCGACCTAAGGCCAGATTATTGATCGATTACCTGATTTGTACAATTTAGGCGAATTTTGAGTCAATTTTATTGACATTATTGAATAACACGGGTAACTCCTAAGCATAAGAGCATGAGAGTGCAGCATCAATAGCTATTCATCATTTATAAACATATTTTTGTCAATTATAATTTCCAACTTAAAGTAGATTATAGGTCAATTGCACTTTGACTATAGAAAATCGAAATCGAATCTGTGTGGCTTCTGGATCGAATCCTTACAGGTCACTCAGAACGTTTTCAACCTTATATAAATGAATCCATTTATATGTTTTTTGGAAATATCTAATTTTACAGTTATTTTTATTTTTTCGATCAATGACTCCCTAATTTCTTATTGTTGGTCTATTTCGCCTTCAAAAAGGTCACATCGCGCCATGCCATTAATATGACTACGTAGTGGTGTCCCAGCAAACACGGTGCCCTGTTCGAGAATCTGAACATAATTTTGCTAAATTTAGAGGCAGGGTTAGACCAAAACTGCCAAATTCCCCCGTTACATAACATCCAAACGACCCATTTCACTCAGCCTAGAGGCAAAATAGCAGAAAACAAATAAAATAAATATATGAAATATTGCAGCAGCTAGTCAATTTAGATGAGGGTTAAGGAAAACCTTTAAATGAAAACAATATAATTTTTTTTTATATTTTACCAGATGCCATGCATGGCTGAATGGACGCTAGAAAAAAAGTAAATGAAACGCATATAAATAAATAAAATTTATGAATGTGAAATATAAATTATTAGTTCAAAAATTGTTAGTTATGGATTTAAGATAGAATTTAAAAAGCTTTTTAATTTGAGGTTAGACTTGCTGCTTTAAGGTTATAGCTGTTAAATTTCAAATTAGATTAAATAATCCAGATCATTGAACTTACTTCTTTGAATTGGACCAAAATTATATCCATAACTTCATATTTGCGTGCTACAAATTCTTGTTGTCGCCATTAGCATCACATCTAACCTTCTTCCCTTTAATTTTACGCCTTCTAATACCATTTTTTTGTGGTATATAAAAAATCGCCTCTGTCTATTGCCTTCGTGCCTTCATAAAAGTCATCATCATCATCATGTTGGCAATTTTTTGATGTTTCGCCTTCTTTTTTTCCTTTTTGCTAGTTATCGGGTTAAGTATATGCTTTAGGAAAGGCTTTGTCTCATTTTTTTCATATTTTGGAGTTATTTTTTTCGTGGAATTTTATGTCTGGATGAGTATTTGGTTCATTGGATGGATTTTGGTGGATTTTTGTGTGCTAAAAAATTAAGAATAAAAAAAAAATAATTAAAAAAATATTACAAATGCAAGAAAAACATTTAAATGAACTTATGAGATTTAATGTTTGATGGGATTCGAACCCTTATATATAGATTTTGCATTGTAATATTGTTGACTATCTGGTCATTTAATTGCTATACTCGGTTTGGCTAAATTTCATATATATTCCAACATTAAGAACACTCTGAAATTGGCATCAACTTAAAAATTGCAAATAATTAAGGAATGCATACTTAATTCCTTGAATAGGACGCATTTGGACTCATTTCCGAGCATCTGAAGCTAAATTGTGTATCTCTTTTAGATATCAACGACTCCAGTCTCCATTTTCACACTTCTATTACATACCTCAATCCATACAAACATGTAATCATAAGAATTACCCAATATTGAGGTCAAGCCAGCCTTGAACAGTCTCAAATTGAGTGTGTTTTAAAAATTATTTCTCCATTTTCTGCTTGCGTACACAATTTCCCATCCACCAAAAGCATTCTTTTTTTAAAGGAAATAAATTTTTAGCTTCTTCTTTTTATTTTACACAACGGGACAATTTCATTTAGGCCATAATTGTCATCGTGCCTGCGTATACGCTAAAGCTACTGTTGATGACAATTTATCACGACATAGTAAGATAATGTGTGGGCAGGAAGTAACGTTATTTGCTTCCAGGAGGATGCAATGGAAGTTAAATGTCATAAAAAAAAAGTATTTGTTGACAGAACATGCCTCGAGTGAAGGCAAAACTGAAAAAAAACATTAACGACTCTTTGACTTTCTCGTCCTCTTTTTCGGCTATAAAAATGGCAATTTGAGTGTCCTCATTCCTTGTTTTATGTGGTTTATGTCTGGATATGGGGTTTCTATGTAAAAAGGTCATTTGGAGGACATCGTACGGAATTTTACAATCTTATAAATTAAAATATCATCCAAAGTCGTCCAATTATCAGATACACATCACTTAACATCCATCATGATGAGATAAACATCAAATAGGGACACGAGGCAATTTTCAATTTAAAATAAGAAATAGCAACTGACAAGTAGCGACAAATAGTTAACTGACATTTTTCTTTCTCAAAATGATTACTAATTACGGTAATAAAGAAACGCACAATTCTAGCAGTACTCATTAGATAGCTTTATCTTAGCGACTTGTGTCTTGTTTCCTCTTTAATATTTTTTATATTTATATCTGTAATATAATATTTATTATACACATAATGTGAAGTCGTCTCGTGGATATAAAGGCGAAAAATGATGCGGATAGATGGATGGCAGGCAGTGCTATGATGATGATGATGGATTGTAAAGATATATTATGGTAGAAGAACTTGAATTATTTCCTACGTTTATCTATTTTATTGCTGTTTGTCATGAAGGGTAATGTTTGTCGTCAGTTATGTTTGGTGCTTAAAGAGGTGAAATTGTGTCAGAAATGCAATATTTTGAGTCATTTCTTAATATTTCTAAGTTTGACTGATACCCACAACCTGATAACATCAGGTCACATCACAACACATTAACCATCCCGTCATCATGTGACAACATGCCAATCCTTTCAAATCCCCCCACTTTTCACTCACTCGTCCATCAATTCTCTCATCTTCAACATCACTTAAATTATACACTACAATCTCATATATTGAGGAAATATCATTGTCATTCATTCATTCAGCGATAATTGCTTCATTTTCTTCTGAAATGCTAACGAACATGCAATGGCGTGGTGATGCATAACAAAAAAGTAATGAGACTCACATGAAATTGTGTATATATTCGCACATTGCATCTCATTAGTTTGACTATGTTTTTCTTGTATATTCTTGTTGTCTGTTTTATGTTGTGGCGGGAGGGGAGACTAAGGAGAGGATGTGGATGTTTTAGTGGATTTTGGGGTCATTTTTGCCGTTAATGCCTTAATTTGACTGCCATTAGGGGGTGTCCTGACTTAATGGCCGGACAGTCCAATTATGATCCATATCCTCCCTTATATGTCACCTGAAGCTGACTATATCAGTGATTACAGCTAGCCCATCACCAATTCCAACTGCATTGCCATCTCACATACTTATATCCATGATAAATGCGCCAAATGGATATCCAAACGCCATTCTCAATCTAACTCTATAATATCATCATCATGATTATCTATCAACAAATCAAGTTTCAACATTAAAAGATTTTTTATGTTGTTATCTGCTGTTTTTTATCTTTTACATCCATTCCAAACCTATAAATTCTTACAGCAGATGCAATTATGATGAGCAAATAGTTGAAGATTAATTGTGGGATGCGATAGGTTTTTTACGTGTTGTATGATAATCATTATAACAACATATATCTTTCCTTCCCTCCATCCGATCAGTTTGCCGCTACTGCCTGCTTATAATTAACTGTAAATTAATCACATGATTCATGCAATTTTCTTTATTTTTTATGAGACCTAATTAAAGCTACATATTTCATTTTAAATAAATTATTCTCGTAAGATGTTCTCTTCATTGCATACAATTAGGACGAGTACAGCGTCAATAGACAGATGGGCGTTGGCGGTTTGTTTGTAGTCGAAAAAATTTCCTTTCATCTTCAACTATACAGTAGTATTCATAATATTGTAAACTTGCCAGAAAACCCAAATAAACAAGAAAAAATGAAAGCTTTTTTTTGTATATAAAAGAAGCAAAACACAGACACAAACATGCAAGCTAATTCTGTCTGACTCATTGCTAAATTTCATTGAGACGTAAAAACAGCGTAGCTTAAAAACAAAATCATAATTTTTTGTGTGAGAAATAAAAGATTTTCCGCATAATCTGCACAAATGTGCTTGATTTTTGTTCCAAAACGGATTGGATTGTGGGTCTTGCTGGCTGTTTTAGATGAGATGTGTGCCAATAAACGGTTTTTTGTGTGTGGCAAGTGTGTGGTAATGAAATGTCAAAATTTTCGAGGAAGATTTGAAGCAATTAGAGCTGTTTTGAGTGAAATTAAGCGATTTTGTGGATAATTGAGCAAAACTGAGCAACTTTGAGCAAAACTTAGCAATTTTAATGCAACATTAGACAACTTTTGAACATTAATGAGCAATATTAAGCAAAACTGAGCAAATTTTCAAATAAAAATTAGCAACTTTGAGCAATTTTAAGCAACTTTTAGTCAAAAAGTAACAATTTGAGCAATACTTATCAACTTTTATTCAAAAATTAGCCATAGTGACTAAAAGTGAGCAACAATTATTCATTTTGAGTCAACTATTGTTCAAAATTGAGCAATTTTTGATCAAAACTAAGCATTTTTAGCAATTTATGTTCAAATTTAAGCAACTTTTGAGCAAATAATGAGCAACTATGATAAAAATTTCAAGTAAAACTGATCAACTTTGCCAATTTCTCCCATAAACTTCACTAGAATAAAAATTTTCCCGATAAAAGATACACAAAAACCAAACAGCCTATTCGTAATTTATGATGAGTATTCATGCTTGAGGAAATTCAATTTATGATTCCAAAAGAGTGAATCGATGGATATAGAATATTGAAAAAAAGAAAAGAATCATAACATGTGGAAATTTTTCAGGCAGGAAATATCTACTTCTGTATCTTATTGCTTCAAAATTAGAATGTGAATCTCTTCCCATCCTCATCTATTTTCAACTATATACAGAATATTAATGAATTCAATTTGTACTTGTGAAAAAGGGATGTAAGGCAGAGAAAGAAGCCAAAAAAAGGAAGAAAAATTTCATCTGGACATAATTGAACGTATAACATGGCCTGATATCTGTCGATGATGTCGCCAAGGGAGATGCTGGGGATGCAAAATTGTCTTGTTTGATAACAAAAATGAAATTTTCAATCAATTTACGATCCTTAAAATATTTTCCAGCATGGAAAATTGGGACTTTTTAGGGGAGATGAAAGGGATGCGCATCAGAAAACCATCAACATCCTTTTCCCTTTGCTTATCTCTACCTTAAATACATGTATAAAATAAAATTAAAATGAAAACTGTTCACATTGATAAGTAAAATAGGTCAAGTGAGGAAAATGTTAAGAAAGTTTGGGTTTAGAGCGAATTTTCATTTAACGGTCATTTGAAATTTGAATTTTGCCATTTTTTGGAGTTGAAAATTCACTCATTTGTGTTCAAAAATTCCTAAAATTAGAATGTAGTCATTCAAACATTCCAGAGTAGGCTGACTCATGTTTGATTATCTGTATGTCATGCTCTAAGGACAGTCAATCGCAGCTACATGACATTAACCATCCATTTGTCTCCTCTACATTCAAATCCACATTCCAATCTCAAACCGACACCCCACAACCCCATCAACCATCCAAAAATCATTGCTAACCAAAAAAATATTCACAAATACCCCCGAAAAAAAGGGAACAAATGTGTCAATAAAGAACACGACTTGATGGCCATTGGACATGTTGAATAACCGATTGAGAGAGTGAGAAGGTCTTCGTATACAAAATAGAGATAACAGTAACATCCGAAAGAGAAAAAAAGGTTTCAATTCATGTGTCAAAAACAGTCTACTTAACCATTAAATGCTTAACATTTTCGTTTCAAGCCATAAGCACAAAAAAGTCCAGCTTTAATGGCAAGAATCAATGAAGAAAAATTGATACTTTATGTAAAATGATGAGAAGATGGGGGAATTAAAATGAGTCCTTTGGGATATTATGACTTGAATTAGATTGATCTTTAGATGAGAATCTAAGGAACTTTATAAAAAGGACACGAAATGGTCAATGATAAAATGTTGTCTCTAATGTATTTATGTTTGATGGACTTTTTTTTAAGATGTGATTTAGACTGAAAAACAGTAATTGAATCAAATTGATGGATGTCTGGCCTTAATGATGATTCAATGTACTTTAGAAGTGTTGAAAAGGAAGTGAAAATTGGGATTTTTTACTTGGGGACATGGATTGAGAGTTGGATGTGGATTTTGGGGGTTGTGAGACTTGATAGCCTCAAGCTAGCCTTGAGTGTATGTCACATTGATCCAATTTGCAAGCCAGATCGAGCTATATTCCATTTGGGATACAACAGGTTTGACGGAGTCTTAAAGGCTTAGCGGAGTCTTTCTTCATTTGCGTCGCTCTGGAGTGCTGTATGTCATCATTAGAGCTTCTATGGATCTGAAGGTTCAGATTTTATTACGAAGAGGAGGAATGAGTCTTCAAAAATTCGATTACTGAGCCCCCATTTCATCCCAATTTAATTAATTCACTAAAAATACAAAAGTTTCAAACAAAAAACTTTTTTCCTTAAAAATTCACTTCCAAAACCCGAATTTTCCTTTGCTGTTCAAAACAAAATTCGAGTAAATAAACAAAAAAATTCTTATTTTTCGCATATTGCTCGCAATTACTATAAAAGTAAATTATTATTGCTTAATCAGCTCAAAACAACAACTTTGTAATATTTGAAGTAAAATTGCTTATTTATCTTCAAAAAACTTTATGCTGCTCACAGCTTCTTTATGTTTGTATCTATTCACGTGAAAATGCTTGTTTATGATGAAATATGATGTAAACATTTTCTATCGATTTTGTATCATTTTCTGAGAAAGAAAAGGAAATCAAAAAGTCCCTAGATATTATGAATATTTTTCTATAATTTACTTCGATTCTGGGAAAAAGCAATGCTGGAAAATACACACCTGATGGTAGTCTCTACAAATATTTTTTAAGGGGAAATTGGGAAGTAAATCTGGAAACAGATTTGTTTAATGTGAATTTGTGCAGTCAATTTTTATGTGATTGTTAAGTGTATGAAGTGATTGACTGGATAGAATAGGAATTTTTATGGAAAATTGAAAATTCTGAGTTTTTGGAAGTTGATTTGAGCAAATTTTGGGAAAGAAAGTGATTGACTGGATAGAATGGGAATTTGTATCAATAATGTTAAATTTCTAAATTTTTGGAAGTTGATTTGAGGACATTTTAGGCATTTTTGGTCGAAAAAGACAATTTAATTCAGTTTTCATGTATAAGTCACACTTCTGGTTAATACAGCAGTCGCAGTAATGGCATAATTAGGGAATAGTGTCTCTATGTGGATTAAGTGATGTTCTTCATTCATTGTTACACATCCTGATGTAGTTTTCTACCTCAAAACACTCTTAAATTAGCAAAACTCACTGTTTGCTTCCTGTAAGTTTACTTTAGAGAGTTACAAGCTAACTTAAATAGCACAAATCGTTAAATCGATCCATAATGTGGCATTAAGTCGATGTAAGATTAGGAACTGCTAAATCAGACTCACGCCGGCCTGGAGCCGAATTTTGGATCAATTAACTCAAAATTGCCCAATTCTCTTCAACCAAATCTAATCCAACACCCAAACCCTCCCCACACACCACGCCAATCCCCATTCATCAAATCATAAATATTTCCTTATCCAATTCCCTGTCTAGCAAAACTCAACGACCATAACGAGGAAATAAGTAAGAAATTTAATTTATGACTTATATTTCATTTATGATTGCATTGTGTACAACAATGTCTGCTGCTACTATGTAGTAATAACGGGAGAAAAACTCATCATAAATTAAAGCATTGCTTATTTTCTGTGCACATAGGATATAAGAAAATGGACTTTGATGGAGAACCACAGAAGGTTTTTATGGTCTCTTCCCGAACTCACAATCCATTGTTTTGGTTTAATGGATCTTTTGTTATTCGAAACGGCAAAACACACACACAAGATGTAACATCAGTGCGAGATGGACAGACGGCAAATATGATGAGGAATAACAATAGAAGTAAAGTTCTCGAACGAAATCCAATAGACACATTGTAAATAGAACGAGGTTGAGGGGGGACATTTGAAACAATAGGAAAAACGCATTATGTGGTACATGATGACTATACACATATCGAGTGAAAATATAACAGCAAATATTAAATTTAATATACAAACTCGTTGGCTGGAGACTTTGTGACACAGAAAAAAAAATATGTGTATGTAGCACTGATGGAAAAAAAAGTATATAATGGGTGACATTATGACAAAAGGCTGGTTATGTCTATAGAGAATATTGGAAGTTGACGAGTAATTGAAGGGTTGTTGTTATGCTTATGATTGGGAGCGCAGATTAGATAAGAATGAGAATTTTTGATGAATTTGAGCAACTTTTGCTCATTTTAGAGCTGTTTTAGTTAATTCTGAGCAATTTTTAATCACTTTTGAATATTTTTGCTCATTTTTCAATTATTTTGTGTCATTTTGAGCAATTTTTGTTCATATTTCAACATCTTGTGCTTTGTTTCTTACTTTTTGAGCAACTTGTGCTCAGTTTCTTGCTTTTTTGAGCAACTTGTGCTCAGTTTCTTGCTGTTTGAGCAATTATTGTTAACTTTTGTTTAACCTAAGCTCAGTTTAAAGCAAACCATAATCATTGTTGATCATATTTGCATTCTTCTGAGTAAGTCAACTTACTGTTGCTCACTTTTGCTCAATTTGAGCAACTTTATCAACTTATCAATCTCCAAAAACTCTACAATCTTCCACCAATTGCCCCAATTTTTTCCCCGCACAACCACCAAAAGTAATTTATAAAATTGACTGAGCATGTACACACAAAAATCTATTCCTCAAATACACACACATTGTTTTCCAACCATATTCGACATACAATAGACACATATATAAGTGATTGAAAGTAAACAATATCATTGTCCTTCAATCTTAAAGGACACACAAAACAACACAGCAAAAAAAAAATATTTTGTAACATTATCTCAAACTTTGTTCCCCATTTTCCTCGTCACATAATAAAAGAAAAGTTTTTTTCTTGTCTTCATTTTCTTTTGACATGAAAAGGAAGAATAATATCATCAATATCATCATTGTGTGACTATATAGTCACAAGAGATTTCAATTAGATGTGTTAGAAACATGTCAAAACATTAATTAATATGATTAGTTTTGTTATGTTTATAAAAGATTCTTAAAATTGAGTTGTAGATGGGGTTTCTTCTTTTATTGATGGCTTGTGGTGGGGTGGAGGTTTTTTTGTTGGAAAATGTTGATTATTTTTGTAGTTCCTTGCTTGTATGGCCTCATATGTAGGTTAAATTGAGTTTTTGGTTTCATTAGTTTGAGAAAAATTGGATTTTTTCTTGTTTTGTGTATCAAAATGAGTATACAGCTCTATAGTCTGGATTTTATAAGAATATAAGTTCACTCTCCAACTGCTACACCTAAGATTGAGTACGAATATCTCACATAATCCCAACAATCTTCGCGTACCATTCTGTAAAGTTCTAATCCGTACTAAAAATTTCATTATAAAAAGTGAAAATCTTTCTCTTTTTTTTGTTGCAAATCTGTGAATATTTGGGGACGTACGGAAGCTATGTAACTCTAAAAATAGCAATTTATGCTCATGGCTACGATAACGCTTTGTATTAAAATCATGAAAGTGTATACCAACCCTAGGAGATGGGGACGAACTGGTGAGGGTAGGCTAAGCATCACGTAACTCCCAAACATCCCATAAACGAGCAGAAAAGTAAATTTTAAAGGATTACTCCTGCCTGGCTTTAAATTCTAAGATAAAGCACCTCATTCTATGTCTGATGAATATTTCAAGCCTAGCAATTGAACCAAAAAAAAGTGTAAACAATGCAGAAAAGAGAGTATATCCATTAGAAGTTGAAACAATAACAATAAAAAGGGATACAAGAAGATGATGATGAGGAAAGGATTCACTTTTTTTTGTTGCTTCTTCTTATTCAATTCACTTTAAGGGATTTTCTCCTTTTTTTCACTCATCTTTAAGCCTGCCTCATTCAGTCAAGTTTAGAGTGTGAGTCGTGCACATGCCACTGAAGTGTAGGAACAGAAAATAAAATCTGTCAAATCATTAATCAGTGTGAAATATTTTTTGAACTGACAAGATGATAACTTTCCCTTCTGGGAAGGAATTTTTTTTGAGTTGGAAAGGACAGACACTGCAGGACAATGAAATTCCATTTAAACAATTTTTTAAGGATGAAGTCAGTTTGATTCATTTTTAACCCCTCAAAAATATTGAAAAATTTTGTGAATTCCTTCAAAATAATTAGTGAATCTTTTACATCATTTATCTTGTGTCTTCATCCACTTAGTCATTAATTCGTACACAATTTATCCCAAAGGACTGTCTCATTTATATCTTCTCATCCCAAAACCCCATGGCAAAGCTTACAACTTCTAAAAGTTGCGATTTTCATCTTCTTCCTTATTACGCAGCAGCCATTAAATGCTAGCCAGGATAAAGTCATAGTCAAACTATTTTTTGGCTTTTCCACATTTTTATATAAATCGACAACTTTACTTTTGTGCCTCCTCAAATGAAAAATTGCTGAGCAAAGCCCAACAATCATGCTATCGTGTGTCTAAAGAACATAAAGAGCTAACGAAAGCGCTTCCCGCACCAGTATTATTGTTATTATTATTTGCTATTATGTTTACTGCCAACACACAAGAAAAAAAGTTCTAGTTCGTCATGAAAATGAGGTTAGAAGGTTGGATTTTGGTGTTTGATTGGCACGAGCGCATTTATATTTCAGGTTTTGAGAGGTTCAGGTCTTGTTCGGGAAGGTTGAAGGTTGAATTTGATTTTGTATGATCTAAAATTGTAGTTTATAGTGTCTTGTTGAAGCTGGAAAGTCATTAGTAAGGGTATGAAGCTGCTTACTTTAAGTATACTTGTCTAACAGATCAATTGAGACCTCCACATGCAAGTTTGGTGTTTAAGAAGGAAGAAATTCAAATTTAATACCCAAACCGACTCCCTTAATCCCCTCACAACATCACTACCTTAAATCATGGACACAAAAAAATTAGAAAGAAACAAGCAAAAAATAAATAACGAGAAGGGAACAAAATTCCATAGAAAAATTGAGAAAGTTTTACTTTTTTTTTTGTTGAACTGTTTACTTCCATAATCCACTAAAATGATCACATCCTGATAAGAAAAAAAAAAAAAATAAAAGTTGGATGAATGTCTGTCAGGGTTCTTATGTTGAGTTAAAGGCCAGCGAAGTTTTGAATTTGTTCTGTACTTTGTGGAAGTTGGGATGGGAAGATGTGGATAAAAGTGGAACTGAGTATGAGGGGAAGTTATGAGCAGGTTTTGGGGGAATTTGTTGGCATTTGTCTGTATAAATATACCGAAAATAATCTTGAAAACTTACTAATTTGCAATAAATTTGAGATTTCAAATCCTACAGTCAATCAGAAGTTTGGATGCTTCAGCTTCTTAATCACAAGTAGCAAAATGCAGTGAATTGCATTTTCAGCTGTAAAATTAATTCAAAGTCAGGCGACATGGTACAGTTAACGCTTCATTGCGTCTTGCCATCAATAAGACGACTTGATTGTCCTTACCGGACACGTGTTACTGCTCGGGTAGAGCCAACTCACCGTGACATAAACTATAGTTTATAGTTGACTAAACAGAGCTCATCCTACCCAGAACTAAAAGCTTCCGTCCACAAATTTAATAAAACCAAAAGCTCAACCTTCTACAAAATGTCCTTTTTATGTCAAATCCTTCCAAGAATCTTTCGTCGTTACCAAATTATATCTTCTACTTTTTCTACCGCTTAAAGCAGGTCAAATAATAAATTTTTCTTGTTAGTAATGTCTGAAAAATTCATACACGATGATGATGATTATGATGAACTGAAACAAACGTCACTACATCATTTTTACTGGACGGGACGGGATGGAAATAAGGACAAAAAAAGTTATTATTTTTACTGCCGCCTCTTTATGTTCCAATTCTAAGAAAGGCAAAAGGCAAAAACTTCTTCCATGTCTCGTCACATGAGTCGCAAAAAAATAAAGAAGAATTTGATGTATTCTAGGTTAGATGAAAATATATATATGAATGGTTGGATGGATAGATGGATGTAATATGCCCTGAGAGAGAAGGGATAAAATCCACTTTTTTTTTACATATTTTCCATTCCTTACATACAATTCTCACATGTATAGCATGTCATGCCATTTTTAACCTCTACGGAATATGGAAAAAAATGAAATATGTAAGTCTAGGATGGAATAAGGAATAAGATGATGAAGAAATTGTTGTATCATGTAGAGGCGGAAAAAAGGGAAAAACTATGCATGCGTAAATAATTATTTTGGTTTATAGTTCCTTCGAACATTTCCTTTGGTTGTGCTGTTTAGCTTGAATTTTGAAGGGAATTGCTTGGTTGCTTTGAGAGTGTCGTTTTGGCAGGCATTACTTACTTACTTCCTTGGTGAAGGCGCACGGGGGCTCATTGACCTGACATCCTTGCTGTAGATTGTCAAGTAAAAGGTTCGATTCCTTGAAATATTGCAATTTATCCTCTCAATTCCTTCTCATCCTTCAAATCTGCCTCCAAAAATTCATCATTAAATCCACAACCAAAATCCGCTCCTAAAATCCATTTGACCTCCATGTCAACTCCCCCGGCGACTTAATCCCATCCATCTCATCAAAACTTCTACTCAAATTCCATAATCCAATTTCAACCATCCATCCCCCATAATGACTTCCTTACTTACTTACTCGTCATACTTTAATTTTTTCGACATAAAGGCCAAGTGAGCTTTCATGTCATTTCTCGTCATTGCTTTTTCCCGTCTCCCATCAACTTTTTTTTTTCTATTTAATCTTGTTAGGTCTCTTCAGCATGATTTTTGATCCCCTTCCTTATTTCATGGATGTAATTTTTTTTTTTCATCCATGTATACATGTGATTATCGATGTGGAAGGATTTATTACATGGCTCATGTTACGTAACTCGATTTGTACTTATGAAACTATAAATAATATTGTGTGGCTTGATGATAGTCATTGCTGTATTGATACAGGGATAGATTTTTTGGGAATGGATGAATTGCTTAAAGCTGATAAAGTTTTGATGGAAATTTTTTGGGATATTTGGTGAAATTGGGAGACTTGTTTGCAGCATAGACACAAAGTAATCAGTTCCCCACTACCCAACCCTAACAACCCGATAATTGAAATTGATTGTATGAAAATATCAATAACTGCTTTATTCTTGCTGTGCTGACCGACTTTCTTAGCGTCATTAATGTTGTTAATTCCATTTTTTTTCTACATCCACAATATCCACATGCATACGCATTTCCTCTTGTACAGCAAGAGTGGATGAGATTGGGACATAATTACGGAATTAGGACAAATGACATGCTCATAAATTGTCACAAGAAGTTTTCTTCTTCTTCTTATCTTCCATTACAGTCATTTATTTATGTTACATCGAGACATTTGCTACTGCCTTCCTCATCATCTATACACACAAAATTATTTTCTCCTCATCCTCAACTTTGGAGATTGCTTATTTGCTGTTGTTGTTTGTTGTTGTCTCAATAAATTTTCGTTTACATTTCTAATTAACTGAAAATAGTTTTTGGCATGTATCGGGCTAGGCTGGTGCTTGCTCAAATTTAATTTTAGATATTGAGGATGTTTTGGGGATGAATAAGTGGATGTAGATGAGATTGAGGGGTTTAATGGAGGATGAAGGCTTGTTTTCTGGAATAATGATGGAGTTGTGAGGATTTTGGAGTCTGGAGGTGGTTCTTGACTTACTAATTGACTCTTAAAGCTTCTGAGTAGCTCAAGTGGGTTAATTGATCCAAAATCTGGCATTAAAAAGGTGTGACTTTGGTATGGCACCGGATTTAAACCTTATCTAACTCCAATCCAGTGTCATGCTTACTTGAGGTCCGATTTTTGATAGAATAACTGATTTTGGCTACTCTGCATTACCATGCAGCTCTTAATCTCCAAAGACACCCAAAAGACTCTAGACAGTCTACCATTGACCCTCCTATTCATCCCCTAATTCAACATAATTTATCAAAATTCACTAAAGCACATAAATTATTTCCACATATAATTCTAATTCCCAAATGAAACTCAAAAAGAATGAAAAGATTTATTACTAATTAAAATAATTAAACTTTACAAAAACTTAAAAATTATGAGATATGGAATACATCAGTAGGCGTATAGAACGTCCTACAAAATATTTTCATACGAAAACTTAGTCAGTTGAAGAGTTGGCAATTAAACATAATTGGATACAAATTTATGAAGCATAAGAAAGTAAGGATGAATATTAATGCAAAAGTCTATTCCTGTAGATTTTAAATAATGTAGCTTGATATTTAAATAAATTACAGTTCTGAGAGAGTTTTTTCAAGATCAGCTCCTGATGCTTATTTTGGTCCTCATTCCAACAGCAAAAATTTTCTCGTTTAGTCAGATGAAAAATTGAGATTTAAACGTTCAATTATTTACATCACAAGCATTCCTCGATTATATCCAGATGCCAAAAAAAGGGGTGAAGAAAAATTTCCATTCAAAAAAATATTTTCTCCATTTTCTTCTTGTGCTTTTGGAGTCGATTGCATATAATGTATAATGTAGACTGAATGGGCTGGTTTTTGGCATTGTTTGGGAGGTTTTGGATGGAAAAGGATCCAAATATGCAACGATTCTTAGCTTAAGCAACTGAAATAGACTGCTAGGACAAGAAAACATCAGAAAATGCTCGGATATTGAGTAATAGGAAGGTGGATTGGGACAAACTAATCTAAATGCTCAAAAACAGCTGCTTAAGCTGAATTCTGACATCAAAAAATGAATAAAAAGTCCAAAACTTTTCCATATTAGCGGATATAGCGGATACACCAGCCATCACTCATAAACAATCCCATTTTATATCCGCTGAAGAACACAAAAGAATAAAAATCTGAACCTTAAACTCAATTTTTTGATCTATTATTGATTTTATACAATATTTTTTATTGCCCAATATATATTTTTTAAGGAACAAATGTTGTAGCATTTATAGCATAAGATGGTTATTTGAATAATGTATCAGGAAATAGACCTGAATATTAATGTATTGGGATGAATGAATATAGGAGGAAGGATGTTAAGTTTCAAGGTTAAATGAAGGATATCAGATAATTTTAGGTTATGTGTCTAGAAATTGGATACAATGTCTGCTGTTTTTAGGGAACATATGTGATTAATTGATGGGTAATGGGATATGTGGAGTGTGAATTGGGTTCTGGACGCAATTGTAAAAATGAGGAACTGAAGGAATTGCGTTATGTGGGATTTGAAATAGTATTCTTGGTTCTACATCATCAATTGTTAGTTCTGAGTCGTAGAATATAGCAAAATGCTTTATAAGTTGGTCGACATCGACTGTTATGGCCTCATCTTGGAAACTTGGCATCTTATCGCTGTCACGACGAGCTAGCGGTGCTTTAACAAGCCTAATTGTTCTGTTCGGTAGTATAACACGTCCAACTAACAAGTCAGACCAAAATTGCATCCAAAAGACTACCTATAACATCACAACCTGGAAGTAAACCAACTTAATCTCTAAAATGACAACACACGACGCTGAAAAAAACTTCTTTAAACAAACTTTATTCATCGCTCGTCGTAAAAAGCGGATTAAATTCATGATTTTCGGGTACACGCACCCAAAAAAAGTCATTTTTTTCTTCACAATTTGCGAATTTTTTTACATATACACAAAAATATATTTTTTTACGTTCTTATCAGCGAAAGTGCCAGAAGGTGATTTTCAGCTCAACTTCACTTTTAGCTCCAACACTTTTTATTTACGTTCTGATGAACAGATTAACCACTCGTTGTTGTTACTCACATGTATATGTGAGATTTTAGTCGGGGTTAAATCAGAGTAAATTTGATGGCACAAAAAGAAGATGACGACGATGATGAACCTTTTTTTTTTGAGCGGTTCGAGGATTTATTTCACCCAACATACACATAACAATTTCGCAAAAAAAACCGGCATGATGACTGAGCAGATTTATATGATGAAATGAAGGTAGAAAAAAAAAATGTAAATATCAAGTTTCTATTTCATGACATTTCTGAGAATAAAAGGTTTAATTTGATTTTGACTCTTTTTCTATCCGTCAATGGCGAAGGGAATTAGGCAATTTTTTTATTATGTCGTTTCTTTTCATTCCTCACATGGCTGATTTCTCACGTGAGAACATTTGGGCTTAGTCGTTCGAAAATTCAGTGTCAGAAATGTGATGTAATTGGCTTTTTTCTCTTTTCCTGGATATTTAGGATAATATTTAAATAGTCTATCTTATATAGTTCTAAAAAACGAACATTTTGATGTATAATATGATAAATAAAACACTATAATTAAGCCGAAATTTGAAAAACAAACTCAATTTCTGACACTGAAAATTTGTTACTTAATCTGAATTTTTGAACAAAAATGCTTGTTATTTTATGAATAATGAGTTCTAAGGAACAAAAATTAGTCGTACTTGTTCATTTTTCAGTGCTCTACGTTGTGAAGTATCTAAAGTTAGCCTAAAACCTGTTTAAAGTAGTTAAATTAATGTTTTTTTGTAAAAACGTTAAGAAAATTTTGAATTTTTCCATACAAATTTTTCGGAGTTTAAAACAACAAAAATATTCACAAAAATTCGAAAAAAATTAAAATTAGTAGCTTAATTTGTTAATTAATGAACTGGAATAGAACTAGAGACTGTATTTATGTTTTCTTTTTGTGTTTTGGTACTCAGATTATTTAACAGAAGTCGTTTTGAGTGATTTTAGTAAATGGAACTTTTTTTTCGTCTAAGCCCATTTAAATGTTGAATGTGAATTTTGAAGGTTTTTTTGGATGTTTAAATGTTTAGTTGATAAAGAGGAGTTTTTGTTGATGTTTGGAAGGAATATGGAAGTATTTTGAGAATCTTGAGTCTTAGAGTGTGCAACTAGATGGAATATTAAGGAATGTGGATGTTTAAGCCATGCAGAGCGTGAAATGATCTTAAAAAATGAGTCAAAATTGAGTTTTCTGAACAAATTTGATTGATTTTTATTAAAATTGTTACTAATTTGACAATATATGCAAAGATCCAACGATGTATTCAGGTTAATCTGGCTATACCTCTGCCCAGGTCTGTTTGATACCTAAAAAACATCCAAAACTCCCATTCTACAGCTTGAAACTCATTTTATAACTCTGTTAAAAACTATGTTCGATCAAGTACCACAAACCTTTTTATATGAGCAGCTATAATTTATGACAGTAATTTTTGTACTCTCCACAGCAACATGCATTATTTCCGTTCATTTTTGTGTATCTTCCAGTCTCAATTGTGTCTAGGGAAGTGAATTTCTCAACATTAAGGGTAATCTTAAGATGATGGATTTTTGGTGTGAGGAGTTATGATGAGATAAACAAAATTATGTTTATAAGGGTGGTTTTAGCAGTTCCTTCATTTCATTTTCTTAAGTGACAAGCAGACTGAATGAAAATTCATAATTCTTACCTAAAATATACAACAAGATGAGACAAAGTTGTTGAATTTTGAGAGATTTGTGTCATTATCTCTTTTGTATCCCATCCACTTACATTAACTGAAAGAAGTTGAGAACAAGAGTCATCATCATCATTGAACAATCTTCAAACATTGCTGCCAATTCCGTTCGCATACCGCATCAAATGGGTTAGTTGGCGAATTGGGAATAATAAGTACATGTCGTATGTATTTTTCCACTTATTATTCTGATAATGACAACCATTTTTTTTTGTTACACCTGCTTGTATTCGCTCGTGTGCTATTTAAAGGATGTGCTTGAAGAAAAAGGGGAAAAGAATATTTTTACGCATTTTCTTCAAGTCCCTCACTATGGGATGTATGAAAATTATTATTATGCATAATCATCATCCATAACAAGAAGACTTTCGAGAGGCAAATCGTGATTTTTTCCTGTCACATACACAATTCAGCCACAGCCAATGACTCTTTTGATTTTTTTTTTCATTCTTCTTCATCTTCTACTTTTGTGTCTTTTTTTTCTCTCTGCTACCGACTAGATACATACATTTATGTAAGTGTCACAAAGTGAAATATTATAAGCATTTCTTTTTGCATGTAAAGAATCCCATGAGAGCCAATTATAGTTCACAATTTTTTCTTGCTGGATGAGAATCACTTAAAGGCACAAATTGGAGGCATATGCTTGGGATGTATAAAATAAAAAAGTTCATTCGTTTTGGGTTTTGTTGGTTTGTTTCCATTTGTGTTAAAGTCACGAACTGCTTTAATGATTTAATGGAAATCAAGGAAGCTGCTGATGGTTATGGTTTGTGTGATGACTGGGCCGAGGGGTACAGTGAAGATGTTGGGACATCGCTGTGTTGCTGTACTGGCTGTTTAGGGTTTGGTAGGCTTTCATGACAACGGGAAAGAGACGGGAATTCGTTAAGACGTCAGGTCCTGTCTCGTAAAGTCCCGTTTCCTGTAAATCATGATGGACAGGGTATTCGTGAATGTCTAGTGCTTGAAAAACCTGAATATTCTCTGAGTTGAGCTTTTTAAGTGCGATTTGGTGACTTTTTACACTTCTTGGCCTCATTTGTCATCAAATTCAGCTCATTTGGTAGTTCTTCCTTAGAAATTCAGGTTCTGACTGCCACACAGTGTCTATGAGTTCACTACTACTCGGCCAAGCCTATACAGGACTTTATGCAAACCTTATTCAAAAAATACAAACTTAAAAAATCCAGATGCCGAATTTTTCCATCCAAAATATTAAGTCACAGGTGATTAATTCCACCTCCAACTGCTTTATATAATTTTAAAAAACTGCTAATTTCTCTCCATCTTCTTCATTATATCTGCAAACTCCATCCAACTGTAACACAATGTTTAAAAAATTTTTTAATTCATTTGCCTGGTTCCATTACAAACTTTATTCTTTGCTTTAACGTCGCTCATCTGTGAATTGAGATGTTGATGATTATTGATGCGTGTCGTTGATCCCTCATTGACTTTCATCTTTATTCTTAAGTTAGTTGAACGACGAAAAATACTTTTCATGCTGCTCAGCCATTGTCATTCATAAATGTTAGAACAAGGGACACATAAATGATGATGGCAATTTAAATTTTGATGATATTTTTCTTTCGTTCGTGTTCGCTTCCTGATCCTTAAAAGTGTGAAATTAAGATGGTAAAATTGCATGATGTAAGTGGATTGTAGCTAAGCATAGCATTTTCCATAAATGAAATAATGTTCATAAGGAAAAGAACATTATCGTATCTCATTTTTTTTTAATCCCCGAACGTCGGAGGCGACACCCTTCTTTGAGTCTACTTATTATTCTTATTACTACAGCTTATGATTGTAAGGATGTGAACTGGGATGTGTGTTTGTCTTATTTCGTTGATTAAATAATCAGAAATGATATTGAAGGAGTTTTGTTTGTGTAATGATTATGTATGGCTTTATAAACTGTGAAAAGGGGTTGAAATTTGGACTATTAATGGGGTGAATGAACTATCAAGGATTGTAATGCATATGAGTAGTCTGTAATACATATGAATAGCCTGTAATATGGATTTGACTGTGTATAATAGTACTTTAGTACTCTACCCGGGCTACCTGTAAGATATTTATGCTCAGGAGGGGTGTATTCAAGAGAATTGGGTCGTTTGGAGTAATCCATCCTCCTTTGGTTTACAACAAAGCTCTAACCCAAATCAAATTGTTTCAAACATCAGTTCCACAACTTATGGAATTAAATTTAAACGATTTTGTTCCTTCTCTACAGTAACTCAGTCAAGCTCACTAAAAAACATTAACTCCATTCCATTTCATCGAAATCATAAAAATAAAAATTAATTTTCTTTCCTCATCTCCCGTTACTTTTCATCATTTGGATGATGTTAAATACACAAATACACGTCGTATCGTTGTCCATTAAAATTTCTCATATATATAAAAAAAGAGAAGAACCTTTTTGAACAATGGCAGTTAGTTAAACTGATAAAAATCTTTCAATTATCTATCTTACTATGATTCTACAAGCATGTACAGCATGAAATGCCCATAAATTCTCTCTTTGCTTTCATCCATACATATTTATATTTAAGTCATTTTTTAAATAAAGAAAGAAAAGAACTGAACTTAACATAGGCAATAAGTGAGATCATCAAGATTAACCTTCGAAGAATGCATCCCATAAGTAGGAGGGAATCGAGCGCTAAGCATTAACACTAATCAGATGGTTGAATATGACATGAATTCACAAGCAGCATCTCTTTTGTGATGTGGATGTCTAATAATAAAAACCAATAGACGAAAAGGCATTTTTTTTGCAATGAAGAAGCATGAAAAAGTTAAAATTCATGTATTTTCCAACCGCGTATCCAAATGATGTTATGAGATTTCTTTGTGTATGGCACTATAAAAGTATATACACAAAGCAATGACACATTACATGAGCACAAGAGCGAGTAAAAATCATTAAATTTAATCTGCTGTTAACACTTTTATTTAATGTGAATCACGACATTGTCATAAACATAATTTCCATTACAGTTGCGCGCCATTTTTAAGCAATTGAATGAAAATGACATTTTCTTTTTGTGCTGTTGTGAATATCATTTCTAGTTTGAGAATGTCGAAGACGTGTGGATGTTGGATATTACATATTTAAATTCTAGTCAACAAAGAAATTTTGAATTTGATGAGCATTTTTTTAGTGTGCTGAGCAACATTTGGTGGATATGGGAAGCTATAATGGAGTTTAGTTTAGAGTTTTATGGATTTGAGGATTTTAGAGATGTTCTAGGAATGGGGAAGGAGGTCTAGTTGAGTTGTTCGAACTACTGGAATGGCTAGGTAGGCTTGTGAGCTACTTAGGTGCCATCGACTTACTTTCTAACGGTTTTAGAGGAGTTTATATGCTGATACACTTTAATGGGTTGATCAGCGTATTGTTTAGACCATTGGAAGCGTATCCAGGACGATTGATGGGGTGTCATGGTCTGTCTTTATATTATTGGACGTATCAATGAGTCTAGCAGCCAAACTGAGGACAATTACCTCAAAATCTAGTCGTTGACTGCTTCCTTGACTCTCATTATGCCTCATCCTCTTACATTCTCATCACTCATCACCAAAAAAACTCCCAAATCTAAGAATTCTTAATTAAATCCATTCAATTAACATTCTTCATCTCTTCCTTTAACTTCCCAACTTTTCTTTATGAATTTCCTCTCCATTTACACCAAATCTGACCTGTTATCGGACCTCATTATGAGACCATTCATCTTAATACAGTTTAACTTCTCAAAAACCATCAATTCCACTCCAATAAATCCTTGTTATTCTTCATATTATTACAAATTTTTTTCTCTTCCCTTTATTGATTCCCTTCGCTGCTATTGTGCTATTTCGTGCTCAAACACACAATTTCCGATGCTTCAAACCAATTATAATTCCACATGAATTGAAATCAAAATCATTAATATTTTACGAGGACGAAAAGAAAGTAAAAAGAAAAGAAGGAAAGTTATCGCCATTTGAGTCAGAAAGAAAATTGGATTTTTTAACTTAATTTTGGTAATTTATTTATTGCACACAAACACTTTTTCCTTCTTTATTTTTCAGTGAAGGTTGCTTTGCTGCTGTTCTCTGTTCATTTTTTTGGAAGGTGTGCGCGGCACGAGGCGGTAAAAAGTGAAATGATGTTGAAGAATTGAGTGAGGGTGTAAGGGGATTGGAGGTTGATTCGAGCTGGTGAATTGGTAGCTTTATTGCATCTTTTTAGATTGATTTTTTGCATCTCTGCAGCTCGACCATCCGAAACTCTTTAGCTCGACCTTCTGTTTCTCTTCAGATCGATCCTTTGTACCTCTTCAGCTCGACCTTCTGTATCTCTTTAGCTAGATCATTGGCATCTCTTCAGCTCGACCTTCTATATCTCTTCAGCTCGACCCTTTGTATCTCTTCAGCTCGACCCTTTGTATCTCTTCAGCTCGACCCTTTGCATCTCTTCAGCTCGATCCTTTGTATCTCTTCAGCTCGACCCTTTGTATCTCTTCAGCTCGACCCTTTAATATCTCTTCAGCTCGACCCTTCAGCTTCACAAATTATTGAATTTACGGTGCGAATATAAAGAAAAATGAAAATAATTTTTCCAAGAACCGAGGTGAAAAAATTTTACTTTTTCACAAAATATTTTCCAATAAATAACTTTTCTGTCGATATAAAATCTAGGCCTAGTGAGTAAAAGGAACGAGAAGCCACAAGCGCTTGTGGTGAGAATGAAGAAGAAGAGCGAAGAAGAAAAAAAAATTAAATTCCTTTAGTGCTACGGTAAAAATATAAGAATCGAGTCAGCTTGTATGTGTGTATTAAGGAGAGGGAGAGGAATAAGTATTTCCGAACCTACAACCACCGTCGTTAATGGCAAGCGATAAATTTTGAATTATTTTTTTTCATTTTTTCAGCGTTTTATTCATCAATTTTTGATAAAATATTTTATTGAAATTTCGTGTAGGAAAAATAATTCATTGATAGGAATCGATCTTGCTGCTTATTTCACCTTGGGGAGACTGAAAAGTGTATTAATATCGTTAATTGTAGGAAAAGTTTCATAGATTTAATCTTGAAATTATTTGTGACTTGGGAATTTAAGGTACTTAATAATGAGATCGAATTGCGGTATTTTTGGGGGGTAAAATGCTTGAAATTATGAATATTAATCATAAATTTGATTAAATAGGAATCATTTGACTCAAAATTGATGAGATTTAGATCACAACATAAATTATTACATCCAGCACACCAATGCATTCATAAAAATTCTAATTTCTTACCAAAATTTATAGATTTATGTATCTTATCTAAACAAATAAGTAGGCCAAGCCATAAACAATCCCACCCCACACCCTCCGACTAGCCAAAAAATTCCTCGCCGACTGAATCATTTCGATAAATTTTAATCTAACAAAGTATAGGAGAAATAATGTTGTAACATAAACCTGTAGTAGCATAAATTATGATTATGAGATTTTAGATTAAATGTTAATGCCTTGCGACACACAATTTCCAATACATTGTATTAAGGCTTGAATGAAACAGGAAAAAAATGTTTTACTTTTTGTTCCTTACTTTTTTCATTGTGATAACAAGCAAATTATTACTTAACGCCATTTCCCCAAGGTCATATTCGACATTCATGACTCGCGGGTGTTGTAAAAAAACATGGAGCAATGTGACAATTAATTTGCAGACAAATGGTACCGTTGGTGGTGTTATTGGGAATTTGGAATGAGTTTAGGAAAGAATTTGAGTAGATTTTTGGATGTTTTAGACCAGGCGAGCTTGATTGCTATTCTTAAGCCATTAAACAAGCTTCCGGCTATTTCCCTACTTCCAACAACTCAAAAACAACACTATTAACTCCTCATAGCTGCACTTCTGACTCACACAACTCAAAATCCAAACATTCCCAACTTCCGGATCTTGTCCACGCGTACAAAAACCATAAACACAAGTAAAATTGAATTTTCCTTCCTGCTTTCAACTCCAGCAAGAAGTCAAAAACTAAGCACGAAAATTCCTGTTCTAGTCTACATAAACAAATAAAATTTATTATCCCCACGAGTCGATGATTTAGCGTCGTCAATGAGTGCTCGAAATTACGCACCATCAATTTTACCTTATTTTTTACCTTTAATTTAGTTACTTTACCTGCACAGCAATAGATATCCATTTTGTACCGTGCCGTATTTTGTACCTTCACATCCTTTTTTTATTATGACGATCATCATCATCATGATGAGGCTATTAAAGGAAAATATTTTTTGTGTGCCTTTATGGATGTGTAGATATTATTATTTTTGAATATTCAATTTCTTTTTTTTGGTGCTTCTTTGGTTAGTTAAATGAGGCGATTTAAGGAATAATGAAAAAGGAATAAAAAGGTGAGGTTAGGAAGTTCAAGTTGGGGGGTTGTAGAGGTGCATTCAGCGCATATTTTAGGATTTTGATGGATTTTCAAGATTTTAGTGAGGATTTTTGGATGATAATTGTGGAAAATAGGGAAGAAATTGAGTTTGCAGCATTCCTGAAAAGCATACAGCTTAGAAATGCCTAAAATCCGGACTCAGATTGACCTAAATCTAGCTTGAGGTCGGATTTCATCAAATCTGACCGAGATGCAGAACTGACGTCGGATTTCAAGCAATATTCTCACTATATCCCTTCCTGGGTCCTTCTTGCATTTTTGACAATCTTCCAAATGTTATGATTCCCTCTACAAAATCCACATCAATCCATATGTCAAATGTCAAATCCTGACAAATAGACAAACCCAAATAAAACTCCTATCCATCCCCCAAAAAAGTAAGCCCGACGATCAAAAAAGTCTTAAAAGTCCCAGGAAACAAAAGCAACAACAACAAATACATTTCATATAAAGTTTCTTTTATACTTTGAAATGGTAAAAGAAAGACAAATGTGAAAATATCACGCAAATTGCCATGAAAAACTTCCTGCTTTAATGCAGGTCTCCACTGCTGCTGCCTGCTTTGCCTTTATAATAATCGACTGATAGAACGCAATTGCCTCTATAAGTAACAAATGTGAAATGTTTTTTTTTTTATGCTGAAACGTATTATTTACAGCAATAATTTTTATTTTTAATATCAGGTGCCGTTTTCATTTCATATAATAATTTTTTTTTATGTATGCTTCTTCTATTGCTCGTAATTTGTTTAGGTTTTATAGTTGGAAATTCAGTTTTACTTTTATACTGCAATATAAGGCTGCAGATGTATTGAATTGAGGTGATTTATGTAAATGTTGAGCTATGAGGGGGAGTTTTGGGATTTGGAAAGCGTTGCTTCGTTTTCAGATGAATTCTTTAGAATCGTTGCTTTAAAGTTCAATTTTTAAGAAGCATTTCTTTGAATTTAAGATCAATTCTAAAGAATCGTTGCTTTAAAGTTCAATTTTTAAGAAACATCGCGTTAATTTTAGTTCAAAAACAATCGTTGCTTTAAAGTTCAATTTTTAAGAAGCATTGCTATGAATTTAAGTTCAATTCTTAAGAATCGTTGCTTTAAAGTTCAATTTTTAAGAAGCATTGCTTTGCTTTTAGTTCAATTCTTAACAATCGTTGCTTTAAATTCAATTCAAATGAATTACTTTGAACTCAACATCATCAGCACCGCTTTACCAACTCAAGCAATTCTTCAGCATTACATAACTCACATAAAACCATTAAAATGTGCCTCAAATTAAATAATTAATTAATCTAAAAAATATATATATTCTTAACAAATCTACAACAGAAAAATTCCTCCATATGCGTGCATGTGACGGCAAAATGAAATTTGAAAAAGTAATGAAAAAAAAAGAGAAAATTTTTTCCCTCGAAAAAAACAAAATCTAATAATTTTTCATCATCACATTTCATTTCAAGTTGTCAAGTTGAAGAACATAGAAGAAAAAAATAATAATAAATAAAATTTTTTAATGAAAAACACGCGAAATAAAATTCACAAAAAATATGAAGAAATGAGAAGATTTCTTCATTAGTTGATTAATTGAGTTTGCTTGGCAGTTTCATTCAATTCATTGCATGAGTTTTGTGCTGCTTATAAGAACGTCAAATAAACTTTTAATTCTTGATACAAAAAAAATTTTTTTTTGTGTTTAATGAAAAGCGGGGATTTTTTTTTATGAAGCCAGCATATGACGCAGTGTTTCATCATGAAAACGCAGTTATAGGGTGGATTAGAATGAGAAAAGGGTATGGCAAGTGGCATGTGATCCGGTTGAGTTCCTGTTAGTCATTGGAATGAGTTATGAAGTGCGTTGTGGAGTTGGATTCTGTAAAGATGAGTTTTGAGGCTGTAGATTTGAAGTGTTTGTGTCTAATGTCTGAATTTTGATCATTTTTGATAGCCTGAGTCTCAATCTTGTGTCCAGCACTCAATATTCTTGCCAAAAATCTGTCAAAAAGTCATACAAATTTCAAATTTTCATCTAAATTCCAACTGCCAATATCACCAGCACCTCCAGCTATCTAATCACAAAACAGGCTCCATCCATCCACCCATAAGCAGCACAATCATTCGACCTCCTTTTTCCGCACATTAACGTTCACTCGACACAATATTTTTTACGCTCACTAGCTGCTCCTGCTGTTGATGTTTGTGTACGGAGTATAAAAAAACTGTCATACAATCATGAATTATGATTTAAGGCATAAAAGAAGTAGCACCAAATGCGCGTAGACGATGTATAAAGAACACAATAAGTTCGCACGCTAACAGAGGAAGAAGGAAGAAGAAACAATGGCAAGACAGCATTGGTTTTATTAAAATTTATGAGATTTTTTCGTCTTCCTTTTACTGAAAGTTCCAAATAAGCTTTAAGGCTGAATGAAATTTCTTTCTTCTTCACCCGGACGACGTCGACGACGAAGACAACGTAAAAACTTTATTGTACGTAAATGCTGGATTAATCCAGCGCGTCTAGGAGATTTTTTTAGATATAATTTATGTTTTTGCGTTGCTGAAAATCTGACACATCCAGACAAATCACAACTTTTTTGCCTCACCACGACTGTGAGCTGTGTTGAGTCTATGTGCCAACATTGGAAAAATCAACAATGGAGAAAAAATGTTGAATGAAAAACTTTTTTTTTCTGCTTGTTCATGCCAAGAAAAATGAAGAAAGTCGTCTGCCTTCGTCATGAAATTCTTTTTTTGTAGTTTTTTTTCTTATTCTTTTTTTGATTGTTAAGTTGGAAGGTTTTTCTTAAGGTTTTGGATTTGATTGTTAGTTTTAGATGTTGTAGATTGCAGTGGAATTTGGAATTTGAATAGGACTTTGGGGATTTTTGGTTCAGAGGTCGAGGTTGACTAGGATTTTGGATGGAAAAGTTGACAAAGCTCTATTAACTATTCGAATGGATGCCGGACTCTGATCCAACATCAGACACTGTACTCAATCAAGCTTAAAGCCAAATTGAACATTGATTAAGCGCCAAATTCACTCGATTCTGTTTTTATGCTGCATTGTTGGCTACTTTCAATCTAAGCACTTTAAACCATGACAGACATGACCACTACCGTACCTAAAAGAGGTCTCATTGCCTGGTAGGGAAAACAAGCATATTTACCATCCATAAACTGCTAAAACATCCTCAAATTCATTTCCAAATTTTCCATATCCACATCAACATTTTTCAACATTTTATGAATGACTGAACATAGTTTTTACTTGTTTTTGAAGAAGACTTAATTGATTTCTTGATGCTGTTGAAAAATTGCTCTTCCTCACAACTTTTTTTTGGCTATGACGAACTTTTCTTGTGGATTTTTTTGCAAACTTTCTTCTTTATAATGATTGAAAAATAATATAGAATGGTAAACAACGATGAAATTGCAGAATGTGATGCTATTAGTGGATGTTATGCAGTGAATATTGGAGGATATTTGGATGGGAAATGTGGAAAATTGAGGATTTTTGGGGTTTGGTGTAAGTGTTGGGAAGGTTAAGGAAAGTATGAGTCTCTGGGGTCAAGGTTGAATAATTATCCTTAATTTCCACAATTCATTCAAAATCCGAAAAATCTGCTAAATGCTCAAAAATTCTTTAAAAATTCACCAAAAATCTCAATAAAAATTAATCAAAAACAACAAATTAAATCTACAAAAAAATTAAAAAATGTTCATTTCAAAAGATTTTTCTTTGATGTTCTCCCAAAAAGAAGCCAAATTTTCGACTGCCGAAATGAAAATATTTAATTGACTTCACGTGACTCCAACAAATCCAATTTAATTCATTCAGAAAAAAATATCTCAAAGATTTAATTTGAAATTCTCTTTTTTTCTTACGCAATTCTCATTCCAATTTAACGTGTGGATAACTTCTCACTTATGCGTGTGATTTATGACGTTTGTATCTCCGCGATTTGCGTAAAATATTTGCTTTTTTCCAACTCTTTTTGGCTGCTCTAAAATTAACTTTTCTTTTTTTTGTGTATCTTGATTACATTTATGTTCTGTTTCCATTCTCCATAACATCCATAAACATATCCACACAGACATAATTCATAACTTCTTACTTCTTTTTCCATCCAGCTAGTGTGAGAGGAATAAATTTATTGTACTTCATAATTTTATGTGCTGTAGCTTAATTTATCAATTTAATTCTCGTAATATAATCAGTAGTTGGATGTACGAAAAAAGTAAGAAAAATTATTATTAATCTTCTTTTACACACATAACATATGCATTGTAAATAAGTAATGTAATAAAATAATTATAATGTGGAATCTACCATAAAGTTCGAGTTGGTGGAAGTGAAGATTGTTGTGGTTTGCAGGGTTTGAGGGTTTGCCTCAATTTTGACTCAACTTCTGAAATTTTGCTTCATTTCTGACTCAAATTCAAAACTTTTGCTTCATTTTTGACTCAAATTCAAAACTTTTGCTTCATTTTTGACTCAAATTCAAAACTTTTGCTTCATTTTTGACTCAAATTCAAAACTTTTGCTTCATTTTTGACTCAAATTTCAAAACTTTTGTTTCATTTTTGTCTCAAATTCAAAATTTTTGCTTCTTTTTTGACTCAATTTCAAAAATTTTGCTTCATTTTTGATTCAAATTCAGAACTTTTGCTTAAATTCTTAATTTTGTGCTTCAATTTTGCCTCAAATTCCAAATTTTCCACAATTTTTTGCTTAAATTCCAAATTTTCTGCTTAATTTGCTTCAATTTCTGATTAATTCATCCCATAATTCCTCTAAAATCCATAAAAACAACCATCAATTCCCAAAAACACTTCAAACACCCCTGCACCCAGCCAAACAAGCACACAACAAGACAGAAAAATTAGAAAAAAACTTTTTACACGATGAAAAATTAACGAAAACATGAATGCGTCTAATAAAAAGTTATAAACACATTTTTCATGCCCATCCGTACGGCACAGACAGAGATTAAAAGAAGAAGAAGAGAAGTGAAAAACAAAATAAATAATAAAATTTAATGTAAAGTTTATGTATCTATATATAAATTGATATACACATTCTTAGTTGCTGTTAATAACTTTATGAGTGTCGAAATTTAATGTAGTTTTATCATGCAATAGTGGATTTTGTGTGTGGAACTGCTTACGTAGAATGAAATTGATGATCTGGGTGTGTAAATGTGGTTTGGATGTTGATAAAGGGGAAACTACCTTAAATTGTTTAGAATTTTGACAAAATTGAGCATAATTTACAGCTAATAGCACTCAATCACCTTCAAACTTTGAGAATTTTCCAGATGCACTGCCACAAATCATAAAACTAACATTTTTCCATCTAAATTCAAGTAAAAAGCAGTTGAAATTGAATGGAAATTCCTTCAGCAACACAACAAAAAGCGAGCATTTTTCTGCACGAATGGATGTTTCAGCTCTCATCTACAAATGATGCTTGATGCATAAGCTCACTTAATGTATTCTGAGAATACTTTTTACTTCTTCTCACTTTATATTTTTTCTTACAAAATGAAATGAATTCATGCATTTAATTTTTTATGAATTAAATTTTTTCTTTCGTTTGCTTGCTCTTTTTGGATGTAATGGAAGGGAAGAATTGTGAAGGCAAGTAAGCTGGGCTTGGATACTACTTAATTCTTATTTATTGAGTCTTATTGGGTTCATTGCCGTCCTAAAAGAACGTCTAAGATCTACCGGCTCTATCACGTTTAAAGCCAGCTCTATTACGTCTAAAACTGGTTAAATCACGTTTAAACCCGGCTCTATCAATGACTGATTGTATTGACCAACGACGAACCCAGCAGGGCTTGGATATTCTTCGGAAAAATGGAAGAATTGGACAATTTTCCAGAATTATTGCAATTTTTGTTATTTGTGAAAATTTCACAATTTTTAGACTAGTTTCTGATCCTGGCAAATAAGAATGAGACGAATGAAGTTTGAAATTAATAGTGTGATCATGTTGAATCCATCATGCTTATTTATTTGGAATTTTAATATTATTTTCACAAAGCGCAATTTGAAAGGTTTAATTAGGAATATTTGAAATTCTTTTGATATATACGATTACGAAGCTGCATTTCACATTGACTTCTTTAATTAAAGTTTGAAATTAATAGTGTGATCGTGTTAGGATGTATAAATTGCATCTTGATTTATTTGGAATTTTAATATTATTTTCACAAAGCGCAATTTGAAAGGTTTAATTAGGGAATATTCGAAATGTTTTTTGATAGGTACGAACGTTAAGCTGCATTTCACATATGGAAAATTTGTAGAGAAATTTTTATGAAACCATTAAAAGTACAAGCAGAAATCACAGAAAAAATTTGTATAAAACCATAATTTGCAATCAGAAAATATTGCAATTTGTTTCTGCACAGTTTTTTAATAAAATGCATTAAACTAATGCATTAGTTTTTTAGCCAAAATTTTTTATGACTTTCTAGGTATGTAACATAAATATGCATCTAAATGATTGTAGACTTTATGAATTCATTCTGAATATCAACTCAGTTTTCTACAAAAAGGCTAGTTCAGTAAGTCACATTCAAAGGCTAGTTTCAAATTTAAATTTGAACCAAAGTTGCTAAAATTCTTCAAGTAAATGTCCCTAAACCAAGTTAGCTCTCTACCAGAGTCAGGATAAGACTGTGTTTAGACATTTTCTACCCCGAAAATGGGCCCACGTTCGCCCAAGCCAAGGAAGTAAGTAAACTAGTAACCAGAGTTTGCTGGACTCCAAAACGACGCCTCTTAAATAGAATCTTTCCAACTCTGTTCCTAACTATGAAATAAACTCAAAAATATAAGCAAATATCAATTTCAGCTCTATCTAAATTACCTCAAATTAACAATTCAAAAAGCCTAAAAACTCCACATTTTCTTAAACAAAAACAATCCATCACTGTTTTCTTACCTAAAATTTATTATTCTTCTTACAAAAAAACGCATCAGTAAAGAAGAAAACGTGCGAGAAATGAGATAAAAACATAATTAACATTTCTCATATGAACATTAAATTAGAAAAAAATTAAAAATTAAAAAAACTTTCAAATGTGCAATAACAAATAATTTTCCTCATCAGGGAGCATCACACACAAATATATCCATGCATGGGTGCATTAATGAATGATTTTTCTTGCTTTTAATTTCCATCAAAATTATCTAGAATTAATTTTATGGATTTTAAAGTGAGAATAAATGAATTATTTTAGGTTTGATAAACGAAAGTCATTTTGGGAAATTTTAATTAGGTTTACTTTTAATCTAAAGTACCCAAGAACCTACAATAGGGGCAATTACTCTGGTAGTTCTGAGGTACGGTACGGTACTATATAGGTACACCACTGGTTCTACACAATGGTACACTTGGTATATTTAATTACTTACTAGAGGCATTTTCCGATGTGCAGTCAAGGTTACTGCAAAAGGATATTTATCTGACTTTTTAACTGGCCTTATCATAACTTGGTGTGTCCAATATACCATTCAAATCACTGATACGGGAAGGGTATACCACTTTGTAATACCAGGTGTACCATTTTACCGTAACCAGTGATGTACCTTTACCTTACCATACTACAATCCGAGAAACCAGCTCCAGAAGCGTTAACAGAGGAGACTTTGGGGATTTTGACACCAAAGCCCAACCTCCCCTCCAATATCCACCTCTGTCCTCAAATTTTTCCCTTCAAAAGATTCCCAGAAATCTAAATTATCCATCATAAAGTTAAGCGATGAAAACAACACAAAAGTAATATTTTCTTAAAAAAAAAAAATTCTTTTTGACGAGCGACGTTCATCAAAATGAAACAAAAAGAAGTACAAAGATCTTCGTTGCTTATTTAACTACATTTCATGTTTTGATTATCTTTAAGGCAATTTATAATAACAAGTAAACGAGAACAATTTAATGAAAGAATTTCGTACATGAATAATATTTTGACTACATAAGATGTAAAGATATAGATAAGGAATATTATTATTGTTGTATAAAAAAAAAGGAAGAGACGAGGCAGTTAGGGTAGGCATTACATGATTTTACATTACATTATTTTACATGTTGATCCCCTCTTGCTTAGTCTATTGAAATTCAAATTTTTTTTTGTTCTGTACATCAAGTTACAAGCCAAGTTAAACGAAGAAATATGGAAGAAATTGAGTAATTTATATTGTGTCTTGCCTTCATGAAACAAAAGGCAAAAAAGCAGCAGCATTAAAAAAATATATATAAAAATTATGCAAAAAAAAAATACCTTTATGTATGAACATAGCACAGACAAGTGAGTGAATGGAGCGGACGAGAATGAGATTGAAGAATTATGATGATGAACATCAAAGGTTAAGTAAAGATCGTTATGGGGCTTAATGATGAGCCCTTCGAGATGTTTTGATGCTTGATTTGACGAGAATTATTTGAAATTTATTCAAGGTTTTAAACTTGTTTTTAATTAAAATTTGGTCAGTTTTGTTGGATTTTAAAATTCTCCAATTTTTTTAAAATGTTACAGTTTTTTAAAATTCTTAAAGTTTTTAAAATTTTTCAAATTTTAAAATTCTTAAAATTTCAATTTTTTAAAATTCTTCAATCTTTTAAAATTCTTAAATTTTTAAAATTCTTCAATTTTTTAAAATTCTTCAATTTTTAAAATTCTTCAATTTTTTAAAATTCTTTAATTTTTTAAAATTTTCCATTTTTTGAAAAACTTCAATTTTGTAAAATTCTTCAATTTTTTAAAATTCTTCAACTTTTCAAAATTCTTCAATTTTTTAAAATTCTTCAATTTTTTAAATTTCAATTAATTCAAATCCAATCCCATCATTAAAAGCCCCTCAACATCAACCAGGCCCTTCAAAAAAAAAAAAACTTTTTATCCATTCACAAAATCATCTCATTCAGCACAATTTCCTTTCTCCATTCAACCTCGATTCATGTCTTTGAATAATGCTCAATCTTTTCATAGCAAAAAAATTATAATAAAGTCAAGACGACTAGAATGAATCTTAATTTGCATAACAAATGCATCTCACAAAAGTGTGAAAATCTTCACAAAAGTGTCATTTTATAACTGAAAAGATTGATGTTTGCCTATGTGTCGATTCTGGCTTGGCTCTTTATATATTCACGTAATGTCATCATTGACTACATGTAGTCATCTCATTTGCATGTTTAAGCCGTGGATGAGATGACTTTGAAAATGAGGTTTTTTTTTTAATGAGAATTGAAGAGTTTTGTAGAAATTTTGTAGAAATGCGGGTAATATTCAGAGTTTGAAGGCGATTTGGGATTTTCTATGGAAAAGTCGATTTTGGGCAACTTGAGTCCATATGGAATTTAAGTCGAATTCAAGCTTCGGGAAGATTTAATTTGACTAAATTCGACTCCAGATGGCAAATAGTGTCAAAATCACCAAAAACTAAACTTTGGCGATAACGTCATACTGAGTTAGTTCCAAAATCAGACTTAACATAGACATGCAGTCGGAATTGTCCCTCTTTTGATCTCTAACGACTAGAATCAACATAAAAATTGTAAAGTTTCTAATAGAAAAAGCGGCAGGGGGAGTGAAAGAGTGGGCAAGAATCCCCCAAACCCATCCCATTCCCCTCCTAAATCCCTATCAACTCCATCAAACATATGAATTATTAATCAATTCCTCTTAAATTCATCAAGAACTTCCCATTAAATTTCACTTTATTTTAACCAAAAGTTTTTAATCTTGAGTAAAAAACTCCACGAGCGTAAATCTATTGCGATAAGAAAATTTACCACAAAAAAGTACAAAAAAGTAATTAAAAATTTAAATCGGCCTTTTCCATAAAATGTGGCAGATAAGCTTTGATGCGCGGGGAATTAAATTTGCATTTTTTACTCCCAAAAATAAAGGAAAAAGTTTTCAAAAATTGAGTTAAAAAATGCTGGGAATTTTTAATTGGAAATTATTATTTTTAATGGATTTTGATTAAGATGATGGGTGAATTTAGGTATTAGAGATTGGGTATGATGATTTGGTGGATTTTGATGAGTACAGGAGTTAGGAATAATTCTATTCTCAGCAATTTTGTTAACAATAAAGTCTATAAATTATTTCCAACGCATTGATTATTATTAATGAGTGCATTTATGTCGTTGTTACTTATTAACTGCCAAAGAGTCACATGAACAAATTTTATGGACAGTCAGGAGTTAACATTGCTGTATGAACAATTGCTCCATATCGCAATAAAACTGAAAATCAAAAGAACATAAATTTTGAGGTATATTTGCAATGGTTAACAGAATATTGTTGATTAAAGCAGTTCCTGCTGAACTTTTGGACATTTTTTTCTGAATCCAGCATCAAGTCAGAGTCAGGCCGGTCTGGAGTCGGATTTTTAAACGATTAACCAATTTGCGATATTCTGGTTCCTAAAATATTGAATTTTTCATTCCTTGAAATTCTAATTCAATCCGAGATTTGACTTACCGAACATAGACCGGCATGGCTCTGACTTGATACCTAATTCAGCTTTACCAGAGTATTGTACAGAGTATTGTAAATTTTGGATCAATTAATCATTGCTGTCCAAACTCCAAAACCTCCAAAATCTTCAACATTTTAGACAATTCCTCTCATAATTCACCCAAAACATCCACAAGGACTCCTCCCCAATATGATAAATGGCTTAATTTCTCTCCAATCCCATTCAGCACAACCGATTGAAATAAAAACTTGCAATTTTTTTTTTATTGCATGCAATGTCCACAATCATGCATCGACAGAATTAAAATTCACATATATAGGATATATGAAATTGAATAAAACAACAATCGCTGTGAATCAGGAAAAGAGAATTGGAAAAAAGGCAAAACAAGCACAAAAAAAATGAACAAGCAGAAAAAAAATTAATCAATTTTTTTCCCTGATTAATATTAATGATTTTTTCCCGGGCTCCTCTCATATTTTTATGTAGATACATTTTAATCTCCCCACATTCTCATACTACTCTCATTCTGTGTTATCTCTGGCCCGTCAGCCATTAAATGTGTATATATACAGTGAATTCTGTACATCCACAATGTTGTTGTTTATCTTTATTTATTACACTTTTTTTTTGGCTCGGGTTGTGTGTGAATTAATGGAGATTTTTGTTTTTTTTTGAAAAATATGTGGATGGACATGGGCAGGAAGGATGGGATTTGAGTGGATATAGACGGAATTTTTGGAAGAAATTGTAGCTTTTTGATTGACAGAATGTCAAGGATGGAAAATCATGAAGAATTGACCGAAAATCTAGCTCTAGACCGACCTGGTTATTCTCTGAGACTGGATTTCATTGAATTTGACCTGAAGGCTGAGTCTTACTAGCCTGTGGTCAGATTGTCGACCATTTCTATGTCGATGTATTATCTTGAATGGTTGTTTGTCCATTTTGTGCAATTATTTGCTCAATATGCACCAGAAAACATCAATAGTATGACTTAAGTGCCTCTAGCTATAAGTGGCCTGTATTCTTAGCAATGCATACCCTAGTCTACATGCCCAAATGCATAAATGCTTCAAAATAGCCCAAAATAGCCAATCAACCCCCATCATCCCACCACTCAAAGAAACATATTCAACAACACAAAAATCCAATATTTGCATCTGTATCCAATCTGTATCTCATATCTTCATATAAATCATTTATTTTTTTATTTTCATCCTGATTGGATTAATTTATTAAATTGAATTTTATTCGATATTCAATTCGTTGGCCGCGCACATTCACGATGCTTTTAAGGTAGATTTTGAGTATTCAAATATTTGCAATTTCGACATAAAAACTTGCAATTTATTGTTGTATGACATAAAAACAGCAATTGCCGATATGCAAAAATATCTGATAGCACTTAAAAATGATAATTTTTTTTTGCCAGATGAGAGAATCTCTTGAATATTTTCAATTGTACGTCACTTTAGTGTACTCAAGTGTATAATCATTTACATTCACACTGTCGTCTCATTTTACTAACGCGTTGTTGGCTGTTGATGGTTGCGGTTGTTTCGTAAATATAATATATTTTTAAAAATGGCGTCGTTATTTCATCCTGTGTGATGTCTGTATGTCATTTTCAACCGTTGCTGTATAAATGTTTGTATATTTTTTTTGTCGGATGAGTGGGAGGTTGGGTGGATGTCAGGATGGATTTATTATTGATGGAAAGGAGATTTAAGGGTTTTAAAGGTGGATTTAGGTATGTGTACTTTAAAATTTACAGTTTGGATGCAATGTTTAAAGGGAGTTTAAAGGTATTTACTTACCTACTGCAACCATGTTCCTGTGTGGAACTTAAGAAGTTTAAAGCTGAATTTATTGAAATTTTGAGGTAAATTTGAGGATTCCATGAGTAAAGAGCAAAGTTATGCTTAGAATATTGAATGCTGTTATGGTTAATCTAACAGTACCTTAATCAGGTGTCTGAGTTTGAGTGCTGAAGCTGCAGATTCACTAATTTGCAATTTTCTGCACTATTTGCCTGAAGATTCGATTTTTCTCGAACATTGAGCAATTAATATGACAAAGCTTAGCTTCAGAACTTGAATTCGTGTCTATGTCGAATTCAAATGTGTCGCATTCGAGCTCTGCTTAGCTTCAGATGGATAATTATGTCCCCAAGCAACAAAATCTAATAATAACAGCGCCATTGTACATTCGAGTTGACAGCAAAACGCCAAAAGGACACCAAAGTTCTCTAAAAGAGCTTTAAAGGCAGTTTTTGGCTCACTTTGACGAAATGAAACAAGATTTTCTACAAATTCCCATTCAGAGTTAAGCTTTATTTCCAAAAAATCTTCAAGTAATCCAACTTCCACCACTCCCACCCTCAACATTCATCCCACAAGTCATTGCACAACGAAAAAATAATTCAACTCAAAAGAAAAACCGGAAATGAAAGACACAAAAGAAAATGTTTTTATCATTTAAAGTGAGCATAATGAGTCCAAAAAAAAATAGGAAGACAAACTAGAATCAGTGAAGATTAGTTCCTCAAGATAATCAGGACACAAAGCTTGTAAAGCAGGCCTCATCACACAGGAGATAAAGAAGAATAAAAACTAAATGAATGAGAACGATGATGATTTCTATTTCTGTAATTTAATTTAACACACAAAAAGTAAAAGTAGACTTTACTGCTGTAAAAAGGACGTGTGCAGGAGGCGAGATGAGATGAAAACATATTGATAAAATTTAATTAAAAAGCACAGGAAATAGCAAGGACGATGAGGTGGCAAAAAAGGCAATTTTGGATGGGGTGATGGAAAAAAAGGCAACATTGAGCAATATCTAAAGTGATGAGACCTAAATTGTCTGTAGATGTACACATATGTATGAGAAAAAAAAGAAGTTAATTCAAAAGACATGACATGATATTGTACATTGATAATTGTTGGGATTCTCATTGCCATTATCTTGTCATATGAATAAATGAAGATATTCCTTAATGTTGTAACCACATCTCATATCTCTCCATCTCACTTCCTTTTCATTTTCGTTTCTGATGTGTCATTTTTTTGTTCTGGTTCCAAAGTGAGAATCTCAATTTAATATTTTTGGAAGGAAATTGGAATTTTTTGGACTATTCATCGTGAGTTGGAGGAATTTTTGTTGGATATGGAGAGGAATTTTGTTTTTTGGGAGATTATGTTGCAAGCCTAGTCACAAAAGCTGTCATTTTGAGGTGATTTTGAACAGACAGAGCATTCTTATGAATATTGTCCAAAAATTGAGAATGTTTAATTATTTGGATTAATTCAGGGAAAGCAGACGACATAAAAATTGGGAAAAAATTCAGTTTTTGGCCAATTGACACTGGAAAGAGTCTGAATTTCTTCGAATTTGTCTTGAACCCAGAGTGATACTAGAATGAATTCTGATTTTTGGTCATTTTGACGCCATATGCTTTCCGGGGCCCATACTCATGAGTACGCTCAGTTAGGTAGGCATTGTAAGAAAAGTTAGACATAATTCATACAGACCACTGCTAAAGCTTGCTTTAAATTTGTCTGGTTACTTCAATTTTTATCCAAATATAGTAATTTGAAACCCTCACCATTGCCTTTATCAACCCCATTTCTAGTTCTATCACATATTCCTTAAATGACCCCTAAACCATCTCACATCCCACCAATTACATGAAATTATCAATTCCACTACAAAACTATTTCCATCCAAAATCTAAAAAAATAAAAAAACTTTAAAAAATTCCACATTCTCTCGCAATAGTCAACGCTCATCCAGTCCCTTTTTGGATATCTTTCGTTTCCATGAACCACATGAATGTGGTTGTTCGTTCTTAATCCCATAGCAACTCAATTGCTGTACAGCAGCAGTTCCACAAGAAGTAAATTAGATACAGAAAATTGAGACAAAAAAAAATCGACTCAAAAATGCGGAAAATTTGTCGGATTTAATTAAAAAAAATAAGAAAAAAAGAACCTCGATGCGTGCTAATGTGCGTGTAAAGTATTTTTGGATTGTATTACAAAGTATGTGTCTTAAAATCACATAAACAATAAAGTAAGGTTGAGTATTTCATCTGTTAATTGAAAAAATAATTAAAGAGTTTTTTTTTAATGTGATGAGCTCGAATTTCGAGAGATTATCGAGTTACAGATGGGACTTATGCAATTGTTGGAGGGAAAATTGGTTCAAATTTGGATTTTTTAAATTGTGTGACTTAAGAAATTTTAGTTTTTTTGTCAATTTTATTAATTTTTTTAATTTTATTTCTTCTATTTCTAGGTATGTACTTGGCTATTTGTTATATGCTTCGACGAGGAATTCTTCAATTTTTGTCTACAATTCGTAAGTCTTAATAGAACTGTAATGTTATTTTTAAATTAATTTCCTACAAAGTATGGCTACATGCCCATATTTCAAGAAGAATTCGGCTCTAGACCGACTTGAATGACTCTAAATTGGTACAGAATTGGATTCCAATCCAGCATCATGCCATAGCTTGGTGTCAAATTCCAGATAAATTAACTGACTTGTACTTACTTACTTACTTAATTATCTAGCCTTATCGATCAATTTAGATCCATGGCTTCCCTCAAATGCCGTTTATTGCTGACTCTGTCACTGGCTTCCATATGGGCCGACTTGTGCTTACTTACTTACATAGTTGTGATCGTTGGTCTCCCTCAGATGACGTTTAAAGCTGACTTCCTTCTCCACTGTCTTATACTCTTCGGATCATAATGATAACATAAATTAAAATTCATTTGACTCCCAAATCTTCATTAAATATCTTTCAAAAAAAGCCGTCCATTAATTAAATCCACGCCAGTTGCGCGCCACACTGTATTTAAATCCCATTCATTTCAATGCACACACAAACACATAATTTAATTCATTTTTAATTTACTTTACTACCATAATTTGCGTGAATATCCCGCGATTTTGGATTTGGATTCATTTTTTTCGGGAGCGTTTCGGGATGTAGTCATGTAATGTTGTTACAAAATATCAAGTCATACTGGCGGATTTAATCATTAATAATTATAATAATAGTGTGTATACAACATAGATAAACGCCAAGGGTGTCCTCACGTAAAACTTACCGCGGGTCCACATACATAAATATTCAGACAATTTAATAATGAAAAGGGATTATCAAAAAAAGGTAATGTTGATGGACGGCATGGCAATTTTCATTATTATTAGTATTTTCGGGCGATTCCCTGAAGGTTTCACAAGCTAATGCGTATGGCACCACCAACTATATGTGAAATTGAACGCCCCTCCGGGGATTTTTTTTTTTCTCGCGCGCTCGGGAACTAAATTACTTCCACCACATACTGAAAATTATAAGTCTTTTGTGAGTAATTTACATATCAAATTAAGCGTTATGGAAGAATTTTTTTTTTTTTTGCGTCTGTTAAAGTTGAAATAAGGCGAGGAATAGAAATAACGTAAATAATAAATAATTACAGGGTTCCAACCAATTTTTTTTTCGTATTTTTATATTACATTTCGATGTAAATTTTAATTGGTCCCTAGTCTTAGGCATCATGACATAGTCGTGTAGAATGAAAGAAGAAGATCATAACTTTTTCTTTTTATGTAATTTGTAAATCGGCTGTAATGATAGGTTTCTGTCTAGATCGGCCACTAAAATGAATGATTCTTCTGTAATTTTTTTGGTGTGTGCGGTCATCCGCTTCGAGCGGAATTGCTTGTAAGGCGATGTAAAATGCTGGTTTGGATGAAGGGTTTTTGGGAATTTTTCAGCTATTATGGCACAGGATAAGGAAGTTTTTCTCAAAAATTGACAGTTAAATTGCTGGAATTTTGTGAATTTATCCGGAAAGCATGGCATGTCAACTTGACCCTGGCCTGAGGCTCGATTCATCCAATCTGGTCAATAGAGCCAGGGTCATTCTGGCTTAATGTGACCGATTTTTCAGCCTTTTTTACTCCATATGCCTTCCAGCTGCCCCACCTTACCATCCCAGAACGTAATAACTGAACAGTCCCCTTTTAAATCCCATTGAAATACATTCAAAGCCTTCAAATGAGCTATTTTCCTATATTCAATAAATTTTAATTGCATTTTAAATTCTTAACATTACAATCAGAAATCAAACAGTCAGTCAGTCACAGCCCATTCCCTTTTTAAGTCAATAACCAATCCTCATTTAATTTTTTTCACATAAAAATAACTAAAATTCCTGACTTTTAATCCAATTAATTCAATATCCAGCACATAACTAAAATTACCATATAAATCATTCTATCGACAGTTCTATAGCTCAAGCTCCCAAAGGTTCTAGAATCACGACTTTAATCCAATAAATAAAATTCTTCTAATAAATTTAATAAGCCATTAAATGGGGTCCATACACAACAGATTTTCAATAACATCTATATTATTTATTATTCAACAATTCAAAATTCATTTGCGGAAATAATTTATCTCATTAGCTCTCGTATGATTTCAACATGAAATAACTCAAAGATTTTGTCTTCATTCATACTTTAAAAAGAATTGAGAGCTTTAATGAGCGTAATGTAAGGTTAATAAATATACATTACAGTTTACTTCAAGACATGTCAAAATTGATATTTTTAAGTCTATTTTTGAATGCTGGGGATTATTGGAGGATGCTGACGCATTTTAGGGTGTGCTGAAGCAGTTTAGAGGGTGTTGAAGCAGTTTTGGGGAATATGGAGGCAGTTTAGGTGATGTTGAGGCAATTTAGGTGATGTTGAGGCCATTTAGGTGATGTTGAGGCAGTTTAGGGGATGTTGAGGCAGTTTAGAGGATGTTGAGGCAGTTTAGGTGATGTTGAGGCAGTTTAGGTGATTTTGAGGCAATTTGGAGGATGTTGAGGCAATTTATGTGATGTTGAGGTAGTTTAGGGAATGCTAAGACAGTTTAGGGAATGTTGAGGCAGTTTAAGGGAGCTTTAGGGAGTATTGAACTTATTAAGAATTCATTTAGGCAGTTATATAGGGATTGTGGAAAGGGTAGTCAGTCCTGAGGTTGAATTGCGTGCAATCTCGGTGTCTTATGTCTCATGCAGATCGTCACACTGCCGAAAATCTCATTTGTTGCCTTTAAAATGACTAAAATGGCCTAAACCCTACCAATTCCCATATTAATCTACAACAAAAACACATCAAGAACAAATCTACTCAGAATTTATTAAGAACATTGTAATACCGAATGGCAAAACTAACAGCAACAACAAAAAAAGTATGCTGAACACATACATTTTATACACAAAGTGAAACCACGATGGCCTTCAATGATTGAAAGGCGCGAGAATGTGATTCATGTGTTGTGTTCTGTATGTGCGGATTGTGGTTTACGGTTTTCTGATCATGACAGTAAAGAAAAAACCAAAAAAAAATACTGTACATGTGCCTCGGATATGAGTGAAACTTTATTCCTTATACATTGTTGGAAGTCATGCAAGAACAGCACAATTCCTTGATTTTTTTTTTGTGCGTATATGTATGTATGCCTTCATCACTCACAAATTCACATTTCGCTTAATCTCTTTAACGCTCCATTGATTTCTGATCAAATAATTCACATTAAATTAAAATCTCATAAAATAGAGAGCAGTGAGTAGCATGTGAGACAGAGACAACGAATGTAGATGATGGTAATATAATATTATTTCATGCCATGCATATTATGCTTCGATAGACATTGTTATATTGTGTTTTATGATGTTCTATATGCCAACATTAATTGTAAAATGAGACACGGAATGGGTAAAACATGTAGGAAGAGTCAGCAGTAAGCTTTTATGCGAAAAAATGAGAATTAAAATTGCCTTTAAGTCACAAGATCTGAAGCTTCAGCAGTTCTGCATGTGAAAGTGTTTAAAATCTTAAATTCTATTTTTTTTTTCATACCTCCTTTTTCGCCTTACCACTCTGCCTGACATGCTCAAGTTAACTCAACTTTATGTTCCGACATGCAATATAAATTACAATGTTGTTTGTTATATTTTACAATTTCTGTTTGCGTTTAGCGATATATATGTATGTTTTGAGAAGTTTATACATTTTTTCTGTTGGATATGTGGTAAATGGGATGTTGGATGAGGGTAAGGTGTGGGTACTCTGTGGGAATTTTGGATATTTTGTGAAGATTTAGGACAAAATGTGCTAAAACTATAGTATCTTGTACTAAAACTCTAGTATCTTGTTCCAAAACTCTAGTATTTTGTACTGAAATTCTAGTATATTGTACTAAAATTCTAGTACATTGTTCTAAAATTCTAGTATCTTATACTAAAATTCTAGTTACTTGTACTAAAAATTCTAGTACATTGTACTAAAATTCTAGTATCTTGTTCTAAAATTTTAGTATCTAGTTCTAAAATTCTAGTATCTTGTTCTAAAATTCTAGTATCTTGTACTAAAGCTCTAGTATATTGTTCTAAAATTCTAGTATCTTGTACTAAAGCTCTACCATCTTGTACTAAATTTCTAGTATTTTATTCTAAAATTCTAGTATCTTGTATTAAAATTCTAGCATCTTGTTCTAAATCCAATCAAACCCCACCCTTGCATCACACGTTCAAACCTTTTTCCTTACCATGCTTTATATGTCTCCAGTGTACGCGCGAAAAAAAAACAGCACAGAATATTTTTCATGCTCATACTTCAAGTTCTATCAAGGCTGAAAAAATCGATTCTCATGATTATTGCTGTGCCTCAGTGTATAAACAACAGCTCCAGTACGAGTTGCTTACTTATTTACTTGCACACAATAGGGAAATGAAAAAAAAAATATTATTACATTTTAATCACGAATCGAATTTATGTACAATTTTATTTTTATTTTATATCTCCTTCTCACTCACTTCTTTTTTTTTCATTCTTTAATGCACTTTACGTACTCAAAGTTTTTGTTTGTGTTTATTTTTTCTAGACAATTTAGACTTTCTCGTCTTTGACTTTATGAAATATGATTTCTTTTATTGTTTTGATTTTCGTTCGTTATTTTTGATTATTTTTTCTTTTTCTTTTTATTTCTGTTTGTAATGCAATTCTGTACTGAGTGCTTTTGGGTTTGAGTACTTTGAATATGGTAATGTGGAGTCTTTATGGCTGTTGTTTGGGATATCGGCGATCATTTAGGGGGTTTGAAGGTTAAAATGTTGATTGTTGATTTAAAATTAAGTTTTATTTGTGAATTTAATGGAGAATTGTTGGAAATTGAAACAAATTAAAGCATATTGTTGGAAAATCTAGAACAAAATTCAGAAGATTTAGAAAAAAAATTAAATATTCTAGACTATAATGTTGAAAATCTTGTAAAAAAACCTTGAAAATGTTAGTTGGGCTGAAAATCAAGTAAATTATGAGATCAATCTAGTCCATTCTACTAAAAATCTAATTTAAAATGTTAAAAATCTAGTAAACAATGGTGAAAATATAGTACAAAATCTTAAAAGTATCAGTTCAGCTGAAAATCTAGCATATTAGGATATAAATCTTGTCCATTCTACTAAACATCTAGTACAAAATGCTAATAGATAGATTTGACATAGATTTGACAAAATGCTGATAATTTAGTACAAATTGCAGAAAATCTAGTACAGAATGCTGAAATCTAGTACAAAAAGCTGAAAATCTATTAGATTATACATAAAATCTACCAAATTTTGATATAAATCTAGTCAATCTTACTGAAAATCTAGTACATAATAATAATCTCGTACATAATGTAGAAAATCTAGTATAAAATGTCGAAAATCTATCAGATTGTTCAAAAATTCAGCAAATTATGAATTATTCTAGTAAATTTTTCTAAAAATCTAGTACACAATGCTGATAATCTAGTACATCAATCTAAATATAATTTCAAAAGTAATCAATATTTTAAAGAATTTTAAAACGATTTTTATTCCACAGAAACTAATCATTCCTAGTAAATTAACGACCAACCTTCCATATTTCACCATAGCCATAAGCAATCATCATCATTGCACACAGATAGAGCCATTTTCTCATCTACAATTTTAATAATTTTTCTAAAGGGAAAGTGCACTTAAATTATCTCCATCACAACAAAATGCTTTCAATTTATTAAGTAATTGCAATTTTTTTCATAAATAAAGAAATCAACTTCAAAAACATTCTCTAATAAACACTTTAAAGGCGTAGATTAAAGACAGTAGAATTGTTGTGCATTAATACTACTATCTTTTATCACATCACTAGCTACGATCATGATGTTAAATGAAATGAGAATAATTTATCGGATCTCATAACTATCAATAGATGATCATAATCATCTTGGGTATAATGAAGAAATGCTAGAATTCTTTTAGCAGCAACTTGATATAATCTTTTCAACATAATCTCACATAAAATAGCTGGTGAAAGAGAGAGATTCATTAAAGTTGAAGTTTTGAGGAGTACGAGTAGGGAATGTTTAGGGCTTTGAGGTTATGACGCATTTCGGAGTGTAAAAGATGGAATTTTGAGGTTATGATGTATTTTAGAGTATAAAGTTAGGAATTTTGAGGTTATGACGCATTTTAGAGTGTAAAAGTTGGTAATTTTGAGGTTATGATGCATTTTGGAGTGTAAAATTTGGAATATCTTTAATATATAGAAATTCTAACCTCAAAACCGACCAAACTCATCCAACATGCACTCAACAAGTCACAATAAACCCAAACATACTCAAATTACTCCAACCTTAATCTCTCTCCTTAAAAGACAATATAAACAACAATTTTAATCGATAAATAAAAAAAATAAAAATAAAAAATGTATAAAGATAGCAGCAGCATCATCGTCTCGTATATCCATGATGCACATGGAGTACAGCAAGCAGATGATGATGATACGATAGTAGATAGATTGTTGAGAGTCACATAGACGGTAAACACTAACAAGTAATAAAATTTAATTTAATTCCATTTTATGGTTAATTTGAAATGTTTATGTTTTATGTACAGGTTTTTATTTAAGCTTGATTAGCTCAACTTGATGCTTTAAAATTTTTTCAAATTACATTTTTTTTTTTTCGTCTCATTTTAAGATTCATAATAGTCAATTAAATTGCATCTCATGGGGCACATTAATGTGCAGCATATATAGAAAAAATTTTATATCGTGCACAATTTACCTTCATGCATGATGAAATGGGAAATCAATGCATGCGGAGTGAAATGCTTTATGGCAGTTTCGTGTAGTTGTTTTTTACTGGGTGCTGTAGAGGCATCAACAATATTGTAATGGTTTGCAGCTACAGCAGCTGAATATAATCCAACAAGTGTAGAGAGTGATTATAATTGGCATGAATTTGTTCAATTCCAATAATATTGAAGCTTAATTTATCGCGCTCTGTTGGTGCTAATAAAGTTTTTTTTTTATTATTTTCCATGTGAGAGCTGCTTGCGAGAAATTTTTCATGTGCTGAAAGCTTTTTTATGAAATTTTATGAGATTTTTCACATTTGACAGCATTTTTTGCTTAAATTTGACAGCACTTAGTATTGAAATTTGACAGCATTTAATGTTGAAAACTGACAGCATTTTTAACATTTGGCAACATTTACTGCTGAAATTTGACAGCAATTTTAGAAATTTGACAGCATTTACCGTTGAAAATTGACAGCAATTTTAACATTTGACAGCATTTACTGTTGAAATTTGACAGCAATTTTAGAAATTTGACAGCATTTACAGTTGAAAATTGCCAGCGATTTTGACATTTGACAGCATTTTCTATTGAAATTTGACAGCATTTTTGACATTTGACAGCATTTACTGTTGAAATTTGACATTTGACAGCATTTACTGTTGAAATTTGACAAATCAAATCTTGAACATCCACACCCAAACCAAACCAATTCGCTGCCCCAACCATATCACACCTCAAAAACATGCATCCAAAAAAATTAAAATACCATGAAAATTTCATTGAAATTCCGTCGCTTAGGGAAATATTACATGTGCAACCGTAAATTCACATTGTATCCATTACATTAAATTATAGGGAATATTTTCACCTGGAAGCATTAAAAACCACACATAAATGACCAAAACTTGCTCTTTTATTTATTTCTTTTTTTATGTATTTTTTGTGTGCCGAGTGAGAAAAATTCCACAAATTCCACCTTTACATTAAAAATTTTTAATGGATTTTTCTGTTAATTTTTTTCTATTCTGACTGCCTCATAAAAAAAATTTATTCATTGTTGCTTACACATCAAAAAACGGAAGACGATGGAAGAAGTTTAAGAGGCAAAAATAACAAAATTCTTGACCAGCATAAAAATATGTTGTAATAGGAATGTTGTAAAGTGACCCGCAGAACCGGTGAGCATTCATCTAAGCATGCCGAAAATATGTGTAATGAGAATACGAATTCCTGGAGTTCTTTAATGTTGTTTTTGGAGGTTTTGAAGGTTATGGATGGGGATTTGGAGGTTTGTGTTGAGTTTGGAGCTGATTTAGCGACTTGTAGTTGATTATGGAATGGGCTGGGGGGTTAAGATACTCAGAAGGACTGTCCTGTCACTGGTTCGAGACCTAATTTTAGAATTTGGCTTCTAAAATGGAAATAAGGCCAAATTTCACTGATTTTTCGAATTTAAAGTGAAATTTCTTCAAATTTCAACCTTTAGACACTTAAATTAGGAATTTAGAATCAAAATCCAGCAAACATCCCAAAAAATCCAATTCCAATTTCCAGATGTCCCATATAAATCCATAAAACGACCCAAACCGTCTGCTAGTCACATAAAACTCAATAAAAATAGAAAAAATAGAATTTAATCGCTAATTGAAAAGCAAAACTACAAAATAAAAATCATGGAAGCATGAAAAAGACATAAAAAGTGCATTTTCTAAAATTGCCTTTTACTTCTTATCGGGTGCCATTCTAATTAACACAAAATACTTGACGCATTTTATATTGTACACAATTCAGAAGTAGACTATAATTATTCAATTAACGATATCGAATCGGCCCGCATGACATTACACGAACGAGGAAATATAAAAAAAAATAACATTAAAAATTGGAATTGAAATGAGAATAAAAAGTAATAACAAATTTTTTTATGGTCTGAACTTAAAAAGCACTTAAAAAAATTGAGAGAAGTTGGTCTGGAAATGGATTGTGGAGTTTTGGAGAGATTTGAGGGAATTTTTGATGAAAAATTTTGAAAATTTTGAAAAAATCAAATTTTGACTTTTAATTTGAAGTTAAAAAAATATAAAAAAAGTTAAAAAATTTTTAAAAATTTAAATAAATTTGAAAAAATTGACAAAACTTAAAAAAATTTAAAAATTTAAATTTTAAGCTTTAAAAAAATTTAAAAAGATTTAAAAAAATTTGAAAAAATCTTAAAAATTTAAAAATTTAAAAAAAAATTAAAAATTCAAAAAATTTGGAAAAAAATTGAAAAACTACAAAATTCAAATTTTGAATTTTAAAAAGATTTAGAAAAAAAATTAAAAAGATTTAAAAAAAATTTGAAAAATTAAAAAAAATTTGAAAAATTTGAAATAATTTAAAAAAAAATCAAATTCTATTTCAATTTTAAATTAAATACGTAATTTTCCCAATTTTCATTCCCATCCCCCTCCATACCCCCTCATGCCCATCCTCTTCAACAACTTCCATTCCACTTCATTCCCATCAGACACAGACTATCTTCAATCATTTAAAATTCAACAAATTCCAGCCTTTTTTTTACCAAAACAAGAACCTTCCCAAACCAACAAAATTTATTCGTCGCATGAACTTCCTGAGGGAATTGGACAGCTCGATGTGTCAAACAACAAAAAAAAACTTTTTGTCTGCTTCTTCATTTTACGCATGTCAAGACGACGACGAACGCAAAACATTTTGCAAAATTTAAAATTCTAATTAGTAAAAGTCAGACTTACTTTTTATTCCGTTCTGAGGTCGGCGACGCACATAAGAATTGCTTCTTTTTTTTGTGAATGGAAGTTGCGTAGATATGAAAAAAAATTAGTCATTCAGTTTTAAAAAGACAATGAACTAGACAATCAAAATTAAGTTTATTGTTTTATAATTTTTTGTGACATAAAAGCGAGTTTGGAAGGTAAATTGACATTTTTTGATGAGGATGAGCTGAGAGTAACTAGTCATAAATTGAGAGATTTAGCAACAACTCGGCTTAAGGTCGTTTTGAAATTGGATTTAAAGTATGAAGTACAATTTAGTAGGTACGATCTTTTAGGCATCACATGTCATCTGAGGCAGCTTAAGCTTCGGCTACAGCTCAGTAGCTGAACTGCATCAGTAAAAATGATGAGCTTTAGTCTTGCAGAAGCTAAACTGTAGTTCTTCTGAAGCTGAACTGTAGTCCTGCTGAAGCTGAACTGTAGTCTTGCTGAAGCTAAACTGCAGTCCTTCTGAAGCTGAACTTTAGTCCTGCTGAAGCTGAACTGTAGTCTTGCTGAAGCTAAACTGCAGTCCTTCTAAAGCTGAACTTTAGTCCTGCTGAAGCTGAACTGTAGTCTTGCTGAAGCTAAACTGCAGTCCTTCTAAAGCTGAACTTTAGTCCTGCTGAAGTTGAACTGTAATTCTACTGAAGCTGTACTTCAGCATGACAGAAGCTGAGCTGCAGGCTTGCATGAAACTGAACTGCAATCATTTACAGAACTGACAATTGCATCACAATCAATTCCTAATTTCAAATTTCAACCTTAATTTCATTCAAACGGATGCTAAACTTCAACAAAGTAAATTTTCTCAATTAGAATTGCTAAACCATCTCCTTATTTCCTATAGCAAAAAATCGCAAATAAATCTTCCATCCGTTCAAAACATTGCGGACCATAAAAATGCTAAAGCAATCTGTTAACTGAATGAAATACGACAAAAATAAGATCTTTTTTTCAAGTCAATTTGATGAATGTAAATTTATGAGTAACGAAATTTGTAATTCACTACAGCTGACAACAACCTGGGAGATGTACATACATAAAAAAAAAATACGAGAATTTTTATTAAGAGATGTTTCATTTCCGTTTTATGGATTTTTTGCAATGCCTTAGCTGCTGCCTTAGTTAACGATTTCATTTATGCGAGCAGTTCTCCTTTAATTTTAAAGATGTTATTGGACGTAATTTATGCACAGATTTATTGCAAATATCCTAGTCCGCAGTCTAAGTAGTAGCAGGCCTAACTTGCATGGATAATCAATTTGTTCCTCAATGCAAACAAGTATAAATCAAAATATTTATGTACATATATTGGCTCATCGCCACACATACGAAAAAAAGAAGGCAGCCAAGAAGATATACGTCTCTGACCTCCTTCAATGGCACTGAAAAATTTATCACATTCGCAACAAAAATAAAATAAGATTCTTTTCTGTCATTTGCATTTTGCCACAGCTTGCAATTGCAATTGATTTATCGCCCATGCTCTGAATTTATCTTTTTGCATCTCTTCTTCTGTGTCTGTCTCTGTCTCTTTCTCTCTCTTTCGATTTCAAATGAATAATAAAAGTGATTTTTATTTGTATGTACATTTATGCAATGTTAAAGTCACACAAGCAACAAATGGTGCCTGACTTCCTCTTCTTCTGCGGTGATTTTTATATTTTTTGTTTGCTTCAAATGCACATAAATTTATTATGGAATTGGAGATTGTGTGTGGCAAATGTTGGTGATTTGTTTGTGATTTAGGAGGTTTTTTGGGGTGGGCTTGGTGATTTGGTTCTTTTGGGCATGAAGAGGACTAGTAGCTTGGGGTTTGCTGAAGACTAGTATTTTGGGGAATGTTGAGTAATGCATCCTTCGGGAATTGCATCCCAGGGTTATTTCAAGGGGCTTCTGCAACAAGAGCTTACGTTCTGAACATGACAGCATAAAGTAATAAGCTTGTGTCCTAGAATCTGCCAATGATATCCCTCAACATGACTCAAATATCGTCAAATATCGTTTGAACTGTATCTTGATGGACTTGAGAATAGAGATGCAGAGATTCTTAAAGCTGGAACTAAAGGTTAAGTTTAAACCTCACTTAACATTCTCTCTCACAAATCAAGTTCAATTCCCACGAAAACCGCATTTAAAAGCTATGTCATATTCATGTAAAATTAAAAATTACATCAATTCGCTTTTGTTCTCTTCAATCAAGCTTCCTACAATTACAAGACTTGTTTCCTTTAACATTTTTTTTTTTTATTATTTTATCAAACATATTTAATCTAAAGACAACAATGTAGCAGCAGCGAGAACAAAGAATTCTCTAATATACCACACGTTTAAAAAAGTTTTAAAGGAGGAATCGACAACAACATTCCATAACAATTGTTGTAACATATTTCTTACAATTTTTTTATAACAATATACTTTATAGTTTTTTATGCTCTAAACGAATTCTTGGGTTCTTAATGTTATGCTTGTACGATGCTTGTATAAAAATGTAAATTCTAATAGAACTTGGTGTCTGAATAACACTATAAAAAAAATGTTGCATTGTATTGTATGAGATGTACATAAAAGTAAATGAGTTAGAGGTTGTATTGTGTTGGATAATGGGGATATAAGGAAGAGATTCTTGGGGATTTTTTACACGCTTTTATTTTATACATTGTAGTTTGGATTTGATTTTGGATTTAGGTGAAGCTCAGCTGCAGTTCAGCTTTAGATTCAGTTTGGCTTTAGCTTCAGCTCAGCTTAAGCTTCAATTCAGCTTTTGCTTCAACTCAGCTTTAGCTTCAGTTCAGCTTTAGCTTCAACTCAGCTTTAGCTTCAGTTCAGCTTTAGCTTCAACTCAGCCTTAGCTTCAGTTCAGCTTTAGTTTCAACTCAGCTTAAGCTTCAGTTCAGCTTTAGCTTCAACTCAGCTTTAGCTTCAGTTCAGCTTTAGCTTCAACTCAGCTTAAGCTTCAGTTCAGCTTTAGCTTCAACTCAGCTTTAGCTTCAGTTCAGCTTTAGCTTCAACTCAGCTTAAGCTTCAGTTCAGCTTTAGCTTCAACTCAGCTTTAGCTTCAACTCAGCCTTAGCTTCAGTTCAGCTTTAGCTTCAATTCTGCTTTAGCTTCAGTTTATCCTCAGCTTCAGTTTAGCTATAACTTCAGTTCAGCTTCAAATTCAATACATTTAAGCTTATTATCAACTTCCCTACGACTCATGACTTTACTATTCATTCCCAAACATACTTATATTCCTTTAATTAATTCCCTAACCTAAATATGCGACCAAAAATATCCATAATCTGTAATTTTATTACACCACCGCAGCATGTTCTTCATTAATTCCAAGGCCAATAGTTGCTACAACTTAAACATTCCCACAAAAGTATCAAACTTTTGAAAAGCAGAAACAAAAGAACCAAAAATAAGTTCTGCATTTCCATTTTCATGAAGGTGTTAACAAAAGAGTCATCGTTGCACTTAGCACAAAAGATGTCATGCAGCAGAAAAAAATGAGGAAAAATGTTAATGGATTTTCCTTTTTTTGTGTAGAATTAAAAAAAAATCGCAGAAATATTTTCTCCTATCTTTTTCCCATTCCCGCGAATGTCATCAGAATAAATGAGCTTGTTGTGAATACAAATTGCACACAATTTTACACAAAAGGAAAGATTTTTTAAGAGGGATACATTGTTGTGCTGCATATTTGCATATTTTTTGTAACTATTCATACTTATTACGGTATATGAAATGCAATATAGTATTAATCTTAAGCTTCATTTAGTTTATAAGCTGAGATTTGCTATTATTTTTCATTGTTGCAAGTAAGTATGTTCTTAGTTGGATGGGGATTTAGGAGGGAATGGTGATGTAGGAAGGGTTAGGAATGGTTTGTTGGTTTAGTAATGCAGAAAGGAAGCTAGAAAAAAGGAAGAATGACTTAATCGCAAGAATATTCACAAATACTATTTAAATTTGCAATTTTTGAACTTTATAGGATTTAAACCCTTAGGGAGTAATGTACTTAGTACTTATATCTTTTATACACATCAAAACTATAGACTTCATTTGGATTTTTACGCAATTTAAATTAACAATTCTATATAAGTTCACAATCTAAGCTCACCAACTTACTTCGCTTACTCCACAGATCAATTGTGATCCATGGCCTTACTCAGATGTCGCCAGAAGCTGGCCCCATCGCTGGGGTCTGCTTTTAAATTTCCAATACCAAATACAGTGCTTTCTCTGTCAACAACTTCTGTCAATGAGCTTCCTTCCAGTCTTTGCTGGCCATACAGACCAACTGTGATCCATGATCTCCCTTAGATGACGCCTACAGCTGACTCTATTAATGGCTTTCGCTTTCCAATTTCCAATACCATCCTAACAGGCGTAGACTATGCTTTCATGGTGCAATAAGACCACTACGGTACCTAAAAGTGGTCTTTATGCCTGTTAGGGATAAAAGCATTGATGTCTCTATCAACAGCCTCCTTCCATGTGCTTCCTTCCTTCCATCGCAAGAAGGAATACTGCATCTATCTCCCATGAGCATCCCATAGTAATTAGCAACAATATCACAAAGTATCTCCCAATAATGCTCATGTTACTTCACACAATAATCAAAAGAAGTTCTACTTTTGTTGCCTTTTTTCATATTTGCACAACAAAAGGAATTCAAAAAACATTTTTTAAAAAAGCTACAAAGCTGAAATTCTTCAGTACTTTTACAATCGTCTCTCTGCCATATTTGCATGAATCTATTGTGCTATATCGCACACAGTATATGAGCGAAAAAAGGCAAAAAAATCTCCTCATTGTGCTGCACATTTTAATATGCCATGTTTATTGTTATGCTAACTTTATACTTTACATTTGCTGTTGTTCCTCACTGCATATGACTTTATCATCATAAACATGAGATATAAACGTATGTATACATATGGGAATATTGTTAAAAAATTTAAATGCAGCATATTTATTTATGAGGTAGCAAAAAAAAGTTTCTTTTATTTAAATTCCTCTTTTTTTTTCATCTCATTCAAAGCGATTTGTGCTTCAAGGATTTATTGCTGCTATTGACTTGATATGTTTATGCATAATTTTCATTTCAGCTGCGCATGAAGTTCAAGGATTTTTTAAATGAAGTCATTTCGACATGACACATTATGAGAATTTTAAATGAGAGAAAAGCTTTTGGACATTGTGTGTTGATGGGAAGCATTAATCAATAATCGAATGTTGGATATGTAAAAAAGAAAATTCGAAATTTTCATGCGGTTTGTTTGCAAATGCGCATATTTGCATGTTTGGATGTTGAGATAGGGATGGGAAGTTGAAGGGAATGTGAAAGTATGGAAGGTAAATTGATGGATTTTTGTGTTGAGAGGTACACTAGCGCGTCGATGTACACAGTGCTGCTTTGTTTCGAGAAAATTGGAATTTTGTACTAAATTCGAGTTATTGGTCCTTGATACATCAACCTTCCTGGTCATCTCTGAATGAAATTCACACGAAAATCCTCAAATTCTTCCAATTTTGTGCAGTTAAGGGCAATTCCCGATCAAAATTCCTCCAAAATTCGCACCAAATTGCAGATCCTCAAATGCCCCTTCCCTGCAACATTGACTCATATTCCTTCTCTCCCAACAATCCAAGCTAACACAAAATTCTCCAATAATCATTTTCTTTCCATCCATTCCACAATAATTCAAAATCAAATGGCATAAATCAGGGCAAAGCCACATGAATGTAAAATAAATATGAAGGAGGAAAAGTAAAGCTGCATAATAGTAGCAAATGGCATATTCGAGTGACATCGAGATATCTCTATTGTCTGTCAAACTGATGTGACATAAAAGATAGAAAGAATTGTGTACACATTATTATGTAGCCATGCGAGCTTGTTGCATGGTCATAAATGGACATATGGAAAAGAAGCGGATAAAGTTTTTTTGTGTCTCTTGAATTATACATTTGGATGACTGAACATTTATGTAGATTTAAAAAGTAAATAAACAGGAAATTTATGTGATTTAGCAATAACTGTAGATAGATCTTGTTGCTAACTTTACACAAATTTCCCATTCAGAAACTTAGTCACTTAAAAAACACCTAAAAAACTGCCAATTTTTCGGTAATTTGATTCTCAATGAACGTGTCATCGCCTTATACAAATCTTCATGGTCTCAATTTTCATTTTATTCAATTGAATTTAATTATAATATGTGAATTAATTTCGGGGTTTCGTTGTCCACATCAAAAACGCATGTACGAAATTTTAAAAACAATGACCATACGAACGTGCTGATTTGTGTTGTAATTTTACACTTACATATGTCGGTCTTCGGTGGATTATTGTAACGTGCGCGGCCGACTATAATTATTTTATGTTTCGTTTGTTGTGCCTCAAATAAGAGTAAAGCTACGAACGATTTTGTAATTTTATATATTTTATTATTTTAGCCAACGATAGCAAAAAAATAAAAATTAAAATGGTATGTCGTGTATAAATTCCAATAATTATAAAGCGACAACATAAGAATTAATAGCAGCAACAGAGCACATAGTTGTGTATGAAGGAGAAAAGAGAACAATAAAAAATTGAGAATTATGCTAATTTGCTTTTAATTTTCTGTTTACTTTGTGACTTTTTTGAGTGATTTTTAATGAAGTTTGAGCTTATTTTATGAAGCTGTTGCTAGTTGAGGAATTGGAAAGAAGAACAATTGTCCTTAGTGATGCTCAGCTTATGATTTGTTGGTAGAATATGGTCAAGTATGACGATTCAAAGATAACGTAACGCTCAGCTGGATTGACGCAAAGCTAGAGTAACACTCAGCTAGTCTGACGCTCAGCCAAGTCAATATCCAAACATAATAAATCACCATTTAACAAACCCTTCAATTTATTCAATTAAAATCATAATATATGTCCAACAAGATCCATTTAATCAGCTTTAAAACATTACTCACGTGTAAACACTCATTTTAAGTCTCGTAATCCTCACTAATCACTTCCCTCGTTCATATTATCTCATAAATATTGATCACAGTCTCATTAGCATCCATCGATACCTCAAGTCTCATGTTCCAAAAAAATATATATTTATTTTAATTTTAAAGTCTAATTTATATGTTCATAAATCTGTCGTTCTCATTCATTCGACAAATTTGAATTTAAATACAAATATAAAAAAATAAAAGTCCAGCATGTGAGTCACTGAGGGAGCCAAAAAAAGTATCTTTTTGCATACATAACAAATTAAAATTAAATGTCATTGAAGAAGTGAAACGGCTGAATTTTTTTTAGCTATCGGTCATTGATCTCAATGTTCATTTACTCATCAAAATGTCAATGCTTTGCCATTTCCGATTTGCTACTCGTTTTTTTTCGAATTTTTTGTATTTTGAGTGTGATTTTTAGAGGTGAAAAGAATGCTGACGCAAGAGAATTGAATTGTTAATTGTTGTTTACTTGTGACACTGCGTATGCTGATGTTACTGGCAGATTTGCGTTGAGGATTCTATTGAGATGAGGATTAACCCAGGCTGGACGGCACTTAAGCTGAACCGTAATCAAATTGGTTGATAGTCAATACCTAGGCAAAGCGTTACGCTAATCAAGCAAACCATTAGCTAAATTCTAAATCACTCAAGCTGAGCGTGACTCCGGCTGAGCGTTACACAAGCTGAGCATTATTTAATTCTGAATATCTGTTTTTCCAAGCTTTAATAAAGCAAATCGTGAATTAAAGCTGTTCATTACTCAAGCTGAGCGTCATTCAAGTTGATCGCCAGTCTAGCTTAGCATTCCTCTAGCTGAGCATCATTCAAGCTGAGCAGAATTCAAAAATTCAAAAAATTCTCATTCTTAAAATTTCTCTTTCCATTTTAATCTATGCAGTCTGCCTTACACCCACTTCACATTCTCCATAAAAATCTTATTTATTCAAGATTTAAAATACAATATTTTCTAGTATCAAATTTTTGTTCCATAAAATCTCAACAGAAAACCACATCGAAAATGTCACTGAACCCCTCTCTTATACAGCAAAGCATGTCGAAAGCAAAAATTCTTACAGTAATTATAATCAAATTTTAAACCATAAATAATATAAAACAAACATGAAAAAGACGTAAATGAAAATATATATCACATGTACTGGATATAAAAAGACATCACATAAATCTGATAAATCTCATAATAAATTCAGTATCATCAACAGCAACAACAACAATAACAAAAGCCTTAGTAATCATCAGTACAGAAAAAAATTCCAATTCTTGAAGATGACAAGCTAATGAATTGTATCGTTTGTAGGCGCATAAATGAAAATTTATATGGATTCATATACGTATGATGAATCTCGCACCCATCTAATGATTTTTCATGAGATGACAAAATTGATGGATTATCTTTTTTTTCTTCACTTTGAACATCTTGCGACTGAATTTTTTCTCACATGTTCATAAATTCTTAATGTCGATGCTGCGCGTCAAGATATTGGTTTTCTTACATACTCACTACTTAACATATAGATCGAGCATAACCGAATGAGAATGAAGTGGATTTAATGTTGTTTTTTTTGAATACACCAATCACTCATATAAGTGGAAATTAATCTCTAAAGATTTTCATTAACCATGTCACATTATTCATTTTTCATCTCAACATGCCGTTGTGTCTAAGCGGTGCCCGAGATGTAAATTTTTTGGATGTGGGGCTTCAGAACATTGAGATTCAGGGCTGCACTAGGGCGTTGTGCGGCTAATCACTGTTTAACGAGTGAAATGACGCCAGACCAATTCAATTAGCAACCTACAGCTGTACATGGAATCAGAATCAGACCTTTAATCCATTACCTGCGTATTCTACTGCCTATTTCCGAAAAAGGAGGGTGAAAAGTGTTTCTCCTGCCGAGTCTCGAACCCATGACCACTTGGTCGGTCATCACAATAATTAGGTATCACAAATTACGAATCCAATCAGCCACTGAGCCACCTCGACTTACTCTCATCTTGCAACTAAATTCAAATAACTATATGTACTTCCCGGTACGCCATCCTCATCTTTCCAATTTCCACATCTTCTCAATCCAAAACAAAACAAAATAACAATCACCCATCCACAGTCAAAATTGAATCGAACTCACTTTGACATGCATGTGTGTGGCTCAACATACCAAAACTAATAGAAATAAAAATTTATAAATAATTACACAATACACAAACTAATGAATGTAATTAAACATACTTATTGGATGGAAGGAGGAAAGAGAAGAGACAGCATCAGATGGAAAATAAATGAATGATGAATAGCGAATGAGCATTGATGAGACTTAATAAAGAAATTTTAGTTTTAACTTGTGATTATTAATCAATTTTAATTAGAAAAGTATGGAGTGGATGGCATGGGATGGGAGGTTGATGGTGGATTTGGGTACAGTGGCGTTGAAACTGCGTGCTGTAGTTCTATCGGTCGTGGCTTACCAACAAGATGCACTCAATTACGTATTGAACCATGAACCTAGGGCTTGCACCAAGGTTACTACAAAAACTTTGCATCGGACTCTATTGATGCCCACCTCACAAAAGATGTACAAATTCTCTGTTTTGACATCGAATTGATTACCAAGTTGTGTCGTGGCACAAAAAAGTTTGGACTTAGTGAGACAAAAAAATTATTTAAAATTCATACTGTGAAAAAGTTAACCTATTTTTTTCAACATTTTCTATGAAGATAGGATTCGAACCGACAACATTGTCATTTTTTAAGCAATTTCCATAATTTCTTAAATTTACTTGAATTTAGTTATACAAAAATTGAGTTATTAATGCTGCTAAATGTCCAGCATTTGCCAATTACCAATACCAAGCTCAATATTGTCTCCATAAACAGCATCTACCCATGAATTTTCCATTTTCCACTAAAACAATTCAAATTTCCCCCCAAAAATCATAAACTATAAATTTTCATAAACCATTAAACCCATAAATTCATTTCATATATTTGATATGCTTGTCGTCATTTTTCTCCATCAACCGAAATCTTCCCGAAAATTTTCTCTTTTTTCTCTAATGTGAAAAATTCTTATTTTTTCCATTAAAAAATCATCTCAAGATTATGAGTCGTTTTTCATTTCATTTGTTATTTTGAATGCTGTCTTATTACTTCACATCCAAATAGAAGCAATAAGTTAAGACGAGTCATGAGAGTCGACACGATGTGTTAAAGTAAAGAATGTTGATATGATATGCTCGTCATCTCTCTTTTTTCCTCAGCATATATGAACTTTTTTATATATTTTTTCTGTCTTGTCGTTCTCATCTTGGTTTTCGGTGAAGAATGAAAGAAGTGTGTGACATTCCATTCGCTATAAGCCAGCTCACACAAAAATATTATTTTCTTTTTTTCAACATCTGGCGTGCAGACAAATTAGAGATTCTTCAAAAATATTTTTTTTATTTTCATTCGTTGACATTTTGTTATAAAAAAGAAATTGGAATTAGATGTGAATGGTGTGAGGGGATTTATTGGGGGATATTCTTAATGATGGGATCTTGTTTTGAGTTGATTTGATTGTGAGATGCTGGATTTTAAAGCAATGCACTAGATTTGAAGTAGAATGAGTTGAACATCGTAGTTGAGACCTCATATGAGGCTTGTCTGCTAGATACTTGAGCCAAAATCAATGAAATCGACTAGATTTGAGCTAATTTTAGTAAAATCTATTAAATTTGAGTTGATACTAATCTAATCTAATATACTTGAGCTAGAACTAGTTCAATCTACTAGATTTGGACTAGTTTTTCTAGAATCTATAGAATCTGAGTAAGTAGGAGTCTAATATACTAAATTCTAGTTCCCTAAAGTGAAATCTGCCAAATTTGACCAATTACGACCTATTCTTATAGTCTAATATGCTTGTTTTGAGCTAGTATTGATTTAATTTACTAAATTTGAGCTTATTTCACTAGAATCTATGAAATTTGAGCTACTACGACAATAATCAACCAGAGTTGAGTTCCATAGAGTATAATCAACTAGAATTGAGCTCCTATGAATCTATTCTACTAGACTAAAGCTAATACTAATGTAATATACTAGCTTTGAGCTTGTTAGTCTAATCCACTAGATTTGAGCTAAGTTAACTAGAATCTATATAATTTTAGCTCCTTAGAATCTTACCTCCAAAATCTGAGCTAATTTGAGTTGCCCTAAGTTTAGTTTCCCATCAAAAACTCCAAAATCCCTCCAAAATAATCAGACATATCCCATAAAAATTCATCACCAATAACAACATCACATAGTGTTGATAGTACACAATTTAAATTCACATAAGACACCACAAATCACGCATGATATGACAAAATAAAAAAAAAACTTCTTTATGCTGTCGCTAAAATATCATTCGCTGATGATAATTTTCAAGTAGCTTCTACTGTCACAATATTTTTTCATCATCATCTCATCCACATACATATCCACATTAAGCAATAAAAAATTACGTTTCTTTTTTTCAAATAATAAAAATTTCTCACCACATGTGGATCCAAAAACTATCGCGATTAAATGCGCAAGAATCAACTCTCGTTGCTACTGACGATGACAGGAGTCAGAATTAATGAAATATATATATATGAAAAAATTGTAGTGGCATGCATGTCCCTGACAAGACGAGCGTAAATAATTGTAAGATATATGGATGCTCTGTGCACTATATTCACATTCATATTGTACCCGTGTGGAAGGAATACAACAACAACAAATATTTTATGGCATTTTGACAAAAAATTATTATTTTTTTTTCTCTCCAACAACAGTAAAAATTTTCCCCGTTGGCAAGGGAAAGGCACACAAAACAACAACAACAACTACTGATATTCATGCGTGAGAATGTGCACTTGAAATGGACACACAGAGGAAAAATTGAAATAACTTAAAATGATTCATTGGGAAAATTTTCGTTTTTCATACACTTTTTATTCGTTCCTGTATATACTCACAATTTATTATAATTGAGTATTTATACAGCAGAAAATAAAGCTTAAGTGGAAAATGAAATAAATATTAAATTAATTAATTTATTTTGTGCTATCACGTACTGGCAATGTTAAAAAAATTATTTAATGTTAATGGGATTTAAATGAAATGTAATTAAATTTTATATAGCTGTGATTATTTTTTTGGGGATTTTAGAATGAAAATTGTGAACGGAAATTAGACGGAATTGGGAATTTTTGATTTGGAAGTAATTTTGATGTGAATTTAAGTAGAGTATTTGATAGATTAGGCTTTGGTTGACTATCTAGAAGACATATGATGTAGAAATGGCTAAAAAATCGGATCTAGACAAGCAGGGCTCAAGTCTAGGTCCAGATTTGATGAAATATGATCTCAGTTGATACAAGGGTCCATTTGGTAGCTCTTTGGAGGTAATAAGGAACTCAAAGTCCATTTATAATCGGTTTTCCATTCCTTTTGGACTATTCCTCTTATTTTGTGTCACTTTGGGCTATTGACAGCTGATTTTGAAGCAGAAAATTAAGCCAAAAATAGCTTAATACCCAAAAATCATCAATATAGGCTGAAAATCAACAACCAGCTTGTATAACAATTCCTTAATAATTTCATATTTTTCTCTAACTTCTCCAAAATATCCAAAATAAAAATTCCCATTCAAACCTAAAAGACACACATTAAATTTAATAATTTCCATGCAGCACATATGATGAATGTTCTTAATGACATTTTTGGGTTGGAAAATGTGCACATTTATATAAATTAATGACATATGAATGTAATTATGAAGATATATCGAATGATGAATTTGTCTCAGATTATTTTAATGAGTTTGTAGATTAATGTGCAGTTGAATGTGGATTTATTTTAATTATTATTGTGATTTCTTTGGATTTTCTTGAGTATCTCCAATTTTTCCTGATTTTTCCCACAATATACTGTCAAATTAGACATCCAACTTCAAAAAGACTGTCAACCAGACAGTTCCTATACCCCAAAAACTCTGCTAAACGATATATCAAATTAGAAATATTTTCCCAATTTGTTGACATATGACAAGGCATGCTAAACAGTCACCGTAGGAAATATCAACAGAATAAATCGAAAAAAAGTAGGAAAAACCCAAAAAAATTTCCATTCTTGTGAAAATATGTCGGTTATTTTCCTATGTCAAAATAAAAAATTTATGTATAAAATTCTTAAAAAATATCCATTATTTATTCATTATGAGAAAATCAGAAATCAAAAGCACATTTTTGAGCATTTGTCGCTGGCGGGTACGTGTAAATATTGGGAAAAATATCAAGGAATAAAAGTTTGATTTGTGAAAATATTTATTCAATCAATTAGGATGGGGTTGTTGTGGTTTAAATAGGGGGTGTATATGCTGTCAGACTTACTTCATCAATATTATCAATAATCAGCATCTTCGCTTCCCTACAAGTCAATCAAACTCAATATTTACATCTCTATCGAGCATCTCCCCTCATTATTTACGTTCATCAGCATTTAAATAAGTAGCAACTTTAAAATCATTCAATTTTTCAATATTTTCTTGAAATTTGAAACCATCAAAAAAAAATCCCTGAAGGGCTCATTGAGATCTTTAATTTATTTGACAAACAAACATTATTTTTTCGAGACTTAAAACGTAGCAATTTGTGATTTATTAAATTTTTATGCATGCGTAGATAATTACGGATATCGACTTGTGCGTTGTAGATATCCATTGAATGAGAATGTGGAATTGTGAACAGGAATTGAAGTAATTAGTTTCTTCCACACCTTCGGGTTGAAAGGTGCAAAATTAGAAGGTTGGGAATGTTGGTTAGGGGAATTGATTTGACCAAAACTTGGTTTTGGATTGATGGAAATTTAGAGGAAGTTTTGAGATTGTTGAAGAAATTAAAGGAGAATTTGGTCTTCTTGGTGAATTTTGGGCAATGCTTTGATCATTTTGATGAAAAATGATCAATTTTGTGAAATATTGATCGTATATTCAGGCGACTTGAGGAAAAATCAGTCAGCTTGGTCAAAAATTCAGCAATTTTGATGAAAATTTGGTCATGTTGATGAAAATTTAACAAAATTTCAATTGTTTTGATGAAAATTTAGTCATCTTGTTAACATTTTAGTCACAGTGAAATAATATTGGATAAAATGATTAAAACTTTCAATTTTATTTTGCATATGTCAATTTTGAATTTGGTCATTTCAGAAGAAAATTCGATCATCTCGGTAAACATTTCAGTCATTTAGGTTGAAAAGTGATCAAACTTCTTCAAAAACTTCATCAACTTGGCAAAATCGAGCTCTTTTTGATGAAAAATTCAGTTATCTCAGTAAGAATTCTTTCATTTTGGTCACAATAGTTGTGAAACTATAGTAGTGACCAAGACACAATAGTGCACTGTGCTAACATTCCAATTAATTACCATTTATTCCTTCCTGATTACAATTTCTTTGTTTATTTTTCCTTAAAAAACATTCACAAAACTGCAAAAAATTCCTGAAATCACACCCCAATCATTCAATCATCGACTCAATAATGTCATGCAATTATGACTACAAATTCCATTTACATAATATTCTTTGTTCTCAAAACTGTAAACACCCAACACTTCATGTTTTTTTTCACCATACAAATTTCATATTTCACATATTTCATTTCACATGTACTTCTGGTTGAGTCATCGAACAATATAAATATATTGGTCATTAAAATGCTTTATACTCAAAAAAATCACGGCGGCAGCAATGATGACGGTGCCAGACCCATGTTTTTTTAATTTTTTGATTTCACTCACACACAGTGCTTAATTTTTATTTGACTAGACTACGAATATGCTACTAGACAATTTTAATCGTACATACGCGCCTCTTTCTCGCATTTCTCGTATGTAGACAGTGAAATATTTATGAGATACACTGACTAGCTTTCTATATACACACACAATATTCGCCCTCACTTTTTAAAAACTTAATATAGCTTAAGAGATGAACAAGAAGTAGGAAAAAGAATTTCTATTGATAAAAAAAAATGTGGTTTTTTGAATTTCTCACTTCACACACGCACTTAAAATTCTTTTTTATGAGGCTAGAAGAGAAGGCAAATAAAATAGAAATGATCTCTCTATGATGCGATCCTCAATATGTCAATGATACCAGTTTTATTTTAGTGTAGGTAAACTAGGTAGGTAGACTGAGAGACTGCTTAGAAATTAGAATTCGAGGAGGAAGTTCGTGAACTGTTTTAAATACAATTTTGGATATTTTTTATTCTGCTGTGGGAATATTTTTTTTTTTTTTGTAGAACTTTTAAACAGTCTGAGAAGTTTCATTTGCAGTATGAATTTCAATGAGATTATTGATTTTTTATTGGATGTATTGGAGATGGGGTTAAAGACATTTTGATGAATAAAATTATTGTTAGAGTTGTTTGACTAGTTGAGGAGTGAATCATGTAGATTCGCATGATGAGGACATTAGTTGTCTTGGATTTACTAGTTTTGGAGGGGGCAACCTGATATGGAAGTTTGAAAATGTCTAAAAATTCGTCTTTTTTGGGTTTTTTGAAGTATATTTTAACTGCACTTTTAAGGTATTTGGACCACGGTGCAACAGTTTGACTCAAATATTCATTTAAAAATCATACAAAGCTTGTGTAACTAGACATTAAATTATTGTCACATTGACTAGTTCTAACGTATTCAAATAACACATTTTGTCATTTACTAGTTTAAACGCATTACTTAAACTTTATTTCACTCAAATTCTGTAGACAAAATGATGGACTAAATCATTCAAAATTCATCAAATTTCTGAATATTTTACCAAATAAGCTCCACTTCTATAATTTTCGATCATTTTGACTAGTCATGTGCATCACGAAGACACTTGGTAATTTTGAGCAGGGGCTTATTCGAGGGAGTGAGGGTTTGAGGGCTGCTACAAGCCAAATCAAACCCAAATTTCATCATTTTCTCCCCAAAAAATCCTTCCATTCCTCGCAATTTTTCCAATTTCCCATCTCATTTGACTCATTTTTTATTAAAACCCAACAAATAAATTATTTAAATACACATTTTTATTAGCATTTCGCATATTACAAATCCATGACACGCCTCATTTTTATTATTTCTATGATTATTTCCATAAAAATAATATTATATGCCTTTAAGTGCACATATAAAAAATAATATTACATTAAAATATAAAAATTCTCGCTATGCGATTACTTTAATTGGTAAAAAGAGTGACTCTCAATTCTGTGGCCTGAACGCGATGACGTTGATGTGACTTATTGTGTACTTATAAGCATATACATATGACATTTGATGGACAGTGAAGGCGGATTAAGAATTTTTTTTTACATTTTCGATGCAACATTGTAAGTGTTATGAAGATAAGGAAAAAGACTTATGAGACATTGTATATGCAAATGGCGTTGATTGAAGGGTTTAACGTACACGACTCGTGTCTAACTTGAGCATGAGTCTAAAAAATTTCACATAATTTCCATTATTGCAACAAAATAAATAATCTCGACCAGCCTGACTTGATTTATACGCCACCGCACAGCAACAATTTTTCATCAATTTCATCTCTTTATGCCTCATAGCTATAACAACAACAAAAATTAAATTCAAATTCATAAAAGTCGCACATAAAAAATGAAAATAGATGTTACACAGTTTATCATGACTATGTATGCACAATATATGAATGCATATTCATAGTTAACTCGCACTCAATTAATTTAAATTATTCACAAAAGAATATGAGAAGCCTTACGGGTCGTTTCTTGTTATTTATAAGGAAGAAAAATGGTAGTTGAGAAAGATTATTTTAATGAGAAATTTTATAATAATTTTTTACTGTGAGTTGTTGGTGATTGGCTTTGTTGAGGTGTAATTAGGATTTATTTGAGTTAAGTATATGAGAGTAATTGTGGTAATTGGAAGGTATTTAGGCTTTTATGGGAGTTAATTTGGGAATTATTGATTGATTGATGTAAGTTAGAGGTTGAACAGTCCATTGTGTTCGCTGGGACAACGTTGGATTGTTTTATTAATGACATGACTCGATTATGTCCACTTTTAGGACGTAAAATGCGATTCTCTGCATTGTGACACTCGGCCAGAACTCGGAAGTTGCATTTGAAGTCGATTTCGAGCTGTTACTACGGCTATAAGTCGAACTACAATTGATATTGCTTGAAATTGCTCAATATTGCTAAACAGCACCAATTTCCCTTTAGCCAATGCCTATAAAGCCTCAAAAATTCAAAATAACTTCATAAAACTCTCCAAAAATCCAATAAAATTGCGAAAAAAATAAATCTAATATAAAATTGAACTTTAAATGTAATTTCCTCTCACTCCATAATTCACATAGTCAATAATCATCTAAGCAAAACTAAAAATTTTCCCTTTCTCTACCTTCATTATCATTATTGCATAAATTCTATGCTTTCAACATAAATACATATCCACATATTGTACGAATTGATGATGAATGAGTTGAATAAATAAATGATATATTGAAATATTTATTGGAAAATCTTTAAATAAATGATATATTGAAATATTTATTGGAAAATGTGTATAATAACACTTAACCGTAGAAACTGTATTTCGAGTCGATGAGAATGTAGAAGGGAAAGGAATATAATTTCAATCAATGGACAAGCCTTCAAGTTAAATCTCATAAATTTTCTAGTAGAAAAAAAAAGTTCAAAATATATATCTATAATGGCATAACATGCATATGGATATATATGCGTTCAAGTTGAAAGGTTAGAAGGGTAAAATTATTGTTTTCCTATATTCCAACCTACTTTAAATGTCTAATAATGCTCAAACTATGCCCCGTGTTTTAACCGTAAAATTTATTGCATCAACAATATGAACAATGAATGAAATCTTTCACTCCATAAATTATCTGCTGGCTTGAGTATGTTGATGTTGAGTATGGTGACCCGAGCTGCACATAAATTGCATCCGTCTGGAACTAAAAATTGCTTTTAGAATTCAATTTGATAGTTTAGAAATAAATTTGAAAAAAACTTTGAAGCAACGTGTTAGCAACGTAGCTGACACATTGAAATGACATCAACGTCACATCATGTCCACTTCTTAGTTGTGTCACAACATCTCTAACTTGTTTCAATCATGTCACAGCAACATCCTTGACGTGTCATTGCAACATGTGTGCCACATGAAAGTAACATGCCATCAATGACACAAAATAACGTCAAAACCGTCTCAAATCAAGTAATTACAAATTTGAAAGCCATGTCACAGTAGCATGTTGAACATGTCAAAGCAGTATGACAACCACATCACATATGCTTGTCATTTAAGCCGCAATAACACTTGCCACAAAGTCATAACATTAATATGATGTGTCAGAAATCTTGGATTATGTCAATTCAATGTCCAGAATTCAGCTAAGGAAAAAACGATCGCAGCGAACATTTCAGCAGAACAAAATTTTCATAAAAGTTGATTCGCAAAAAAATTTGAGTTATTTGAATTCAGCAAACTCTTGTAGCTCTGGAGCAAAATATCAAATAACTGCTTCAAGATTGAAGGGGGGTCTAATTTGTAACAGGCTTTAAAATTGTAACGATATTTTTCATCATTCGTTTTTTTCTTATTTTCTCAAAACTTTACAATAAGCTTGTCACACGAGACTACATAAATTGTACAAATCTATAGACATGAAATAATTCGGTAATTACCTATGAAGTTCAATTACTAAAATGAAATCTATGGTCTTTTTGGAATAAAATATCCAAGAAAAATTGTAAAATCACCATTCACATATATACTATGTGAGTTCATATTGTTTACATAAAATCGGTTATTAGATTAACTATGCAGCTTCAGAATTGACTTACAGAATCTCAAGAATTTTCTATGAAATTTAATGAGATTATTGAACTGCGACGACAAAGGGCAATATAATTGCTTGACTATGTGAATATTGGTTTCATAGATTAACAGCGTTCTGAATCTGTTTGCATCAGAATCCAGAATAATTCAATTTGTAAGTAAACATATTCTGAATAATTTACAGAATGAATTCTGTTTTTAATTTGAAAAATAACTGATCAGAATTTTTTACCAGAATTCTCCAGAATTCTGGAGAATTAATAGTCCGGCCTATGCACACCCAACTCTTGTAGCTCGGGTTCAACTGCTTCAAGATTGAAAATTTGTGGCTTTAAAATTGGATATTTTTCATCATTCCTATTTTCTTATTTTCTCAAAACACAATAAAGCACACGTGACTACATAAATTGTACAAATCTATAGACAGGGCGGTAATTTATGAAGTTTTCTCAAATGAATTATGGCTTTTTTGGAATAACATATCCACCTAAAATTGTATCATCATTATTATTATGTGACATATTGTTTACATAAAATCGGATTAGAAACTATGCAGCTTATTGACTTTATTCAAGGAATTTCTATGAAATTTAATGAGATTATTGAACTGCGGGGCTAATTGCTTATGTGAAATTGGTTTCAGATTAAGAATTTATAGATTCAAGTTACACAAATGCTCGAATTGAACACGAGACGATTTACATTTCTAGTTGAAATTTAATGATCGTCATCTGCAGCCATGAACTCTATTCTTATTCAAAACCATGCGTAATTTAAGTAACAAGAGGAATTTTCTTGCCACACAAAATGTGAAATATTTGGCATCTCCTTTGACTCTCATTAAACTTGATTAATTAAGTCAAAAAATTGTTTTCTAACATTTCATTATAAACATTTGAATGCTGAAGCACTAAGGCACATATATGACTTTTGTTTTTGAGGTTTTACAATTTGATATTTATTGAAAAATAACTTTTAAGATGTTGAATTACTTTGTGGAATGTGAATTTTGAGTTGACTGGTTTTGTGGAGGTTCTGAGGGGTGAGGGGGTGGATGATGGGTTAGGGGTCACCCCTCATCGACATTTTTGAAAGAATTCTTGGATTTTCTAAGGTTTTTCATAGAAAAATTCGAAAATCCCAAAATGTTTGCAAATCATTCGAATAAATTCAAGCCATCTCCCCTAATGTATGTCTGCTCTTAGTATGCTTAAATCACAAGCTGAACAGATCAAATTTGATCCATGTTATCCCTTAAATGACGCTTGAAGCTTCCATTTATTCTTAAAATCAGAATTTTGCATTTTGGATGCTCAGGACTGCAATTTTGAGCTTTTTCTTATAGTTCGTCCAAGATTGCAAGCCTGTAGGTCAATTTAAGACAAAAGCTACTAAATTTGCTTGATTTCAAGTCACTAAACCTGAAATTCCACCATAAAAATGTTTAAAAACCAATTAAAATTAGCAAATTAATTCACAATTTATTTCACATAATTAAAATCACTTTAAATCACATTAAAAATGTCTCAAAATTGTCAATTAAAATTTTCCATAAATTTTTCAAAATAAAAAATTAATTCAACTAACTGGAAATAACATTGTAGGTAATTAATAGAGAAACAAGAAATTCTCATTCGTAATAAATTAAGTGTCGCTTCGCCTCCTTTAAAATGTTTATTTCTCAAAGTTGAAAAAAAAAGTCCAAAATAGAAAGAAAATAAAAAATTTTCAAACCAAAAGGCAGCGCAGTTGAGATTTATGAAGGAAATAAATTATTAGAATATAAAAATGTAGAAATGTGAATTCTTTGGGTATTAAGCTTGTAGATTAATATGCAAGAATTAACAATTAAAATAATATTTTAAAAATATTAAGATCGCCCGTCGTGCCATCGGGATAAAAATATGAAGAAAATGTTTAAAAACAAACAAAAAACAAAGTCGTAAATTTTTCAACTTTAATCTTCTAAAAATGCAGAAAATTTGAAATTTTTAAATCATTTAATGATGGTTATTGAATTAGTCTAGTTAAAGCATGCAGCATGTCATAAAAATTCCATATTTTCTACTTAAACAGAGCCAAACTTTCCTGGCAAATTTACAAAATTTTTACATGATTTTCCCGCCAAAAAATGTCCCTCCAAACTCCACATCTGCCGCCACAAACTACAAACTAAATGACTGCACATGCACAACACACAAACAAGCCATGCAAATGTCGTTATGTAATATGCAATTTAATTAACTTTTATTACTATTCATAATTGCGTCGTTAATGGGGTGAGATAATTCGGAATGCAAATGAGAATGACAACGACAAGTGTCTTTCATTGTCTCTCTATCTGGTTAAAAAAAGTATTAAATTAAATTCACATTGTGTCGTTTTAATGCAAAAAAATGCAAATGATTAATTTTGTTGCTAATTTTGTCGAGCGTGAATTGAGTTTGTCGATGTTGTTTGATACTTTTAGAGCGCGTTTTATGAGAGTTGAAAATTGAAAAATTGTTTTGAAATTTTAAATTTTTTAAAATTTTAAATTTTTTTTTGGATTTTAAATTGAAATTTAAAAGAATTGAAATAAAAATTTAAATAAATTTAAAATTTACAAATTTAAAAAAATAAATTGAGATTAAAAATTTTAAAAAATTAAAATTAAAAAGATTTCAAAATTTAAATTTAAAAGATTTTGAAAATTTAAATTTAAAAGTAAAAATTTAAAAATTTAAATTTAAAATTTTAAATTATGAAATTTAAATTTAACAGCTTTTTAAATTTTAATTTCAAAATTAAATTTAATATTTTAAAATTTAATATATAAATTTTTTAAGAATTTAAAAATTTATATTAAACATTTAAAATAAATTTAAATTTTAATATTTTAAAAAAATTTTTAAATTTTATATTAAAAAATTCAATTGTTTTTAAAAATTCAAAATAATTGTTTTCAAACTTACAAGTGCAAAAAAATATTTTTAAATTTAAATGAATAATTCAAAAAATTTAAAATTTTAAAATTCAAGAATTTCATTTTTTTTAAATTTAGAATTTAAATTTTTAAATTTAAATTCAACAATTTTAATTTTAAAATTTCAACAATTTTAAATTTAAAAAATAACTATTTTGAAATTTAAATTAAAAGTATTATTTTTTAAATAAAATTTTAATTTTCAAATAATTTCAAAAACCTTTAAATTCCAAACTATCGTAAAAAATTCAATTTTATTCTAAAAATCACTCAATTCACAGTGCAGTGCCAATGTACATCCACAGCTATGAATGCTAATTTTCACTCAATTCAATTTTATTACTTAACGGAGCGATGTAATAAAAATAAAAGTAATAATAATAATATGACTGGCAAATGTAGATATGCACACACGAAGAACATGAGAGATACAAGCAAGTGAGAGAACGAATCAGTCATGAGCTAGAGCTGCTAATAAAAACAGGAAATGAGCACAGCTAATCTTAGATTAGAAGCGCGAGCGAACGAGAACTATTTTTTTTTCTATTTCATTTCATTTCTTATGCTTCAATCGATATAAAAATAAAATGCATGCTGTAAATTATTGAAGCACATTGCATACATGAAGATGATGTTGCTTTTGGTCAGCGTATTCCAATCACTTGATGCTGTATATTCTGAGATTATTGAAATATATGTATGTGCATGTGGAATGAAACGGGTTAACAACTTCTCAATTTCTTCATTCTATAACATTATTAATGATTATTATTATTATTATGATCGTAAAGACATAAACAAGAGACGGCGATGGCTGGCTGGTGAGCTGGATGGGTGCATTTATTATTTATTAGATGAAAAATTGTAGATGAATGCAGAGTTGGGAGGGATAATTGTTGGATAAGATAAATATTTTTAAATTTTTGAATTTTTTTTTATTTTAAATTCAAAAATTATTTTTTAATTTTTAAAATTTCAATTTAAAAAGTTAATTTAATTTTTTAGTTTTTAAATTCAAAAATTTAATTTGAATTTTTTCCTTTTTAAATTCTAAAATTTAATAAATTTTTAAATTCTAAAATTTAATTCAATTTTTTAAATTTTAAATTCAAAAATTTTGAATTTTTTAATTTTAAATTTAAATTTTGAACTTAAAAATTTAAAAATTCATAAAATTTTTGAATTTTTAAAAATTAAAAAATTTAATTTAAATTTTTAATTTAAAAATTCAAAAGTAATTAAATTTCTGAATTTAAAAATTCAATTTGAAATTTATTTTTAAAAATTTCAAATTTTATTTTAAACATTTTTAAAGTCAATTTTAAATTAAATTAAATTTTAAATTTTTAATTTTAATTTTTATAATTTTTTATTTCAAAAATTTCAATTGAATTTTACAAATTTTCAAATTTTTCAATCTTTTCCATTCCAAAATCACCACTCCTGTCCTCCACACTCGCATCCACAAGACATCATTAACTTCAATCCTATCCAATCCAACTCAAAGAAAAATAACAAAAAATATGCATATAAAAAGATTTATATAAAATAAAGCAGAGTAAACTAATTCCATCATCTATAAGTCTATAATAATCCATAATTTATGCTCAACAGCTGGTGAAACATACATGGGGCTAAAAGAAAACTAATAAAGTCAATAATTATATTTTTTTATTATCATCATTTTCATTGAACGCATGCATATATATGAATATAGATATTCATAATTGTTTTCTTTTCTTTTAATATTTTTTGTGGATTTATTGGATTGCTCTGGATGAAAATTTGTTGCTTTTAGTTGGGGTCCCTTGGGATGATTTAGTTGATGAAGGGGTTAAGAAGGGGTTAGTTGAAAAAGTTGTGGGTTAAGATAGAAAATTGCAGAAATTATTGTTCCGATTTTAAGATTCAATGCAATTTAGAAGGTCATTAGGTATCTGCAATAGGTTCAAATCCTAGAAGTCAAAAGTAAGTTATGTTTGTTGCGTTTTTTATTCTTTTAGAACTATTTTTTGCTTCATTTTATTATATTTAATTTACTAACTGACTTTTCCTGAATTGAAAAGTCAAATTCAATGATAATCAAGTGCCAAACTCGCTTTATGCTTCCTAAATGGCTCAGTTTTGACTATATCAGCAATTTATGTTACTCATAATCCACATTTCAGCCAAAAAAGCTCAAAATCTGACAAAATTTCACTTCCTAATCCAAATATTCATCTTAATCAGTGGTGAGCAATCTTAAATTTTTCGCGGCACACCTTAGAAGAACTCTGCCTGGTTCATGGCATTTCCAAAACATTTTGTTGGCACACTAATAAGCCCCAGCACTCAATCTACCCACCACTGATCTAAATCCACACAACATACAGCAACAGTCAATTAAAAAAGGGTTGGTAAACTGCTAAATTGCTTCCTTTTACTTCCCAATTCCGGAACTCACACAACATACGCAGCTATTTATGGGGAATTTCACATTTACGTCTTAAATGTGTAAATGAATAATTTTATCGAAATATATAGAAATCCATTTTAATGTCCAATATTGATGATGATGTTTGAATAGCAATTTATGATAATAAAATATTAATGTGAATCATCAAAAAAAGAGTCGTGTGGAGGTTTGAAATTTTGATGGAAATAATTATAGAACTAAGTTTTTTTTGGGGGAGGTTAAAAGTAAAATTGAAAAGTTAATTGTTGTGGTTTAATGGCTGTGGGCTGATGGGTCGAAATAATAATTTAGGATTGACGATGAGTGATGAGCTTTTTGTGTTCTAAATTCTACAAAAAACTAATTAAAAATGAACATCGGCAGTGAAATTTGAGCTTAAATTCTTCCATAATCAGCTATCTAATCAGCACTCAAGATAGCAAAATTGCATCGTAAAACTCTCAAATCCGATGAGAAAATCTTCAACTAAATTAATTAAAAAATCTCCAAAAGCTATCCAATATTTAAAAAGATCAAGGTAGAACATGAAGAGAAATAAGTCATAAAATCATGTACAGTTGCCTTAATAATACTCGATGCTCAATATCTTGGCAAGTACATCATGTATTATAACTTTACAATGTACATAATTAATCAAACTTCAATCTTCTTATCATACAATTCCTCATCTTTTAACATGGATTTTTTTATATGAACATTCAGAGAGTTGCAATGTTGTTGTGGCTGAGGTTGAGTCTTTGGGATGATTTTGTCAGGAATTTACTTACTTTACGGCGCACGAGGGCTCATTGCCGCGTTTAAATTACGTCTGTAGACAGCTCTATATTTCGATAACTTCTGCCAATTCGGGATATTGAGAATATGGCGATTAACTCTATAAATTAAAAATCTGACGAAATTCCCAATTCAAATCCACAAAAATCCTCAACAACCTTACCACAAGGGACCACAACACTAGTTGTATCCAATAATTCTTCATTCTACAGTCATATATTCTCATTACTTCTTTATCTTAGTTTTTTTCTCACATATTCTTCATGTCTTGCATCCCATAACTCATTCTGTGATTTATTATTTCTCTCACTCACTCACTTTCCTTCCTTCTTTACTTTAATTTCATATTTATATATATTTTTTATATCATATGTATCAATAAAGTTTTTTTATTCGCTTCTGATCACGATATAAATAACTAACCACTTCAGGAAATTGTGCATATAACTCAATCACCGCAAGGTGTGCGGTCATTCCTTTCGACATTTTTTCATCCGTAGACTCAACATTTTTTATATTTCTCATTGTTTTGTCTTTTGCAATGCAATGAACTCTGTCGAGATATTTTTTTGATTAATTTCAACATCATCACTAGCCAACAGAATTGTCAGCTACGTCAATAATTATTAATAACATGCAGTGTTGATATGGATTGCCTTGAAAAAGGATATTTTTTGATTTTGCCTTTTCAAAGGCAGAAAAAACAAAGGCAATTTTTTTCTGCCTTTTCAAGGCAAGATCAAAGGCAAAGCAAATCTTTGCAAAGGCAACAATTTTTAAAAAATTGGATTTTTTTGTGCCTTAACTATTGGAAACATAAGCTGTCAATGAAAATTCATTTTATGTAATAACATTTTTATATTTGTCAAAAGTTCATTTTTTTTTGAAAAATAAAGGCATTGCCTTTGATTGCGAAGATTTCGCCTTTGCAAAGGCAAAAAAAAATTGCCTTTGCCTTTTTTCTGCCTTTGAAAGATTCTTTTTTTAAAAACTTTGCCTTTGCATTTCCTTTGCAAAGTTTGCCTTTTTTAAAGTCAAAGGCAAGATATCAACACTGATAACATGATGCTGATTGCTTTTGACCTCGTAAATAGTCAATAATAATAATTATGATATTGTTGATGGGAAATTCAATAACGTGGAAAGAAATAAGAGATTCAGTTTTAATTGACTCAGACAACAGTACAAGCTAACTTTATCTTTTGACATGATGCTGGCTTTTGAATGCATCATTATGGACTGAAATATGATAAAGTTATGCTGTCTGGTATGCAATTTGCTATTGAGGTACAGAATAATGGTTTTAAATGTTTTAAATTCAATTTAATCTAACAATGGTTAACATGTAGTCATGCTAAGTATCTGTTAGGGATAGAAGCAGGAACTACAACTACCCGAGCAGCACAATAACACATTTAAGTCATTATGGTGCCGCTACATTGCTAAATTGACTGCAAGATATAAAAATGCCGTAGTGGATACAGAAAAGTTAATTTTGAGGCTGTTATAGGAGTTAGAGGCGTTGCTGGGTGGGGTGAGGGTAGTAGTAAGTTGGGCGCATTTGAGGACGCCGCTATGTTGATGACAAGACATGAAAATGCCCTAGTGGTTACATGATGGCTGAATTTGATGCATTCTTAAGTTGTCGTTCGAGTAAGAAGGGTTACCGGGTGTGGGTGGGATAGGGGTGAGTTGGGCGTATTTGAGGACGTCGCTATGTTGATGGTTAAACATGAAAATGGCCTGATGGATAGATAATGACTAATTTTGACCTATTTTATCGAGTCGTTCGAATCAGGGTCATCGGAGCAACTAAATAGGGTTTTGAGGGTACAGAATCCTCTGAGGTCATGTATGATATGATACATGACTATGACCGTGCAGCTAACTCTGGCTAACTTGCAACCTACTTATCCCATCAACTTGACCGTGACTCTTATTCTTATCATCTTGACATAACATTGAAGAATTCCTACAATTACATTTTCATGTTCTTAATTGAATAATTTGTTAGATAAACTTACTTAAATTATTTTTTTCCATTCTTTTCTCTACTTGCAGGTAAATGAACTGTCCATCAAAAATTACAAAAAAAAAAATATGCTACCGTTCATTCAGGAAGACTAAATCTACATCTCACCTGTTTTGTGCTTTCTCGTAATTAATTTGTTTTTGAATCGTAAACACGTACAGCATAAAAAACTGAAAATATCATTGATAAGGTAGACGTACATGTTGGAATAATAAAAAAAGAGAGAATTTAATGATCGACGGTCAGCTATCGCATATTTTCTATCGCCAACGACTCGTTTTTTCATTTGTTTTAATAAAACAAATTTGTTTATTATGTCAAAGTCGAGAATATGCGCTAAATATTTATAAAATTTATGTCTAGGGTTCTTATTATAATGAGATTTAAAACGCAAAACATTAATTATGAGTGTAAGAGACCGTATACACATGAATTCATTAGAAAATGGCCTTTCTTAATTATAATATAGGTGAACTTTTTTTTATTGCTGTTGATTTTCTGGGGAAGTTAGAATTTTTTGACGCTTATCGGTCAAACGAATCACATTAACCGGCTGTTACAAATGCGGATTTGTACTATATGAAGTTATTAATATGCTCAATTTTCGCTTAGATTAGAAAAAAACAAAAGGAAGTTGATTCCCAAAAATATTTTTTTTTTGTGTGTTAATGATTGACTTTTGTCTCTTTTTCTGCTATTGTTTTGATAGTACAATGGAATAGATACACAAAAATAATACAAATTAATGCTTTTTAAGTCTATCTACGTGTTCTGTTTTGATCGTTCGGAATTGATGTTTTGATGGTTGTTGTCGATGAGTTTTGGGTTTTAACTGGTTAGCAAATTGATTTTGAACTTTTAAATTTGAAAGAATTTGAAAGAATTTGAAAGAATTTGAAAGAATTTGAAAGAATTTGAAAGAATTTGAAAGAATTTGATAGAATTTGAAAGAATTTGAAAGAATTTGAAAGAATTTGAAAGAATTTGAAAGAATTTGAAAGAATTTGAAAGAATTTGAAAGAATTTGAAAGAATTTGAAAGAATTTGAAAGAATTTGAAAGAATTTGAAAGAATTTGGAAGAATTTGAAAGAATTTGAAAGAATTTGGAAAGAATTTGAAAGAATTTGAAAGAATTTGATTTGAAAAATTTGAGAATTTATGTTAAGCATTGAAAACCCCAAAAGCATTCAACACACCAAACTCAGAACATTTTTTTCAAACCTTTTTAAAATTCCTTACATGCAAAACTAACATAATTTGCCAGATTACAACATATTCACATATTTTGAAACCGTGATTTATTCTCTCATTTTTACCAGCTGAAAATTTCAATAAAATTCTAATAAATATTCAAATTAAAAGTCCAACAAAACAATACAAAAAAAATGTAAAATCCACATGCAAAATTTACATAAAAACAGCCAACGCTCGAAATAAAAAAAAAGCCTGAGAATTAATCAATCACTGAGCTTAAAGAATAGAAGAAAACAACAAAAAAAATTATCCGCAATTGACCATAACACCATGCCATTACTGACTAATGCTTTGGTGTTTATTACCATATAACATTCTTTCTTTTTTGCCCACTATAATTTGATTATTCCTATCATTCATCAACCATCGATGTGAAACATTGTGGCAGCATATATCCAACATAAATTCTCGTATTCCTTCACAAATAGTCATAAAAAAAATAGTTATTCATGTGCTCGCTTAGCATATAATTTTCACTAGACTTTTTTTTATTATTTCAACTTAATTCTAATATTTACATACGAATAGAATAAAAAAAGATCGAGTGCGTAAGTTGTTCGCATAAAAAAATATAAAGTTAAACATGAAAATGAACTCATTAAAAATCATAAATTCTACTTTTTATGTTGAAATTTTCTTACTACTATGTTGCTCTATGTTATTTTATGATCATAAATATTCTGATTTTATATAAAAAATTATGTGAAATGTTTCATCATCGTCACGTTTATGAAAAAATTAAATGATTCTTGGTAAGATCATAGACGAAGTAAGACGAGTTATGTGAGATTTAAGATCATAATCAGATGGGTTGAGGTGCTTGTGGGAATTTTGTCTGATATTTCAAATAATTCCTATAAAGTTGCTCAGTTTCCTACAAAATTTGCTCATTTTCTTATAAAAGTTGCTCAATTTCTTATAAAATTGCTCAGTTTTCTATAAAAATTGTAGAATTTCTTATAAATTTGCTTAATTTTCTGTTAAATTTGCTCAATTTCCTATAAAATTGCTAAATTTTCTATTAAATTTGCTCAGTTTCCTATGAAACTTGCTCAATTTCCTATAATAATTGCCCAATTTCCTCAACTTACTCAGCTTTCTATAAAAATTGCTCAATTTCCTGTAAATTTGCTCAATTTTCTATAAAATTGCTCAGTTTCCTATAAATTTTGCTCAATTTCTTCTCAAAATTTACTCAATAACCCCACAAGGGAACCCAACCTTCATCATTCTAAAGAAAGTAAAGACGATAATTGTTCATCTGAAAAAAATTTAAATTTTTAATTCATTTAAATGGATAAGGAGGAGCCGAAAGTAGAGAACAAGCGAGCATTGTTGCTGTAATATGATTTTAACAGGCCTCCAACTAATCTCTATTCATCTAATGCTGCTGATGCCGCTGTTCATTGCTCTATTATTCTTCTTCTTAACTGTATATTTTTTTTGTGAGAGTTTAGATCGTGATAAGTGGGGTTATAAGTTTCTTATTTCTTATGTAGAGTGCGATGAGATCATGATTATTTGGAAATGGAGATATGAGTTGAGCTTCTGGGTATTAAGATGCTTCGGTGCCACTTTTTTCTTGAGAAATTGTCAAAAAGTTTGGATATTAAATGTGATTTAGATGTGGAAAAATTGAAAATACTTTTTGAGGTGGAAGGTTGAATGACGTTGGATTAGACGGGAAATTTTGAATTTTAGAAAACCGTTAGATTATTTTAAGGATGTAAATATGAAGATTCTGATGAAAATCCTCAAGAAAAGCGCCATAAATCCACAAATTCTGATCTCTACCCATCTATAATTTCCATTTTTTATTATTTTACATCTCTCTATAGCTTCTTTTATCTCCAACTCGTCGTCTTATTCTTCCCTTTTGTTCTTTCGCGCGCGAGTTGCTATTTAGAAAAAAAAAATATAAAAAAAAGTCCGACACATAGCATCGCATAATAAGAATAAAATAATGAAAGATACGACAAAAAGATTAGATTTAAGCGGACGCAAAGCATTAACTCGAAGAATTATGTTTTGCTTTGGTTAAATTAAATTTACTAGACTACTAGCTTAGAATAGATGGAAATTGTTACTGCTGATTATATCAGACTCTAACAATCTCCATCTCACTCACTTCTATTCTATTTTTTTTATGACCTTCTCGTGAACAACAATTTTTTTTTCTTTCTTTTTTTTCTCTATTTTTATTACAATTATATTATTATGTGTATGTATAAGACGATGATTGTCCCGGTTCTTGATTCTCGCTTTGCTCAACTTCTTTTCTTTTAATTTTTTTTATTTTTTATTTTACTTCTAACGTTCGTCTTCTTTGCTCTTTGCTGCTATTAGAGAATACAAAATTGTCTTGCGTGGCTGTCTATTACTTTTCAAATTTGTGAGCTGGAAATAGTAAGAAGAAGAAGAATGGGTTTGGATAGGTTGTGGAGAATTGATGTGGTTTGAAGGGATTTTGGGGACTTGAGATGGAGTTTAGAGTTTTGGTGCCTCAGAGGAAGAGAAAATGTCTGCTGTACTTAAATATGGTAGTTGAGAGCTCGAGAGTGTCACTTTCAGCTAATACTGCTCATGAGAGGACGTTATTTGCCTGCTATGCAATTTTTCATGTCATTTTCATGCTAAAAGCCCAGAAAATCCCAGAAACATCTTTTCAAGCCCCAAATTCATAGTGCTTAGCCGACTTAAAAGCCAAAATGTACAAAACAGCAGCTATCATGCCCTTTAAGGCACTCTCAACCCTTTTTTTACGGTTCCCATCATTGCAACATCTTAGCAGTCGGGCCAGCAACTACATTGTGTCACTCAGAGCTAAACATCATCCAAATCCCATCCATACTTGACCCCAAAAAAACGAGGTAACAGAAATAGTCACCCAAAATCTTCCCAACCATTCACAACTTCTTGGTCATTTCACATTATACACAAAAATTGTAACAACAATTAAACTCAAATCATCATATCCAAAAAAAAAAACAAGAATGATACATTTTATTCAAATTTGGATAAGCTAATTAGACTGTTTCGCCATTCATTCACGGATCGGTAAATTTTAAGACGAGGAAATTAAAAGAAGAAAAATTGTTTCAAATTCTCCGACAATTTTTTGTTCATTTCTTCTGTTCTGTTCGGTAATAAAAAAATGATTTTTTTTTGTGTGTAAGACAATGAGAGCTTTGACTTAATAAACATAATCATCATAATATTCTCCTTTTATCTTCGTTAATGTGTGAACAAAAAAGAATTTTTTTATTGAGACAAATGGAATGAAGTTCTTCTTCTTTTCGTGGTTTTATTGCATTATTATTGATGGTAGAATTTGGTTCTTTAATTTGTCGGTGCTATTTGATGTTTGGTTGAGGAAGAGATGCATGGTTTGTTGGTTTTTTGAGGGCTAGGATTGATTTACTACTGTATGGTTAACTTGAGGGAGAACAAACTCATATTTATCTGATTGTAAGCATGTATTGTAGAGCGATGGCATTAGTCATGGTTAAACTAGTCTAGAACCTGCCTGTAAGGTCGTCCTTTCATTAAGTAACGCGACAAATTGACTCAAACCACCCCAGCCCCCTGATAGCGTTACTTGAACTATTTAGATCAGTATTAATCAGGAGAATCCAAAGTTAACTCCAATTTTGGGTTAAAAAGTCGATTGCAATTGACCCAAAAGGTAAAAGACTGCTAATCGCTCCAAAATCCGACATCAGGCCATCGTGACTGTAACATGATGCAGCATTCTAACCGAATCTGACAAAAAGTCAATCTTTCGTCAGCCTAGGGCCACATTTTGGATCGATTAACTTTATGCTCTTCTGCAATATTAAATCTTGGAATTTCATCAATTTTGTGCCTTTCTTGAATATTTCCTTCAAAATTCCATCAAAAACTCCAATTCCTTCCTATCCAAAACGCGCAATTTCTCCACTAAAACCTTCAATTTTCCACGAATATCATCAACTTATGTCAACAAGTAAAGAATTCTCTTCTTTTTAACAAAAAATGTTTATTTTGACATTACAGAAATGTCTTTACGAAACCTTAGGCAGAGACAAAACATTTCCTTCCGAAACTTTTTTCTTCTTCCCAATCAAAATTTCATGAACTTGCCAATCTTTTCTTAGAATTTTCTTTACAACATGAAATAAGTTCTAAGCCACACGTCGTCATATCTAACTCAAAGTATTAAATCTTCCGTTCTTTGGGGGATGGAAGTTATGAGGAAGTGATGTGAGTGGTTTTTGTGGATTGGATGGGGATGTTTGCTGCATAAAAAGATTGTTAACCATTTAATAGGCATCATAACAGGCAAAGAGACTGATTTTTGGGTACCGTAGTAGTCTGTTTGTACTATAAATGCATGCTCCTTGCCTGTTAGGGGCTCATAGGGTTCAGAGGCCATTTGAACTCTGTTTGGACTCGATACGGACTTTGCAACGTTCAGGATTAATGCCCATGAGCAGTCAGCATCCTCAAATCATTAGAATGTCAATTCTATTCATTCCCAATACCCATACAACTCCTCAACACAAATCAAAACCCAAAATAACCCCATTTTTGACAGCATACAAGAACGAATCCCTTCATTCCATCATTCAATCTCGCTGATGTGGAAATGTCAACATATCTCAAGTCAAATCAATAATGTTACATCCATATATATTTTGCTGTGTTGTTCTCATACCTACGCAGGATAACATTATCATCCATACGGGAATGAAGACTTGACTTTAAAAAAAAAAGTCTTAAATTTTTGATGATTCTAAATTCATCCATCTAATCCAGGTTTTATACCTTCATAGAATCAGTTATATGTAGTATAAAAAAAAAATATCTTTGTATATCTATTTTTACCTTCCGAGAATTCATTTTGCAAGCTAACATGTCTAAAATATCCGTCATCATTGGATTTCAATGTGAAAAATACCAAATTGATGATTTTGATGTTTTCATGCGAATGATGAGTCTTTTTTGAAATGATTTGTGTGTTAAGCTTTAACGATTATTTGATGCTGTTTGTGAGTTTGGGACTGGATTTTGAGTTATTTTAGGGAATTGATTCTAACAGGGACTTTAGGCTGTTTCATTGCTTTTTCTTGATTTCATGGTACAGAAAGACTATTGTGATACCTAAATGCGGTCTCTATGCTTGTTAGGGTTAACTCTTGTATCAATAGGAGTACTAAGTAAGACCAGGAACTTCATCATCCTAATCCACAACCACCAACACTTCACCATTCCTTCAACAATTCAACAATAGCTAGAATTCCTACAGTACAATTATTAAACCTTCCATAAGCCCATTCAATCCACATACAATTAGAATATCGAAACAAATGAATGAATAAACTATTGATAATATTGACAGCTAATTTAGAATGTGATTAATGATGATGTTCCCTAGAGCTTAATTATCACACAAAAAATAAAAATAAAAAGAAGTGAAAGAAAATTGAATTTCATCGTGGATGGAAGGAATATCAAACAAGAGATTCAAACTTGTTTCGCGCCTTTTGTTGTTCATCGCCCTTGTTTGGATGAGTCTTTTTTAATGAAATTGATGAGCTTCCGATGATTCTGTTTATTAATTAATGAGATTCATACTTTCAATTAAATTGAGGTGCGGATGAATGGGAATCGATTGATCGATTGTATCATGAAAGCATGTCCGTTGCCTGTAAGGGATTGTTCTTGAATATTTGCAGATCCAGAGTGATCTGAAGAAGTGTAAAGTCGACCCTAATAGAGTATATTCTAGTCAGTTCCTAATGTTGACCGTGAAAAGAGCACAATCTTAATATTTAGGTGTATAACCTCAAATTTGGATACATAACCTTAACATTTAGATTCATAACCTTAAAAACCTTTGGAAATAGCCTCAAAAAATCAAATTAAGTAACAATTAAGGCACAAAATCCCAAAACAGAGTTGATTCTTTATAAAATGCTCAAAAACTGATTCTGCAAGATGCAAAGAAGTTCATAAAGCAAACTCGTTTCATTAGAAATTCAGATTCAATAATCAGTTCCATTTTGTGAATATAAATGAGATTGTTAACCGAAAAAACTATAACAAAATAAGATGAAGAAATCGAAAAAATAGAATTAGATGTGAATTATATTAAAAATATAGTCTGCGATGTCTGTAATAATAATAATATCATCAGCAGTAGCAGAAGCTGTGAATAATAAAATTTATTTATCCATCGAATATCCATTTTGAGAATTTTTTGTAAAAAAAAAAGAAAAATCATTAAGTCAATTCCATACACCCAGCACAGCCAAATTAAGAACATTAAAGTTCAGTCCATTTATTAATAACGGGTCTCATCCTCGTCTTCATCTCCAATATAGACTCGTCTTAAGGCACAATGAAATTGAGCTCATTTTAATATCTGATTATTTTAAATCACTTTTTCTTCTCGTTCCTTATTTTTTTTCCATCATCATCATTTCTACTTCTTTTTATTTTTTTCGCAACGATTTCTTTATCTTTCTAATTTTTTTCTGTTCTATTCTTTGCTCTTACTTCGTCTATGTCTCATAATGTTGAGGCTGAATTGAAGTATGAAGAAGAAATGAAGTCAGAAAGAAACTATTTTGCTTTAGTTCTGTTCTGCTCATCTCGCTAACTATATTATAATCTTTATGTGGAAAAAGAAGATCTTTGAACTAGAAGTTGGGGATTTGGTAGGTTTGGTGGGAGATTGGAGGTGGTTTGGGATATTTGGAGGAGATTTTTGAGGGATTTAAGGGATTGATGAAGCCAGGAAAGTTCAGAAGGGTCCGGATGCCAACTGGGTTGAGTAAACTACTTGAATTCTAGTTTGTAGGACTTTATAAAGCATAAAATCCTTCATTAGGCCATCCCGAATAGCACAAATTTATCAATCGATCAAAAATCCAATCTCAGTCCGGCAGTCATGCCTAACTTGATGTCAGAATCAGTTTAAATTCCAGATTTAAGCTGAATTTGGCCCTATGCAAGCTCTCGTCGGTACTGGCTCAGATTTTGGATCAATAAACTGACTGGTGGTCTTCAGGCAAATTCAAAGAACCACTATGTCACAGCCAACATCCAAAAATTACCCAAAAAACAGACCAAACACCCATTTCATCCAGAACTATAACTCACAAATCACATCCATCCAATTTCAATCCTCCAATAACAAATAAACAGCGAAAAAAAGTCAATTTGTGTTCCTTTCTCTTTTTAAAAACAGCTTCAAGACATCCAAGTGACTTAGCATAATAATGATGACGAGAACATAGACGTAAACTTAAAGATTAAACTGCTGAAAAATCGATTATCAAGTTTGTTGATGATTTTTAATATGATAAGGAAATTGGGAATTGAATAATTTAGAGATTATTGCTTTTTTGTGGATATTTGGGATTTGGATCTATTTTATCGTGACTTGATCATCCAGAGCAATTAAATTTGAACCCAAAAATTTCCATAAAAATGTTAATTTTACAATTTTTTGCATCCAAAAAGTCAATAAACCGCGAATCTTAAATCAGCCATTTTGCTATTCCTCTAAATCCAAATTTAATGATCATCCAAATAGCAAAAATTCCTCAAGAACTTCTTCACATCTTTAATAAAGTCTAAAAGAGTGAAACAAATATCCATAATGAGTTTTTGGACTTCCTTTAAGGCATTAAGAGACGAACGATGAGAACACAACGGGCTGCCCATTACAGAATATGCGATTATCATGCATTAAGTTAATCCACAACAAATTGTGCTCGAGATGATTCAATCTCGCCATTTATATACAATTTTCTGTTCATATTTTCTATTTTTCTGTTAATAATGTATGAAGAATTTTTTAAGAGGAAAAATATGAACAAGATAGAGATGAAATAGAGAAATAGAGTCGAAGATGGTTGGGTGAGGCATGGAAGGAATGCGAAGGATTGAGCGCATTTGATTAAATTGGAGGCAAATGGATCTGAGTGGTCTAGGAACGAAGCACATTGCCTGAAAAATACAAATGTCTAAGAATCTGACAAAAGATCGACTAATGATGGATATAATGCCTAATTTGCTATACAACTGGTTCTATAGGTTCCAAAAAGTAGTCAAATAGAGCTTTGAGTCGCTAGGACTCAACAATATGACACTAAATTGACGTATGATGGGTGCAAAGCTTAATTTGGAGTATATCAGGCTCTACATGACATAACGCAGTATTCAGCGACATTTCAGGTCACTATGTGGTTGTGAATCGTTGGAGACATGACCTAGAATTTGCATCCTAGTCATACACCTTCATATGATTGCTCTCAACACTTTAAAGCCAGCCACAAACCCAAAACGACAGAAACAATTCCCATTTATCCAAAATACTCAACAATCCAGCTAAACTCAACTCAATCCAGTCACTATAATTCTCAACTCACTTACCAATGTCTTCAAAATATTAAATCCAAAACTATCGCAAAACGACTGTCTATAAAAAAAGAATCCAACACAGACATGTAAGAATGTAGCGAGAAAGAAAGACAGATATTTAGATAGATGGATGGATATAAAATAAAGGAATGAAACTGAAATTAAAAAATCATAAAAATAAATTTACATTTGATTTACATAATGAACATCGCTTCAGCTACTGGTATTCCGTTAATGTTTTGCGCGCAAGCTGACTGACTCACAAATGCTCATTAATCACACAGATGGAGAGTTGGATATTTGTGAGACTTTTTTATATGTACATTTACTACTTCTTATGAAGACTTCATTCCAATCTATTAATGCAATTTGCATAGCTGCATGTCTTTCCATTATTTTTTCTATTGTGAATTATATCATCATCATCATCATGATCAATTGTGGTTCTTGTATGTTTGCAAGCAGCAGCTGCACTACATTAAATTGCAAATTTTTTTTATCCGTTTCACAATGTCGATTGAAATTGAGTTGATGTATAATAGTAATATGAAAAGTCCTTGAGAATATTTTTTATGTCCGGGCAGCACATCATGTTCGGTATGGCACGGGGATATTGCTGTATTAAGGGTAAGGTGCCTTGATGACACATTTACAGCTTGATTTTGAGCAATTCCCGATTGGAAAACTTAATATAATATCTAGCTAACTAGACCTACGATCGACTGATGACATTTCCTTCAGAATGATCCATAACATGTCTTCTTAGGATTGTTCAGACGAAAATTGCAGTTCGCCGCTTTGTGCTGCTCGGATTGTATATTTTGAAGTCATTTTCTTTGATTTTTATGAGACATAGGTTATGCATTGAGGCTGGAATGGGGATTGATTGATGATGATGATGATGATAGGTGTGGTTGGACTTCCTGGTTGGAATTGCTTGAACATTGTGCTGCATTTTATGGGAATTTTTAGTCCATTGTGGCGTAAAAAATCTCGACCCACCTTTATCTCCTCTAAGAGCGTTACTTAATACGACAATGGCCCCTTATTGACATATGGCATCAAATGAGGACTAAATAGAGCTACAATGACGTGCAGGACATACCATTAATGACCCATATCTCACGGGTATTGCCATTTCCAAGACTAAATCCAACAATTCTCATAAAAAATCCATTAAATTTAATTAAAATCTTTGATTGATTAATGTGACATCACTTAATGTCTTTACGATACACTCAAGAATTTCCTTTGTCTCAAAATATCCGCCAGTTCGTCCACATCTCCCACTTTAAACACAGCACACCAAAGAACTTTCATGACCTAGAAAAATATAAGAAAAAATTCCCAGCTGAAAAATACATTTGACTTGCAGAAAAAAACAAGTGAAACTTTCAAGTCAACACTGAATGCTAAGACGACACTTGAGATGTGTCATTAAGTCGTTTCCATTCATTTTCATTGTCGCATTCAATTTTTTTATTTCCATCCCTTCTTGTTTTTCCTTACTTCTTACTTTTTATCTATTGTCATTGTCAAATGAAATTGAATCGGAAATGTAATGCGATAAAGTTTTCCAGCATGTCATGTTTATTTGATAATTTAATTTTTTTCAATAAATTTTTGTCGTCGTCGTCGTCAGCTATAAGAACAGAAGGATTTAGTTTGAATGAGTGGATTGTCTTTGACACTAGTCGAGAAATTGGATGATGATGACTTTAAGTTGTGAAGATGGAATTGAGTTAGTTGGTCTTGATGGGAAGGATGTTGATGGTAGCTTGAAGGATGTTGGATGGTAGCTTGAAGGTTGAAAAATGATGAAGCTTAAAAGATGCAAAATTTGACAAAATTATCAGCAATTTGTCTAAAATTTTAAAATGTTTTTATTTGCACAGTTGCACAGCTGAAAAACACCTGAATTTTAATAAATTTGTATTTTAAATAATAGCACTTGTCGGATTAAACAAAGAAAAATGTATGAAATATACTGAAATGTTTGTGACTGAGTTCCACAATAAATTTACAATTGTATCAATATTTCACTGAGACAGAGACAAAATGTGTTTTGTTTCAGTTATAATCGGCCGTTGAAATAGCACAAGTCTGTTGATCGATCCAAAATTGGGCACCAGACAGTCGTGACTCTGGTTTGGTGTCGGCGTGACTCTGGTCTGGTAGATGCATGACTCTGGCTTGGTATTGGCTTGACTATAGTATGGTGTCGGGTTTAAACTGAATCTAGAATTCAATCAGCTTCCAAATCAACTTCACGCCATCCTGAGTCTAGATTTTTGATCAATTAATCGATTTGTGCTTTTCGGGATGTCTGTTGAACTGTTAAAATTAATATGTCCGAAAATCTGGAATCAGGTCACAATGACTCTTAACTCCAAGCCAGATTTGATGAAATTCAGCCTCAGTCTTGAGTCAAGTAAGCTTGAAATCGGATTTTTGTCCATTTTAGTGCTATTTGCATCCAAGATTAATATAAATCTATGAATTTGATATAACTTGACTAATTTCACCTTCTGAGTCTTAATTTATCCAATTCCTCAAAATTTATCACCAAAAAAATTCAATTTAAATTTTAAAATCACAAACACATACAATTGAGTCCCATTAAATCTCACAAAACATAAAAAAGTTCCTAAAATTGACAAACTTTATATTCCATTCCATTCGCATGTATCTTTCATCAATTCAATTACTTCTACTTTAAATTCTCTTTTATTTATTTAATTTCTCCACAAAAAAATTCATTTTTCTTCTTCCTTCATGTCATGTACTCAATTTTCAATACTGCTGAATGCCATCAATCATCAATCATGAATAGCTCTCGAGAGAATTCTTAAAAAAATAAGAATTTGGATGATGGAAAAAAACTGAGCCAGAAGAACTGGTTTAATGACTGCAATCGTAGAAAGACGAAATTATGAACATAATAATTATGGCTGGATATCAAATTTCTTCATAATATCGATGATAGAGCAGCATGGCTTATTTCTATGCTCGATTGAGTCGAGAAATTTAAACTTTCATCAGTCAAAAATAAATGAAAAAATAATCAAATTTATGCATGCATGAATATGGTTAAGACATTGTTGCTGATTCTCGTGTTTCATGAAAGTTTTTTGTCATGTTTTTTGAGGAATTTGAGAGGTTTTGTGTAGTTTGGATTGTTTGAATGGTTTCTTGGAAGTTAGAGGTGATGTTGTGATGGAATATGAAGCTATGGAGGTGAATAAGGGTGGGGGACATAGGTAAATGCACTATAATTAAGAAATTCATCCTAAAATGAAGCAAAACTCACAAAAAACTTTAAAAATTCTCAAAAAAAACGATCAAAATTCACAAAAACTATCAAAATTCACCAAAAAATGTGTCAAAAATCCCACAAATCAATTCCCAAACCCAACTCAATCAGCATATCTTCAAGTCATAAACATAGGGTTAATATAATCCAATAACATACAATGTTGCTGAATCAAAATCTCCACGACAAGCACTACAAAGTCTCATATTTTTATGATATTAAAAATTCAAATCATCAAAAAGGTTTTGGGACGCGAAACATATTTTTTTAATTGGAATCGTCTATAATTATTGCAACATTGTTGCTGTGGCATTTTATGCTTCTAAAAATTAATCAAAAGCTGCTTAACATCGAGCGACAACCCAAAAAAAAGAGTCGATTAGGCTATGAATAAAATTCTTTATAGTCAATTTTTATAGAAATGAAGCAACAAACTGGTTATTTTTTTCACTTCCAATCGCAAGAATCTTTTGGGTCTGAAAAAAATCTTTGTGAATTCTTAATGCTGTCGATGACCACTTTCAACGAATTTTTTTTTTTATCGTCATCACTGTCTAAATTGCTTTTTATGTTGACCAAATGTGGAGATGATGAAATGGAAATTAGAGAGGCATGTCTTATGTGCCCAAATAAAAAATTGAGAGGTTCTTAAAAAATAAAACTCGAAATGCTTCATAATTTGAGTAGATCTGCATATTATATTTATGTATATGTAGAATTGGTAATTTAAACCTTTTTCTAGATTTAGATTTTTAAGCTATTTTTGGTGATGGTTGGGTTGAGGAGCAGGTAGATGAAATGGATGGCTTTTTAAGAAAATGGGAAGAAGAAGGAAGGTCTTTGAGCTGTTTTGCAATAAATTTTGGAGTTTTTTGAATTTTATAAAAAGTTTAAAAATTGGATATTCGTAAATAAGCTAAGGAGAGAGCAGCTGCTATCTTAATTGTAGATTTTTATGGATCAATTGATTAGTTTGAGGCGGTTGACATTCAGTCAATATGATTTATGTCTAAAAGATCAATATAATTCACATACTAAGCTAACGTGACTCTTAGTTGGTGCTGAATTCGATTTTAATCGGAAACCATGTCAGAGTCACACCGACACCATGCTAGAGTTACGCCAGCCTGGTTCAGCATTTTGGATCGATTAACCGACAAGTCTTAGTCACACCGACATCATACAAAAGTCACGCCGCCCTAGTGTCGAATTTTGGATCGATCAACCGAGTTGTGCTATTTGAGACTCTTAATTTGTTATAAAAAGCAGGAATATTGCTTAAAAAAATTAAATGCCACCAAGGGATCTTTCACTTATTACGTAACGCTATTGGGTTGGTTGAGATCACGTTAAACCTCATACAATGAAGACATATGAGCTATAGAGTCTATAGAGAGTCTACAAAGAGTCTATAGAGAGGCAATAGAGATTTTGATACGATTGATGGATTCAAAAAGTCAATTTTTCATGTTTCGTAATAAGTGAACGATTCCCAATCTCAAACCATCAATTCCTCAAAAGAAATTGATCAAAAATCCATCATTCTTATCCCTCCAAACTTAACCAATTACCCATCCATCATTAATGTAATTCAATCTCTCTTACACAATTCTCAAAATAAACTTTTAAATTTCCATCGAAAATGTACACAAATCAACATCCACAACCAGCAAAAAAAGAAAAATATCATCAGAGATTGATTGATACATCAAAGAACTTGATTCATTTAATAAACATGAATTAAGCAATGATGTAAATGAGATCTACAGTCAGCAATTAAATATGATTACAGCTATTTGGACATAACTGATCAACATGTCCATTTTTGAGATAGAGATTAACCAAAAAAATTTATTAAAGAGTAGCTTTTAACTGCTGTATGTGATGTGACCAGACTTAACGGTATTATGGAAATTAATTTATTTATAAATTCTCTCAAGTTCTATGTGTGAACTCGCGAAAATGCCGAAATTAAAGTTAGTAAAAAAAATCAATTAAAGCCTCGGACCGAAGCAGACCGAAGAAAGACAGAAAATGAAATTGTTATCGCATTTTGGGTATCACGCGTGTGTTAATAAATTATCGTTTATCTTTCTATTTCTGCCTTCTTTTTTTTGGACATCTCATTCCATCCATAGCTGATGACCGTCCGACCGATGGAAACAACAATTTAAAGTAATAAATTTTAGACAAACATATTTTTTTAACATTTGTCTTCGTTCTCGAGTACATGGAGATGCGGTTGAGTATGAAAAAGTTTTGAAGTAAATAAATAAAAAGTTAAGTTTGAGGTGTGGGAAAGATTGTGAGGATGTTGGGTTATTGGACGCATTTTTGGGGGATTGAATTGAATAAATGAGATTTCGGCTCGAGGAACACAATGCAATAAACCGGATTGCATCCAAAATCAGTCATTAGGGCGCCGTCAGGGCAATTACGCGACTTAACGGCTAATTGAGCGTCGTATCGATGCTCTAGCAGGCATTTTGTACTATTCGAAGGTGCTAGATGGAGTCCAAAGTGGAACATGCTGCAATTACTTCATTCTTATGCCTAGTTATAAGCTTGTCATGCCAACAAATGCCAAATTAATTAAATTGAGGTTCTTAATATCCATACAACTAATTCCAAAATGTACCTTAATTTATCTTACCAATCCTACAATAATTTATTCCTGAACAGCACATCCTAGTCGTAAGGGGCACCACCGTGTCAATAAAAAGACGTGGTAATGTCCTTACCTCACTTTAACAGCAATTTTAATGCTAATTTTACATTGAAAAATAAGATATTGCAAATCGTGTAGCTTAACTTGACATTTTGGTCGACCTATCTGTCTTGAGGAATTCATCTTGTGCCTGTATACTTAGTAATACATTTGATATGAACTATTGATGTTGTAGGCTCAAGAATATCCACCAAAAACTCCAAATAAATTCAAAATTTGACCAAAAACTACAAACTCGTCCAAACTCAACTAGCCGACAAATTATAGACTCAATTCCTCCATAAAAATACCTAACTCATGCGACTGAGTAAATAAATATTATTAAAAAAACACGCACAATAAATTTTATTTCTCTAATTCTTAATTTCATTCCCTCTTCCCGGGTTTTTTATGTGTTAAAAAAAAAAAGTTTCAAAAGCGACCTTTCACGAGTGTGAAAAGAAGAATGAGACGAAACGTTGCAAGCTAGATAAGATTATTATTTTTTTATTATTATAAACTATATGCTGAACAAAATAGAAAAAACATTAACATATCTTTCACATATATAATACCTATGATGAGATTCACATCGCACCTTTTACATATTAGAGACTGAGAAAATGAATTAAAAATGAAGATAAAGACAGGCAACAAAAAAAAGGGAATTTCACGGGTGAGGAAAAAAATATTTCTTCACCTTCGTCTTGTTGTCTTTTTTTGCTGCTGTTGCTCTTTATCATGGATTTAAGACGAGCGATTTTTATGTTCAATTTCTAGTCGTTTTGTTGCTTGTCTTGCAAATCTTGGGAAAAGGTTAAAATATGGTGATTTTAAGGTTGAATGTCCTGTTGGTATTAAGCAGAGGTGTAGTATCTTCAAGAATGTATGCCTTGACATGGCCTTAAATCCCAAAAAATCAGAAATCATTCAAAAAATTCTCACAAAGCCTCCAAATCAGTTACAAAGTAATTTCTCATCTTCATGCGAAACGACATCATCTCTAATCACATAAGCCCATCCAATAACAAAGCACAAAAGACACCAAAACCGCTCAGATAATGGACAAGGAGTGAATGCTTAATACCTAAAGTACCAAACCAAGAATATTACTGTGAGATTCATCACACATTCTATCTGACTTTTTATTTCATGCGATAATGCACAAAACAATAAAAAGAAAATTTACTGACCATGAACATAAAAGCCTGTCCACTGTACGTCATTTCACATCACTTGATTGTTGATGCTTTTAGCTCCTCACCAAAATTGTTCTATTGCTGTCCACAAATTACACTGTTTTTTTGTGCTGTTAAAATATTTTTTTATTGCTATTTGTTTCTGGATGATGATTCTTTTTCGTGCTGTTGATATCTCATCTTTATGGCTACAATTTCATACACAAAAGACAGTGAAAATAAATAAAAGATGAAATTTGTTGGAGAGAAGCGGAAAATAAAAGTTTTAAGGCAATAATCAGACAATTCTGATGTGAAACAAAAAGTATGGAATGAGAAACACACGATGAATGTCATAAATTTGATCTTTATTAGCCTGTGTGGCTTTGTGGATTTACTGGATAAAAACAATGATTTGTGGGGAGTTTGAAATTCGGATAAGGATTATTTGGAAGGTTTATTGTTTAATGGTGATTTTAATAGCAAATTTTAAAGGTACAGATTGACAAGTCGATTGAAATTCGGGTCCCATGAGTCTATCAACCATGAGTCTGACTTGGTGTTATGATTTGGATCAATTAACCGATTTGGACAACAGGTCAGTCTGATTCTAACGCTCCAACCACTTGACCATTTCCGCTTTTTCGCTGCTAAGTCTGATTCTGACTTAGTGCCGGATTTTGGGTCAATAATCCAACTTGTGCTATTCAGGAAAGGTTTAAGTCTTCCTCAATGATTTTATACAATTTTTAACATAAGTAAATCACTTAAACTAATCAATTATTTTCTATTTCTATCATTCTAGGTATGTACAAGATTTCATTATACTCCTTCCGACAATGGGACTCTTTATTGGATCAAGAGACGATTTAATCATGTCAACGAATTTGTAAGTCTAAATAATTGACATTTTTGTGATGTATTCCTTGAAAATAAGCAATAAGCTGATATTAAATGCAATTTAAAGGAGTCTAAACCTTATAATTTGAACCATGTTCCTAATTAAAGCTTAGATTGCAATATAAGGCTCTCTACTTGACTTCATATCGAGTGATGTCCATGCGATATTAATATAAAGTTAATTTCCTCCAAATATGCTCCAAAAATTCTCAATTTTTAAAAATTAGAACAAAAATTGCTCAAAAAATTCAATAAAATTCACTTTTAATAAATCCAGACTAGCTTAAAGTTCAAAATCCGAGCATCAGCACAGAATGAAAAAATACAAAAAACCTCGAAAGAATTCATTGAAATGAAAAAAAAGTCACTAACATTTGACTGCTTTTGAACAAGCATTTGCGGTCATTAATTGTCATTTGGGAGCAATGATGATTTTTGATGTTAATCGGACAGACAGAAATATGAAAAAAATCCCTCAAGTTCTCTCAATGTTCATCATGTTTTTCAGTTTATGACATGACATGCTCAGTAATGTATAGATATCCAATATGCACATGTAGATCTATGATGATATTATTTGCCATTCAATTTGTGTTCTCATGCGAAAAAAGAGACCAGAGAGACTATATAATATGGATGAGTTGCGGCAATAGGACTAGATATACGACAGACGAGGCAAATGTCTCGTTCATGTCTTTTTAATTTGATTATTTTAACGACTTGGTCATTTCGATTTATGGCCAGTATTCTAGAGCTTCAATATGACCATTTTTAAAATATAATATATAATAGAATAAAGGAACTGAAAAAATATAATGATGATGGAAGAGAAGAAGGAAAACTAGGCTCGATAATATTCATTCCAAAGCGCGCCAACTAATGTCCATGCATTGCCATAAAATTTAATTCCCTTATACATATCTTCACTCTGACATTCACATTACGGGAATTAAAAAAAAAATCGTTGTGTATAGGCAGGCAGCAGCAGCAAAAAAAAAATAATACAAGACACAGAATTTTAATAGGCGTAAGTGGACATAAAATTAAATGACTACAATATCAGTGATGTGCATATTAATTTTTATCTCCTTCACATTGTGACTTTTAAGCGCGAGTGCTGTACTATTTATGTCCATTAATCCATATGCATGATATGTACTTTGTGTTTCATTTTTATTTTTTGAACCTTATGCTCAATGGTCATAAAATGCTGGCTTGTTGTTCCTCGTTTGGGTAATTAAAATGTGTCGTAAAAATTAACGAAATAAAAAAATTGATTTAATGATTTGAGAGGAATTGAATTTGGGTGTTTTTGAGGGGGATTGGCTGCTTATCCCGCTGTTGGATGCAGTTGAGTGTTTTGAATTGAATTTGTTCCAATTTCAGCTCATTTTGGTACCAAAAACAGTCAAATCTCAAGAATCTCCAAGTTTTCTAGCTTACTAGCTTTATTGACCTCCCCAGCCATGACCTCCCTCATGCTGGACCTGATTCTGCCCCCATCGCTGCCTATCATCAACCAACACCCCAATCTTCCACTCCTAAACCCTAATCCCCACATCAATTTTCCATATTCCTCATCTCATCTTGATTCTTAAAAATTCCTTTCATCATTCCATCCATAATTCACCGTAATTGTCCACCATTGACGTCTTAAGAGACATATTCATTGTGTATTCATCTCTACGAACTTTATGTCTCCATTGTAAATGACATGGCAATCACCCATTGTCTAGATTGTCTATAAAAATAAATTTTTGCACATCATTGTTTTAAAACAGACTGACTGAGTGATTGTTTGTGGATGTAGCTTATGGATTGAGGATTGAAATCAACTCTGATATCCAGTAAATCGTCCATAAAAAAAATTTAAAATTCAGTCCACAACTTCATACACTATTTCAACAAATTTAATCCACACAGACTCACTTAAGAATGACCCCGAATCACTTTATTATGTTCAATGTATGTGCATGACATAAAAGATGCCATTGTACTCATTTTTATGCAGTGAACCTGACTTCACGGTGTCATTATTCTCATCCTTATGCACTCACCTCTGCGCGAGTCTTTTTTCTCCTTTGAGCTTTTTTTGTGAGTTTTAAAAATAGTTTTGAAGATGAGATTGTGGATGGCTACAATGTTCTAATAATGACTACATTCACTGCTTGTTGTATTGATTTTTTTTTTGGATGGGAATGAGCTGATAAATGGAGAGAAGATGGGTTGTTGGATTTATTGGGTTGTTTTGGGAATTGAGGAGAGTTGATGGTGGATGAGAGGAATTTGAGGCAGTCCAGATGTTCGGAATGAGGTTCTAATCTTGATTGGATGCATATTAATGATATTTTGAGTACATTCATGCAATTAAAAGGCTCTTGAAGTCCAAACTTCGAGTAATATTAGGATTAGAGGCCAAATTGAGATTGAGACAATCTCAGGATGTGTACGATACAGATGATCCCATCTAGAGACCCCCAACTGGAATCATGAATGTTTCCAACTTCTTCATGCCTCAAAAATCCCAATTAAACTTCAAAATTGTCCATTTTAAGCTATATTGCCTAATAAATTCTCAATTTTGCTCTCATTTAAATGTCAAAATATCCCAAAAGCACCAAGTCTACCAACATCATACCATATACATCACCAAAATCACTTCATCCCATCCCAAACAAGCCCCAAAAATGTCTTCATTATTCATGTTACCTCATCAATTCATGTCGTCTCATTATCTCTTCTTCCTCCTTAGTTTCATGCATTCTTAAGAAATCATTGTGGTCATTTTTGGTCAATACAAATTTGCTGGTTCATTTCGAGCGTTCGTTGGAACAAGCCGAGACCAATTTAAGATGACACTTTATTCATCATCATCATTATCAAACAAACAAACGTAAATAAATTGTTTCGGTCTGTTTCGGTTCCCTTAGCATTATTCAAATTAAGTCTACGCTGTTGTCTGATTGTTAAGACCCGAAAATAATATAAAATAAAGGTGGAGCGGAATATCATCATAAAGACGTGAATGAATTGAGCTTCAAGCGTTCCAAAAATGGACGTTAAGAATTTATGATTCCATATTATTTTGGCTAATGAATGCCATTCGGGCGTCGGGACACAAGTATGAGCAGGTCAACAATGATGACTATTTACGGGATTTAATAATCATTAAGTTTTTAGACTCGAAAATATCGTGAAAGCGCATATGCCACACGTATTTCCAACATTTAATCCCCATCCCATAGATAGCAAATGAACCGAACGAGAGAAGACATTAAATCCACAAAATTTATAAGCTGAAGCAATGAAAATTTATTTCAATAAACAGTAAGATAATAATGTTCATTAACATTAGCGTCTGACGCGACCAACGCATGAACAAAAGAAGTGATTTCAATTGTCAGCAACAGTTTAGTGTGATGTTCCGTTATCAGATTAAGTTGAGGTTAGAATTGCATTGTGGAGCTGTTTTTAGGTGAGGTTAGAGCATTGTTTAGTGGATGTGGACTTGCCTGAATAGCTCAAGGCATGAAATAGACGAGAAAGTGTCTCTGGTCCAGTATGACTCTAGGATTTTGCTGAATCTGACTCATAGCTAGAGTCACGCCGGTATGGGACACTATATTTCGATTTTTCTATTCCATGTGCCTTCTAGGATGAGCATGCTCCTCAAATTCTACTCGATAGCTTCAACTGATGATCACGAAATGCAAAAGAGCTTCAAAAAAGACACAAAATACTCAAACTTGGATCAAAATCAATAAATAACTCAATAATTGCTCAAAAATTAATAAATTCCTATCAAAAATCAACCAATAAAAAGTCTGACCCGTGCCTAACTTCTTCTTCCAACTTCCCAGACCACATAATGATAAACATCCAATAAACAAACATACAAGAAATCCAATAACAATCATAATAATGACAATAAAATTGAAATAAATTGTCAAAAATTTATCAAATAATTTTTTTCGATCGTCACCAGCTGTGCTGCTCATACATGAATTATTAAAATTAACCAAACACAAAATTATTAATGAAAAAACTAAATTAAGGAACGATATTATTTTAAATCACCAACAAAAAAAGTTCATATATATCCAACAGAGCGGATGAGTCGTAAGCACATAGCACTTTTTTTGTCCACTGTGTCTATCCACACACAGTTCGCTTGACAGCACAAAAAAGAATTTATATTTCACATATATTAATGAAATTTCTCTCAATTTTTTTTTATTCTGTCCGTAATAAAAAGAAGATTTTGAGTCGCAGCGATAGAATAAATTAGAATTGGCCCATTGTTTGGTCATTGTCCTCCCCGTAATCGTCCGTTACGTTTATAACCTCATGCATACACATACGAGTTAAATTTACGATCAACTCTTCGCGCAATATTTTTTATCTCTGCTTTTTTTTGTGTTAAATTTCCATAATATTCAAACAACTTTATACACACAAATCTGGCAGCAGCAAAAAAATATATGGATACAGAAATTGAAGTGAATTCTTTCTTTTTTTTTATTTTATTTCGAGAGCAAAATGGGAGATGAAACTTATTTGCATTTCAAATAAGCTCTATGTGACATGAGAGATGAGTAAAATATTGAGTTGAATGGAGTTCTTTTTTAGAAATAAAAAAAAATTGGGAATAAAAAATGTGGATAGAATGTTTTAGGGAAGATAGATGTGAATGTGTGGATGCGATAAAGCTTTCAACTTAAATTAATATGTTTTTTTTTTGGGGATTTTTTTATTAAATTTTTGAATTTTTGGGTTTTAAAACAGCAAGTCCTGCAGCATTATAAATCAGAATAGCTTAGAAACTAGCCGACAAGAGTGTCTGACTCTAGACTTTGAGTTATGGTTAATAATCAATAGCTCATTTGCATTATTCAATGTTGCACTGATTAATAGTGATCCATAACTGAGATTGCACTTGAAACAGGCTCTAATAACGACTACCGCTTCTATGTCATCAATAAATAGTTGCACATGATAAGTAATCAGGGAAAATAGTAGTAAATTTAAGGATTTGTTCCCAAAAATTGCGGTTCAGGGTTCATACCCGAAATGAGCACGTCTAAGCATTCTCGAGTGAACAGGTCATTGTTTGATTAACTGAAAGGTCCAATAGACTAGTCCAATGGATAACTAACTGCATCTTAGCAATCCTAGTTAAACTAGTCAGTATATTCTTAAACTATTCAAATATAATCTTCGGTAAACCTGTTCACTCGTGATTTTTTCATGCTTTTTGCTGTACTCGCTTCTTATTTCATTCAGTCTTAAGAGTTTAAAGAAGAATTTGACTACAGCACCTTATTCAGAAGAGGTGCGGTGTTTGGGGATCTTTCCGACTACGCTCTTTTCTGATTACCTCTGAATCCAAATGATGAAAATTGAACAGTCAATCCTGATTCCTGATCCTGATCCAAATTGTTCTGTTAGCGCCAGATCCCTGACTCTAAATTCCAATTTCCTCACCTTTTGCTCCACAATATTCACATTCACATGACTCAAAACTCACCAAACCGAATAACGTAGCTTAATATAAATCATGACGACTATTCATTCTGTCTATCTGTCTACCCATCCAGTCCCTCCCCATAATTCTCTCATTCACTCGCATGTCACTGACTGCTAATGTAATAAATTTTATTCCTGCCACCGAATCGTTCTCAATTCTATTGTTTCTCTTGCCTGCAGATGCACAGCCGAGCAATTTTTTAATATGTCTGTATCAGTGCATTTTTGTGTGCACACAGGTTGACAATTGAATCCATTGAAAATTATGAACAGTAGCCAAGTTTTTATTTTATTTTTTGCGAGAGGAACAGAAACCGCACAATGGCATTCTGTAGTGCTAAAAAATGTACACCGAGATACGATACGATGCCCACCCACTCATTTCACTTATATAGTCGTCATGCAAAGTGCACTGTGCACATCGTTTGCTATTTGCAATAATAATTTATTACTTCACAATTCAGCAATAGCTGTGGCAGAATGAGAGCAACAGAAAGGAGAGAAAAAAAAAATATGACACTTGAAATGTGTGCGGTGTGGAATTAACATGATAACATGATCTTTCCATTAATGAATGAGATTTTTAAACTCTTATTCTGGCTTTACATTCAAGTAAGTGCAGGGAACGATTAAAATGCACTTAAATTATTGATATGCACTTGCCAGAGTTGTGCCATAAAATTACAATTTTTATTTGTTATAGAAATTCCAATGAACATAAAGGGAATGAAAGAAAGAGGAGAATAAAATGCAATTTCACATTTATAGGAAGTTATAAGGCACTCATATTTATTAAAATTGCATATGCAATCTCACAAATTACGCTTTTTTTCTTCTTCCAAGAACTGTGTGCTTTTAAGAATGCGGTATAAAGTTTAATGACGATGCAATCATCACAATTTACCGACAAAATATTTATAGTCATGCGTGGGCTTATGATGGCTTCATTGTGAACACCCGCAGAATATGCTACGTTGTGTGTGTCTTTCTTTGACCTTTGTGTGGACTGGAATTGTATGTGGTGATTATTGGGTTGTCTTTGTGAGGAATTTAGTTGGAATTTCATGGATTTTGTTGAGATTTTGTCATTATTTCCTCAAATTTTAGCAATATTTTTGTCAGAATTCCATGAATTTTGACGGATTCCTGGCAGACTTTTGGAAAAAATTTTTTGAGAATTTAATGATCTTTGGCAGGTTTTTGTCAAAATTTAGAAAGGTTTTTGACAGGGTTAATTGAATTAAGCCCGATTTTAGTCAGAATTTCATGAATTTTGAATGATTTCTGTCAGCTTGGCGAAAATTCCACAAATTTTGGAAGAGTTTTGTGAGAATTTCATGAATTTTAAAATAATTTTGTGAGATTTTCGTGAGTTTTGGGAGATTTTTCTCAGATTTTTGACAAAATTTCGTGATTTTTTGTAGAATTTTGCAAGAATTTCATGAATTTTTGAAGAATTTTGTAAAAGTTTCGTGAATTTTGGCAGATTTTTGACTTTGCGAACATTTTGTCCAATTTTCCTCAAAATTTCACAAACTTCCCAACCATTCCCCTCATATCCAACCAATTCACAGTTCATTGGATCAATTAACACTTAAATAACCCATCCAAGGAGAAATTGCAAGCTTCTTTTACGATTAACTTTCTTGTAAACATCGGAAATGGCTTGATATAATGACATTAATAAAAGCATACAGCAATCAGCTATACTTTAATGATAAGTTTGAAAGAGAAAAATCCGTTACTAAAATATTATTATGATTATTGTTATTGCCATGCGACACTTTGTTTTTTAATTCCAAACTGGATATTGCAAATAATATCAATTTTAATTGACAACAAGTTATAATGTTTATTGGATAGGAATTGAGCATTGAGTTCGATTAAAGGGAGACTATTGTGGATTTAATGGGAATTTAATGTCAAAATTCAGGAAGATAGAATCCAAAAAATTGACAATTTTGTCTAAAAAGGTTCAAATTTCATGAAAATCAACTCCAGAACCCCCAACAACTAATCCATCCCTAACATAACTTCCAACTTCAATATTCTTGCTAATTCCTTTTCATAGCAATAAAAAATTTAATTAAGAAAGTAAGTGAATTAAGTAAAATGGAAATTATAACTCTGTTATGGCTACATTTACAAATGGAAATTTTAATTCCGTGCGAGGACTTTCATTATCATTCCTCCTCATTTCTCTATTTAATGATTCTCCTTTTGGGTATTATTACCAGTCCAACTAGTCCAACAGGCACAGCACACACCGAGAACACACTGAGAATGCAAATTGTCGGGATTATCTCACTCTGTTTGTGTCGAATTAATTTAATTGCTGCTACCATTTCCATTAATTGAATTGCGATTGCCATGTCTGTATATCTGTGTACGTAAATGACAACAAATACAGGAAAAAAATCGAAATTGACGTTGGCGTTGATTTTTGTACAGAATATTCAGTTAATGAAAATTGAGATGGTTGATATGGAGTTACAGGGTAGGGGAAGGGATGGGGTATGGCCCATTCTCTTCCTCCTGCCTATCTGATTACGCCCTTGGGCTATGATGATGAAATGGATGAATTTAAACAGATTTTAGGTCAATTTTTTGAATAATTTTCAATAATGACCAAATTATTCCATTCAATCTGCAACAGAAGCTCCATACACCACCTTGGGTATGAGATCACCGATGGAGGATAATTAATCCATCCATTAAAATGAGTGCAAAATTACACAAAACGCAACACGCGGATAATAAATTGAATTAATGATGCCCTGGGTAAACTCAATAAAATTCAATGAATTCACATTAAAAAAAAATTTCCATAATCCAAAAAAAGATATATTTTTTTTAATTATTTAAATTCACTGCTTTATTCCATATATTTTTTTTTGCGTGCCTGGCAGATAATGAAATGTTCACATCAGTCATTAATTTAAAAAAAAATGAGATTCATTTGATGGTTGCAGGTTGAGGATGGGATGAGGAATGAAGGTTATTGTATATGCTGGGATGTCCAATGGTGGATGCTACTGTGCTGATGGGCGAAGGGAGGTGGATTTTGTCAGAATTTTGTTAAAATTTGTCAAAATTTCTCAATTTTTTCCACTTCCAAAAATTGCAAAAAATGGAATTTTAATCCAAAATCCTCAAATATTCTCAAAATCTCACCAACCTTCATAATCCCCATCTCACTGTCGACGATGCGCGCACAAACAAAACTACCCAACATCACAATCCATCGAGACGAGGAGAATGACACAGCATGACAATTGTAAACTTGTGCAAATGCACTTTTCAAGTAAATTGCAATGCATTTCAGCGATGGAAACGATGGAAACTTTTTTATTTATTCTCTAATGAACTTTATGGTTGAATTATGAAAGAATTGTGAGAAATTTTAAAAAAGTTAAATTGATGCATTTTTAAAAGGGAAATAAAAGTTTATTCTACCATGAAATTGTGGATGCTGACGCCAGTAGATTGTTAGTTATTCAGTTCATTAGCTTCTAAGTGACACAAGGTTATTCAAGCTGGCAAAATATCATCAAATTTTCAGCAAAATTTTAAAACTCAATTTTCAGACTATCCAAACTATTAACATCTCACAGGATGATATGCAAAATTAATTCAATTTTTACTGCTCTCATACCGACACCCGCCAGCCATTTTTACGAAAAAGCTCTTCCTGTTTCCTTTCCTAAATCGATTTTCATTCGTACGCTTCACAGCACAATACGTATCCCAAAATGTGTATTCCCATATAGTCATGCAATGCGCATTTTAATGGATGAAAAAATATTTTTAATTTATAGGCCTAAATGTGCATTCAGGAAGAGTGAAATTGGACTGGATGATAAGAAGTTTGGAACTGTGGAAAATTCAATTTTTTGATACGAAATTCCATAAATTTGAAGCGTTTAAAAGGTTTTTTATTAAAAATTCATTTGACCCCCATTAGTACCCCCCACCCCTCATCACTCTAACCTTCATAAAATTTTCATATCCATTTTTAGCGTCCATAAAACGCACATTCGACCACCATCATCAACATTCAATATTGCTCGTCGATATGTAAATTTAATTTTGATTCAAAATTAAATATTTTGGTATAACCGCACATTATGGACCGAGGACGCTAATAATTTTATGCCTTTTTATGCTCGAGAACAATAAGAAACTTGAGAATGTGTTTTTTTATTCTGAGAAGAAAAGATGTTGCGGGTTGAACGCGCCAAAAGCGGTCATTATGCGGTCATAAAAAACAGCATCAAATACTGAGAATTTTTTTTTTGTTCTGTTTCGTTCAATTTCACGCATTATCGATGCGTAAAGGGACTGAATTTAGTTGAATGAAACGGTCAATTGTGCTCTGTGGGATGCTTTTTTGGTGTTTTTGGAGTGAATTTGTTAGAATTTTTTTGGGAATGTTGGATAGTTTGGGAGATATTGTTTGAACTTTGGGGTTATGTTGGGGGTTGTGGCTTTGATTTGTGAATTTATTAAAGCAGGTTGATCAAGGGTGGACGCAAAGAGGGGTTGTAGGGCTCAACACCCCTTCTAGCTGTAGTTATCAACTAAAGTTGTCAAAATACTCCATTTTTGGATGTTATGTTCATTTTTCTTACAAATTCAATTACTTTACATTCAAAATGTGCCAAAAAATCGCACGATTCTTCAAAATTCATCAAAAAATCTCAAAACTCTCCAAAAATTGTCCAAAAAATCACAAAATTCTTTAGAATTTATCAAAAAATCTTAAAGTTTTTCACAAAAAATCACAAAACTCTTCAGAATTAGACAAAATTCTTCAAAATCTTGCAGTAAATTCACAAAATTCTTCAACAATTCTCCCAAAGGGTCCAGTTCCATGACGCATCCAATGCAAAACATTGATAAAATACATAAAGAAACCGAAAGTCACTTAATTGACGGTTCCACACACATTTATTTGTTCTTAAACTTTATATTTTTACGATTCCATTTTTCTCAATTTTTTGTTCCTTTTATTTCTCCTTTAAAAGTCGCCGCAGTTGAATTTTGCTCATAAAATAACATAAATAAAAGTTTTTTTTTTCTCAAAAATTTTTATATAAAAAGACAATTCTTTGTCATTTCCTAGTAAAACGGTCGTTTAGTGCGTAGATATCTAATAAATTTTTATGAGACTTCCCTCCGCGAAAAAAAAGAGCAACGCATGAAATAAATAAAAAAAAACATGAAAAAGGTTTTTTTTTACTTCTTCTGCTGCCGTTGCTTCTTTAATGAGATTCATTTAATTAAATTTAGATCTCTCATCTCTTCCATAACACAGCACAGCATAGAAGAGAATAAATAAATCTTCAGTCAAGTGGAAATATTTTTTTTTTTTTATTATTTTATATTTCAACCATTTTTTTGTGGCTTTTAAGGGTGATGACGATAATGTAGCCCAAAATTAAAGCAACATGGATGGATGGAATGAGAGACATGAGACTGAAAGGGAAATGATTTATGAACAGAAATGGAAAGAATGTACAGTTAAAGTGAGGGACTTGAGATTTTCATTTTAAGATGAAAAAATACATTAAATTTAAATGTTGGTCAATTAAAGTCATTAAAGGAAGTGAAGTTGAGTGTATGGAAAATTGAGGGGGAGATGGTTGCAATTTTGATGGGTTTTGAGGGGACTGGCTCTTGATTTCTGATTGTTGCTTACTGTTCTGGTCTGTAGGGGTGCAACCTCGAACTTCTTGTGGGACATGGACTTTTGGGACCTGGAACATTTAGGATATGACCAAAAATAGTCAAATTTTGTCCAAACTCTTCAATTCCATCAATATATTGTGTATGTCCAATTGTCAATATATTATGTATTTTAAACACCCACAAAAGCACCAAACCCTCAATTTTCAGGCCCCTATGAACCTGCAGACTGAGAGTGACCTGATTTGAGATTTACGCCCTCCTCCTTCCTCTCTGAGCATAATAAGTGAACAGACCCCTTACCTCCATCAAACTACACCCTTCATTCCCCCACTTCACATCTTAAATCCCCTCAAAACAGCACTAAGCAGTCCTTCATCTTAATAATCATAAAACATAACTACTGCTCATAACTCAAACGGTCAAGTCAGAGTTCAGAGTCAGCTTATATACAATGTAGAAGGAATAAAAAAATTTCAATAAATGCTCGCAAATCGCAAACATTTGTGACTAACTTCTTAGAAACTGACATAGAAATCAGCCCCGAGGATATTAAAAATATGAAATTTTTTATTTCTTATTATGATTCATGATGACCTTTTTTGGATGTAGTCAGGGGTGTAGTTGAAAGGAGAGAGCATGGAGTCGAGTGAGATTTTGTATGGAGTCGAGTTGGAGTCAAATCGACTTGAACCGACTTTTTCGACTTCTAGCTTTGAAGTTCCGAGGTGGGAGTTTTTGGTTGATTATTGAAGTTTACTTGTGGACCGCAGATGGGTTTGTAGGAGAAAATTGAAGAATATTCCCAGAAAAATTGGAATTAGACCTCCAAAATCAAGAGGATAATTAAGAACCCCCCTTAATGCACCCCTACCTCTACTAGATCTATGATAAATCACAACTATGTTGCATACACACATACACAAGCAGATGCCACGCTTAAGGCATGATTTCCAATGAAAATGAATAATTTGTGTTGTGTAGAAAAAAGAGCATAAAAAAAAGTTTTTTTGGAAGTAAAGTCGTCAATATGATGAAACAATAAAAAGTAAAAATATAACAATAATATTTTGCAATAAACCCGTAAGAATTTAATTTGATAAATTTTTTTTGTGTTCCACTGCTGCTGTCTGTGTTTTTATGAATAACGAGCGTCATAAAAAAAAATATGAACGTAATTTTTTTATGTACATGCTTGCTGGTGGGGTTCTCATCCAGAATCCGCTAAAAATGAAGAATTATTATTATTATTTTTTATTTGCCAAATGTGACATTCAGTGCACATTCAATTTCAAGCTCATCAGCATTGCCTGACATTCGCTAGAACAAAAGGCACATTCATTTCCAACACATGCCGCGCATGCAGCCACAGTACCCGCAATTGATATTTAGCTTATATGTTCATTTTCGACGAAAAAAAAGGTTCGACGAACTTCGCGCAATTACGCGATGATGATGAGGAATAAGAAAATAATATTGTAAGGAGGATGAGGAAGGAAAAAGACGAAAAAAAAGTAAGAAGAAGAAGAAGCGTAGCGAAATAAATTATAATGATGAAGAAGAAAAGAAAAGAAAAAAAAATTCTCAAATTGGCGCGCACAAAATTGAATGTGAATGGCAACAGCAGCACATAGCAGACATAGAACAGCACGAAAAGAGGATGCAATTCACCGAAGAAGGCATTAATTCACTTATAAAGAAAAATTTTTCATTTTATATATTGAAAACGATAACAAAAATAAAATAAATTACCTCAATTAAAATTAACGACCATCACATTTAATGCGATTACATTGCAACAATTGAGGAGAGTAAAGGAAGGAAAAATACATTGTCGATGATGATGGTAGACAAGTGATGCCAACTAGTCGAGCATGTAGATGTCGAGGAGTTTTTCGCGAAATAAATGCGTTAAGTTTGTTAAAAATGTCGTGCTGGGTGAAGTCAATGCTTGATTTTGAGATAATTGAGGAATTTAAGGTATTTGCAGCTATTGTGCCTTAATTTTGCCACTTTTTGAGGATTTATTTGTTAAAATAACTAAATTTTACTCATTTATATTGAAAATATTGCAAAAATACTTTTTGAGGTGGAGGAAATTAAATTGTTCTGTAGCCAACTTCAAGTTGAACTAGATTTGAAGTTTTTCTTACAAATTTCCATTTTTTTCCCAATTTTGAAGTTTTAAACAAGTGTTGTATGATTCTTGCCATGATTTTCTACAATTTTTGCACAAAATATCTTAATTTCAAGGCTTAAAATCGATTAAAAAACAAAATAACTTTCTCAAGTGATACAAACTAACTTGCAGCCAACTTCATTCCATACTTTCACAAAATAATTCAAAAATACAATAAAATTCGTTACAAATTAAACAATTTCCTTACTTACATTACATTATATCAAGCGGAATGCAAGTTCCTTGCATATCTATCTCAACAAAGACGTGCGGAACACACATGAAGGCATGTTTTATATTAAAAAAATGTATAATTCAAAAAAAAAAGTTATTATTATGTTTATATTTATGTTTATTGCATCAAGATGACCGTAAATACATGTATAATGTATCAATATATATGGACATTTACGCCAACATCAAACAATATTGTTACGGTCATGTCCATTGATGGATCTCTTGGCCTCCACATACTTCATGCATTGCCGGAAGGCAATTACGATAGAAAATATTGAATTTTTATGATTTTTTAAATAATTTTTATTATGTGATATATGCATAAATTGATCACATATTGACATTGTGACTTTATTGGATGTTGAAGTGGTATTGGACGTGAATTATTTAAAATTATTACGATGTGGGTCAATTGACTTTAAAACTTGAGGGAAAAAGTCAATCTTTCTGAATTTTCAGTCACGACTCCGCACTTATTTCCTATAAAATATACCTAAACTTTCCGATTTCTCTAACCAATAATGGAAGTTTCAATATCGCTTCCAGCAACAGACGTTGACAATTTATGTATGGCAATATCATTGCACGTGTATGTAGCATAGGAACATCCAGAAGATGACTATTTTTTTTATACTTCACTTAAGAAAAAAAGGGCAAATGTAAATTGGATTTGAAACAATTTTTACTGTTTATTGAAGCAGCAGATGATAAAAATTACTGAAATTTTTTGGGGATCAGATTGCTTTTTTGGAAGAATATTTTGAGGTTAGGGGGAGGTTGGGTGGTCAGTTTTGGGAAATGGAATTTTAAAATATGAATATTTATGTTAAGGACACTGAGGTTGAAGTGGACTTGGGTTTTGTATGAAAAAGTCAACTTAAATCGATTTCTAGCTTTGCCTGGAAGCAGCCAGATCAGAATATGGTCGATTAGTTCCACATTTTGTCATGTCTTTGGCTACCGGCTCTTAATCTACTCAAAATCCTATTAGATTACAATCTAAAAATCAAACTGTGTCATCAGCACCTAAAACTCATTCAAAATCTCATCCAAAATTTCATCCAAATCTGCTCATCCTCAATCCATCCCTTTCCATCCCACCCAAATCCTTACCAAACACCATAACATACAAAACAAAAAACTTTTTTATTTTCAAGCTTCAAACCACAAAAAGGACTTTTTTTCAGAATAGAAACCAAAAAAAGGCTTGATAAAAATCTAAAGCATATTGAATGTAGCAGTCACTTGGGTCTGCCTGCTTTGACTTCAACAGAATTTCTTATTTTCATTTGTCAAAATGGTCACAATGGTCGACAGAGATTTATCAGTAATTTAAGTTATTTTCAGACAGCAGACATGCTAAAGCTTCTTGTGAAATTTAAAGAAAAATTGAACTGGTTAATGGTCAGCAAGTGACCAAATCTATCCCTTAAATGTCCTTTTTGTGTCTTGCCATTCTCAATTTTTGTCATGCATCATCCATTAATCACAATTGCTATTTTTTTGTTGGATGTATATGTGCTCCCCAATATTGCCTTTTGCTTAACCATTCGTGACTGTCCCTATCTTCATGACATGCTGTGCCATTTCTATTTTTTTTGCTTCTGTTTTGCTGCTGTTGTTTTCATTCACTCGATTAAATTTTCAATTTAAAATGACATGTTTACTGAAAATTACAGTTTTGCAGCATGTGCTGCGTTTAAATTGTAGGCAGTTGTCCTTTCCGATTGTTGGTTCCTTTGGGGTTATTTTGTGCGAATTTCAACAATTTTATCTGCAATTTTACATCAAAAATCTCTCAAAATCCGCATAGCTGCGCCATTTTTCCATCAAAAACCTCACGACACAAAGTCGTCACACAGGCAACATTAATGCCCAACAGTACACAAAGCTGAAGACGAAAAAATATTTAAATAAAGTAAAATTGCGCAAATAACGTCAGACAAACAGCAGCAGCATAAAAAAGCAGACCAGAAATGCAGTAAATTTTACATGCATCGCACGAATGACCAATGCAACCAAAAACAACAAAAAAAAAAGCTATGCATGCATCATGTGTGCACTAAAAATGGGTTCATTCGTGTAACATGAAAATGATGAACTAGAAAAGACAGTAGAGAGAGACTGAAATTAAATGTAATGAAATTGTTTAACCTGTATATGGTCAACGTCAACTTATGTATGTTTAGTAGAAGAATGTCTGCATAACATGAAGGCTCATTGAACGATTTATGCATTTTAATGCATGCATGGTATTCATTTTTGATGAGGGAATGCAAAATGTTGTGAGTTGTGGAGTGGGTTGAGGGTGGATGGGGGAATTGTGGCATTTAGAGTTGCAGAGGAACTTGAGATTCAATTTTTCAGGACTAGTTGCTTAGAATCTTAAAGAATTGATGGAATTTTTGACAATTCCCAGCTTTTTCAGCTCAAATTTAATCAATATTTGATTTCTTGGATGTCCCTAAAGCTGAAGAGCTTCAATTAATCAAAATGACCTAGAACAAGCAACAATAACTCAAACTTCAAGTCCTCAACCCTCCAAAACCTCCAACTTCATCCACAAAACTTTAAAATTAACTTTTTAATTATGAAAAATCCTTTCCCAACATTATATCTACAATTACATGCTAAATAATTGATAAACTAGACTATCAAATATTTTGCATTAAATATTCCATAGTTAGGATCAATTTACTGACTTACAACTTAATTGTTCCTATCTGTGCATGCAATATTGATGGCAATTGCTCATTAAAGTTGTAAAAGTAATTCAGAATTTACAAAAAAATTTAATTTGAATAATTTGCTGTGCAATTACATCCTTTGGAATTTTGTTTTGTGAAGGTTAGAGTTGGGGTAGAGGTAATTTGTGATAGAAAGGCAATTGAGATTGTTTATTGATGACTAGAAATTTAGGACTATTCTGGGATGTGTTTTGGATTAAATTCTTCAATTTTTTAGGGTTTTTCGTGATGCATGCCGCATCTGGCTACCGTATGATGAACAAACTCAGATTAATGAGCGTACCTTAACGTAATTGAGCATCCTGACTATCTATTCAGGTCTACTACCCTATAATCTCTAAACCATACTCTAAACAGTCAAACTCAACTTCAATACTAGCCAATCAGCACTTAATTAACCAAAAAACCAACAAAAAATCCAATCTAAATCTAATTAAAATTATCAAAACGTTCATGCCATAAAAGTGCGTCAATAGCACCAGCTTGAGCTAACAAATTTTTATAGCCCTTCAATTTATGCATAATTTATCAGCTTCAAGTTCATAAAAAAAGTATGTTCAAATTGGGAAATAAAGTCATTTCCCTACACATAATCTTCATTTAAATTCCCTTATTTAGTTACATTTTCATCAACTTTACGAGCTTGCACAACTGACTGCATTTATCAATATCAATAAAGTGAGATTTAAAGTCGTTAAAATTGAAGAGGAAAAAAAATTTTTCTTAATAATTTCTCAATTTAAAATTATTAAAATGTTCTCAATTTTTTTACGACTTTCTAAGTAGCTTTCATCCATTCCTTTGAAAATTTCCATACAACAACGACTTTTTATCGCTTTTTTTTTATAAATGAAATGCATTTATATTGTCACTATAAATTAAATTCATATTTCAGACTCTTAAAAAGCTATAAAAAGAAATTTTTATTTTATTATATCTCAATTTTCATACTTTGTGTTTATGTTGAGGGTTAAGTGGCACTATGCACTTGCCCTCAATATGTTTCTAGACACACACATACAGTTTCAAGCATGAATAATAAAAAATAGCAAAAAAACAGCAGCTTTGCAATAATTTTATTTTTTTTTTGCTATAAAAATTGTCGAAAGTCGTAAAAAAGTCGACGAATTGCAGCCCTTCAATCACAAAAACCCATTAATGTTCATGTTACTCTTCTTATGTTGCTTTTTATGGCATGTATGGCATTAAAAACTGTTACCTTTATGGTGTCTTTTTTGGAAATTGTGATGAGAATTGAAGGGTGTGATGGGCTTAATACCATCAAGTGGTAGATACGGTGGGCTGATTTTAGACAATTTTTATAGGTTTAAGGAAGCTGTGGATTAAGATTGTACAAGGAATTGAGGATTGGTGAGTGATAGTCAGCGATAGAGCTAGTTTGAAGTGATATCTGGATCATAATTGGTCTGGAATTGGTCTGGACGGTCAGCAAAGTCAGTAAATTATAGGCTTCTTGGCTATTTAGATGCTGTGATAGTGGCTTGCTAGTGGATAAGAAGGTTGAGGTGAAAACCAGCACATTCCTAGCTTTGGACAATCTTCTAGTGTTTATCGAGTCTAAAATCCCAAAAAACATCATAAATTGCTCTAAAGACATCAATTAGCTGCATCGCTGTCTGACTGACCAAGTCCACCAAACTGTCAACCCAATACTACTTCAGAAACTCTCATAGACCACCTCACATTAATAAAAAATACATTAAAAAATTAAAAAAGACATAAAACATCCATCCCATAGCAAATTCACCTCAACATCATCAATTTCATACTTAACAGTCAGACACCAATCACAACTACACCAGACAACCAATCCACAAACTCGACCATAAAAAAAAAGATATGAGACTCGTCCGAGAATTAATGCTTCCATCAATTTCATTAGTTATGTTACAATATCATGTCATATATCAAATCAGAGGCTTCCTCATGTCTCATAGAATGGCATCAAGGTGCTATAAAATAAAAAAAAAAAAGTTCTCCAAGTGTCGTCTCGTCTTTTCTCGAAGCGATGCGATGTGATACAAGTTTTATATATATATATATATATACTTTTATTACACCAAGTTCTCGTGCTGTTCTCATGCACTCTTGCTGCCGTTGATGTTGCTATCATTTCATGTTCTTTTTTTCTTTTCTATGCTGCTTAAGAGCTGTTTTTGTGGCACTTGCATCGTGCACTTTTATGACTTTTTAATCGCTTGGTTTGTTTTGTGAGATAATTTAATGAATGTCTCACATTGATTTACCTTCTTGTCTTCCATCCTGTTGGCTGTTGGTTCTTGCAGGTTCTTAATGTATCATGTCATTTGGAAGTAATTTTTCAATGACTTTTGAAGTTAATGGAATCTTAAATGCTATCCTTCGATATCAAAAATCAATATTCAGCCAATGCCAATTCCACAAATGCAGGCTTCATATCGATTTTATTCGTATGTGTGCATTTCATTCCTTCAAGCATTTCCATATTAAATCCGACATTTTCATATTTACTCTGACATTCTTGCATTCATTCCAGCATATTGAAACAACATCCGATTGCATATCCTTATATCTATGATTGTTGTTGTTGTTCCATTCCATTTCCTCGCTTATTTTTTGAAATATAAAAATTAATTGAATTACGATTGGACGTTTCATATATTTTCTATGTGCATTTTGATGCCATTGTCATAGCGACTTATGGAAATGACTGGAAAATGTGAGGACTTTTTTGATTTATTAAAAAAATCTATAACGGATGTAAATGCATAACATTGATGATGCCTTTTGTTCTGCAATTAAATTACCTATCGGGCATGTTTTCATTGGAAAGAGGTTTTGAGGCATTATTGACGTGGCTCAGGTTTTTTGATTTAATTGATGGATGTGATGTGAGTTGGTTGGATTGTGGGAAGGATATAAAGGATATAAATGGTGTATGGGATAGATTATTGATATATTCAGAGGTATATGGTCAAAAAATTCGAGATTAAATTACAAGGTTGGCATATTGAGGCTATAAGCTTCCTGCATTGACTGATCAAATCGAATTTATGGCTTTCTGTAGATGCAATCTAAAGCTAGTATAACTTTCCAAATAGCCAATCCCAAGTACTGCACCATCTACAACAACAGCAAAGACTCTAAGTGCCAAAAAGTCCAAAAGCATAGCCAGCAAACAATGTCGCGTCGACTTGGTGCCACATTCACCCTGAATCCAACTTAACACCAATCTGACGTAGTCATGACGCCATAAAATCTCAAAATTTTGCTTATTATGATCATTTTAGAGCATTATTGATGCATAATACCAGCACAATACCCTTAAAGTTCACTAAAACATCAACCAAACTTAATAATCTCAAAATTTTACAATTGACACCATTGAAAGTCAATCTACAATCCAATATTATCACTTTTCTATCCATCCATTAAATTATATACCATCCACAAGCAAACAACACACAGTATATATGGAGACAAAAAGTCGAAACGATATCCAGCACGACTATTCACAGTCACAACGTCACCATTCATTTAATTTCCATTCTCAACTTTATTTTCAATATTATATGAAAGATTTCCATATTTCTCTTCATTCATGACTGGATATATGTCGCGACGATACATAAATGTGAAATTATCATTATTATATTGAATGAGAGATGTAGACATCTTATAAAGTATTGATATGTCAATATACTTACAATATCTCATGTTTAACATGAGATGAATGAGTTTTTTCATGGCATCGATTTTGTTTTTGAGGATTTTGAGATGCGTGAAGTGAATGGAAAATTGATTGGAGGTTGGGAGACATGGGGGAGGTGTAGGGAAGGGGTTGATGGGGATATATTGAAATAGTAGTGATTTAGAAGGTAAAGAGTCATGGTTTAGATGACTGAACTACTCAAAATCACTCAAGTTATGCCTTTAATTCTCAGCACATCCAGCAATATCACTTAACATCACATAACCCACTAACAATCCCATCCAGTCCAAAACTAAATCCATTAATTCAATCCAAGCTTCATTTTCAATATTCTTCATGATTTAATTCATCGCTATTTTCTACTTATGCGTCTTTAATGCTGTATATATGCTACGATAAAATAAAATCCAATAATTCTTGACTTCTTCTTGGATTGTCTTTACAAATTTATACACGAGCCCCGGCGTTGTGGATGAAAATAAAACGCAAAAAATACATATTTTTATTTTTGTTTTTCATTCATTCATTTCTACGCTACTCATTGTCATTGTAAGCTTCTGTGCGTGCGCTAAAATATCCTTTGTTGATGTCATTGAGGAAGACAGTAAAAAAAAAGTTTTTTTTTTTCGGGGTTTTCGTTTTGTTGGTGAGATGAATGAACTTTGGCGGGTGGATGGAGTGATTTTTGATGGGATTTTGAAGAATATGTGAGGCTGGGTGGGTGTTTTGATGGATGAACTGCCTAAGATCCTGTAAATTGATGTTGAAATGATGCATTTGAGGTTCAAGCTCTCTCTGACTTCCCAAATTACCATGCTGATTCTCGATTGGACAAGAATGCATCATTACTAGCTAATATCTAGCAAATCACCAGTTCCAACGCTTCACATTCCACTCAAGTATCCAATCTACCGTCCATTAACCTCAATTCCATTTCAACCATCACCAACAACCTCCCCTCAAAAAGTCACTAAATCAATTATTCAATATTTTTTCTTATTAAAAAAAAAAAGAATTTTTTTCCACGCATGAAAACACATCAAGCCAGCAACAGCATCCTCCATCTCAGCCTCTTTTTATCTCGATTTTCATTTTATTCCTTTTTTTGAGGGTTATTGGCCTTTTCGTTATCATCGTAAAAATAATAAGAAGTTGGAATAAAATTGCCTTCTGCGCCTATTCGGAAATATTATTGTTGTAAGGATGTGTGTGCTTCTTTTTGGATCGAGTGAAGATGGTCGATGAACTTTTGAGGCAGTTTGTGTAACTAAAAAAGAAGACATTTGTGTTTTTTACTTTAATTGAAGCTGCAAAAATGTTGAATTTTTGGTGCTGTTTAGCTAGATTAATGCCCGGGCGACACAAATGATTGACAAAGTCCAAAATTCACATTTTTATATAAATATGAATGAAAAATAATTTGATGAATGAAATGTAAAATTAAACAGAAAGGTTATGAATGGAAATGGTTTTTGTGGGATGTCTTTATGTTTACCTTATTTGAAGTCGGCTTTATTTTGGATGTTGAATGGACTTTTATCAGGATTTTCACAGAATTGTTTATGCTCCGACTGTAACTGATGGAATATGAAGAAATTTTCATGATTTAAGCTGATTACGGTGAGGATTTTACGTTTGAAAATCGCAGGTGGAATGTCTGGGGGAAAATGAATGTCGAATCCGATGTCAATTATGTGATTTTTTTGGGAATTTTGTCAATTTTGTTGCATTTTGAAGTGTTTTGGCTTCAAAAGTTTCAATTTTTAGATTCTAAACACAAATTAAATCTTTTAATAGCATTTTATGCTTACTTTCCCTAAACGTAATCACAATAATGATGCCTGCAGCTATAAATTTCGATAATCTCTAGTAAAAAAAGTCAACATCCATAAATTGGACCATACCAGACACACATCCACCACAAATCATAAAGTATCAAAATATTTTCCACATCCATAAGACTCTTAAAGTATTCACAAAGTGCCATTAACGCACTCGACATTTTTATGGCCTTTTTTTCTTGTTTTTCTTCTATTCGAGAAAAGATGAAATTTATGAAAATAGCTGTAAATTTTTAACAAATATGATGTGCGTTTGTTATAATCATCACATTGATGAAATGTTTAGGGCAATTTCCCTGTCTATTCTAAAAATTTTTTGTTCATATTGTTTTGAAATCATAAATTTTAAACATTTTTTATATCTTTTGAGCATGTGAATGTAAATGTTTAGTGACGTAAAAGAGTAAAATGTCTATTTTAATGATGCAACGTGAATGTTTTTCTCATTTTTATTAAAAAATTTTCATATTCATGTTCTGGTGTGTCATACGAGTGATATAAAATATATTTTCACCAGAAGCATAAAGCCATAATTCATGCCTGAATTGAAATTGATTTAAAACACATATTTTGCATTATTTTTCTGTTCATTTATTAACATGTGAACTCTTGCAGTGAGTACACATTTATCAATATTGATGGATGATAATTGGTGGATTTATATATTCGTAGGTGGATGGCTTGAGGGGTTTTTGTGATTTTTATGGCAATTATTCACACTTTATGGATTATATTTTATGCATTTAATGACAATTTAATGTAAATTTTGTGGTATTAAATTTTTAAATGATGGATTTTGTTGGAATTAGTGTCAGTTGTGTGGATTTTTTGAATTAGGAACTTGATCGACTCAAGTTTTGGAGTTTAATGGATATTTTGTAGTTTTTGGGAAGAGAGAATTGGGCTTGAATATTCGTTTTATTTCGCAGCGTACTGAGCAACGGATTATCAACTCCAGTGCCGATTTTACCTCAAGTTAACTATGTATTAGAGCTCAAACTCGACTTTTCCATCCAAAATCTGAATCGACAACAAGTTCTGCCTTATATTATGTCCTTAATTTCAATTTAAAATTCAACTGCATTTCCCACACTCAAAAACACAATTTAATCCCCTCAAAAATCCAACAATATCCATAACAATCCTGTTCTATTTCAATAAATTCAAAATAATTCACAATTTACATTAGTCTCATAACTTAAAGCTGCCATATAAATCACAAAACAGTATGTTACATACAATTCACTTAAAAAAATCCATAATTCTCTTAATTTATAATAAGAAAGATAATTTTTAATTTACGATTTTTTACCCTTTAATTTTTTTAAAAATTCTCTCATTCCGCCGTCCCTAGCTAATTATTTCTGGCTCATTTATTTGAGTAAATAGCCTGTAAAACACGCTATATCGTCCATTGATTTTTTTCTGGAATTTTTTAAATTAAAATATTTATTTTTGCTTTACAATGGATGGAATTTATGGCACAAAAAGCCAACCGTCGACCACATATTCACGGATTCAGCTTTATTATAGTAAAAAATTGTTACAATTCAATATTTTTATCATGTAAATGTATGAGATTGATGTTTTATGAGCCATTAAATGCCAGCATGGGAATATTTACAAAACAAGAGCCTCGTACCCGCAAAACCCGTTTTTACATTAAAATAAGAGTTCTAAACTTCTTTATACTAGAAAAAAATGGTAATAAAGTTCGACAGTTATCTGTGTCTACATCGACTTTATAGTCTACATTGACATAATTATCAAAATTGAAAATCGTGATATGAAAAGAATCTTCATTCATGGCTTGTAAAAGTTTTTTCATTCATCTAGTGCTTTTATTGCTAGATCCTGACTCTTGTTTGGACAGTTTTACAATGTATCTCTTTATTTACAAGTTTGTTGCTGGTTTTATGTTGAGGATTGAGTTTGTTGGATTATGTGGAACGCTAAGATTGTGAAGGGCTTGACGTATTTCAGATTGTAATCAGTAATGGTGTTACTGGAGCGTCTAAATTGAGAGAATGAGCTCAAAGACGTGTAGAACTGTCTAAAATTGAGGAGTTACATCAAGTGCGAGTAGTTAGTCACTAGTAGATGTCTTATTGAGTAATTGTAGGAATTAAATGGTTAATAACTAGTGCTAACTAAGACAATTTCATCCGAATGTCATTAATCGTCTAACTAACTTGACAAATCATCAAATAACATCCGGATTTTCTGACTCTAAAGACGATAAATCACGTAACAATGACTGTAAAGACTCATTAGAGTGCCGGGTCAGTAGTTTAAGATAGCTATTTGACATGAGATATCTTTATCGACACTACTTGACGTTAGTCATCCTTAAAACTGGTCATATTCATAAAATCCTGTCCACTCAGTAAAATCCAGTCCACTCAACAAAATCCAGTTCTCAAACACACCACCTCAAGTCCCACAAAATCCAGCATTTTTAAAAAGCAGCATCAACTACAAAACAGCATAAATCTTCCCACATTTCATTTTTTTCCTGTATCAACATATTACATTTTTTTTCTCATTTTTTATATACTCAATTGTGGTTTACACAAAGGGGGATGAAAGTTTTTAATTAAAACAGCAGCATCAGCACCAAGCTAGTCAACTAAATTAAAACTTTATACTCTACGTTTATGTTTAACTTCATGTAACTTTTTTTTGCAATGAAAATGCTCAGTAATTTGTTGAAATGAACGGAATACATGGGAAGAAGATAATGCGAGTAGGAACTGCAGTATCGGACAAGCAGCAGAAAATGACATGAAACATGTTATCTATGATTATGAGAGTTGTCTAACGACAATCATACAACCCCTAGTCATCTCATTTGTTTGACGAAAAGATCTCAATTTTGACTAAAAAAAATCAATTTCCTATTTTTTAAACAGGCAGGGGAAATAGAAGCAGCATTTTGTGGACGTAACGCAATGTCACATGACACCCCTTGTTGCTTTGCATTAATATAAAATGCAATGATGACAGAATGCGATAAAAAAAATAATAATAATATTCTCATGTGTCATAATGGTAGGGTGGCGATGACTGTTAACTTTCCAACATGATGGACGTTTTGTAAAACGGCAACAAAGCATGGAAATATGAAGAAAAGATCAATTTCAAGCTTCTCTATTCCGCGCGCGTAATTCCACATATATATATTATTTTTTTTAACGAATCTCATGTCATTTTCATGTCATTCAATCCTTCTTTATGTCTCTTCTGCTCTTATGCATGCCATACTCATATATTATGCCATACACACATACATTACAACGAGTATCGCGAGAATGAGAAGAAATTAAATAAATGAAAATCAAATTTATGAGAAGCGTAAATTATGTTGATGGGCATGCCGCTCTAATGGATTAAAATTCCCGTTCCTTCTTTTTTTTTCGCTTCTTTTACAATATTTTTATTTATTTTAGACCGGTCTCATCTAGTCTCTCTCTTTTTTCATTTTGTTATTCCTCAATTGGTCACAAATCTTTATGCAAATTTCATCTCCTTTTATTTGCTTCGCTGTTGCTACTGCTGCTGCCTTTTTATGTTATTTTTGTTCGTCGTCGACTGATGAGAAACAGAAAAAAACGAGAATAAAATCCTCGAGACAATAAACAAATGGCAGCGACAGCAAAAAGGAAAAAAAAAAAACATTTCAATTTAATTTCCGACACAGCTTAGTGAGGAATTTCAATGAAACTGACTGGTGGTGCTATTTCTATTCGATATGCATTTTAATGGAGAAAATTGGGTGTTTTTAGTTGTATTTTGGGTTTGTGGTCCGTAGCAAGTCTGTGGCTATGAATGTGCTTTATTTGGAATTTTTGGTTTGAGGTACGTGTCATGCTAGATGAGCGGTTGCTAAGTTGATAAGTTGTAAGCTAAGAGTTAACAGCTGAGCATCCTTACAGCTGAGCATCCTTACAGCTGAGCGTCCATATAGCTAAGCGTAATTACAGCTGAACGTTCTTATAGCTGAGCGTCGTTACAGCTAAGCTTCTTTACATCTTATAATCTCTTTGATTCGGCTGTTTCTCAAATGATCGAGCCTAAGCTGAGTGTCCTTCCATAAAATGCGCTTTAATCACCTAAACCTCAATGAATTCCATCCAACAAAGTTCCATATTTCTTCTATAGCTGCTTATTGCCTCGAAAATTTCACAGAATATCTACATATTTACAATGTTTTGTATATTTTTTTATTCATAAGGATAAAGAGGCAATTTCCATTTATATAAATAGTTAGGGACACTTCACAATTCATTCTACACTTTTTTTCGGGTACGGATTAAATGGAATAAAAAAAACAAGAGCAGTAAATGAGTGAGTGATGGACTTAGAATAATGAATGGCGAATTTATTGAGAATATTATTTTACACATTGCATGAGTAAGGGAAAGGATGGTCATTTTGATTGATTGGGGATTAAGAATTGTCGCTTGAATATTTTTTTTGTGAATACTAATTTTGTTGTTGTTGTCTTTACGGGTACGTACTCTGCAGATTGAGTTGACAAAAGGAGTGAGAAAATTGATGAAGTCCAGGTGACGAAGTTAATGAGATTTAAATGTAATTGAAAAGGTTTAGCTTGATGTTCTTGGAAGTGAATGAATGGTTAATTGGGAACTGGATTTGGATGAATGGAGGGATTGTACCTTTAGGTATCTGTAATTCGAGATAATTGTCCTTAAAGTTAAGTATTCAAAAGGAGGAGCATTCCTATTGCTGGACTGAAGCAAATCATCATCCTTGATGAGTGTCCTATTAATTGAGCATCCTTTCAGATAAGCGTACACACAGCTGTGCATCCCTTCAGCTGAACGTCCTTTCAGCTGTGGATCCCTCCAGCTGAGCGTCTTTCCAGCTGAGCGTCTTTTGAACTGAGCGTTTCAGCTGAGCTTTACTCCAGCAAAACTTCCTTTCAAATGAGAATCTCTTCAGCTTAGCATCCCTTCAACTGAGTGTCTCTTCCGCTGAGCATCTCTTTAGCTAAGTGCCTCTTCCGCTGATCGTCCTTTCAGCTGAGCGTCTTTTCAGTTGAGCTTATTTTTAGCTTTCTTGAGAGTCCGTTATGCTGAAAGTCCTTCCAGTTGTACGTCCATTCAGTTGAATGCCTCTTCAGCTGAGCGTCCCTTCAGCTGAGCGTCCAATCATTTGAATCTTCATTTCCATTTCTAATTGCAATTTAATTCCAAATTCAAATCCAATTCAGACTCTTTTTCAATTCAGTTAATTGAAATCAATTTTATCCCTCACGATAAATGAAAGTCACCAACCCTTAAATGCGTCTTTTTGTTCCTCTTTTTTTTACGTCTCATCTTAATTCTGGATATACTTTTTTATTCATCACATAAAAAACAAATCGCATTTCATTTCAATTTAATTTTCTCTCTCACTCACTCGTGATTGGATCCTTTACATTTCATTTACTTGACCCTTAATATACATTTTTTTGTGTCTCCGTGTCTTTCCGAATATTTGAAAATGAATACAACAAAAAAAAGGACAATGAAAATAACATCATGATCAAGAATATTTAGTAAAATTAAATGACAACCTTCCGAAATACTCAATCCGTTCAGTTGAAAAAAAAATATAAAGGAAGACAAAAGGAACAGAAAAAAAATATTTTTTGTCAATCAATCGAGCGGATGAACAAACAAATAGCATAGAGGAATGAAATGACACGTATTTAACACACAAAAGTGAGGTTGATTTGTTGTAAGAAGCATTTAATTCTCCCTTAGCCATTAGTCAACCCCTGCTTTTTTTACATTACTGTATTCTCGCACTGTAGGAATCGAAAGATATGGAATAAATGGAAAAGGGTTGAAATTTGTTGTTTACTCTACTGCCACTGCTGTTTGTTGCTGCTTTGCTGTCTTCTGTCTTACTTATGGAACGTAACGTTGTCTTATTGCGCGGTAGTTATATTGGATGTGATTTCTGTGTTGTCTGGATTACTTGTGTGACTTGGTATCTGACAAAAACTAAGCGTCACTAAAGCTGAGCGTCTCTAATGCTGAGAATCACTAAATCAGAGAGCCTCTAATGTTGAGCGTCGTTAAAGCTAAGCGTCACAGAAGATGAGCTTCTTTACAGCTGAACATCACTTAAACTAAGCGTCTCTGAAGCTGAGTGGCTCTAAGGCTGAGCTTCTCTACAGCTGTGCGGAACTAAAACTGAGCGTAACTGAAACTAAGCGTATCTAAAGCTGAGTGTCACTGAGGCTGAGCTTCTCTAAAGATGAGCATTCCTAAAGCTGAGTGTCACTGAATCTGATCGTCTTTAAAGCTGAGTGTATCTGAAGCTAAGCGTAACAGAAACTGAAAGTCATTAAAGCTTAGCGTCGTTAAAGCTAAACTGAGCGTCACTAAAGCTGAGATTTAGTGAATCTGATTATTATTAAAGCTAAACGTAACTGAAGTTGAGTATCTCTAAATCTGATCGTAGCTTAACATGAGCATCTCTACAGCTTGGCGTCTTTAAAGCTAACCGTCTCTAAAGCTGAACATCACTAAATCTTCAATCCTCCTTACACTCCATATAAAATCCAATCCAAACACCCCATTAACTTCATCATTTTCCATACCTACAGGCTATTACGTGTAATTTTTTAAATGAAGACCTGAACTGGATATTAAAGGAAAAATAATTTTTCACTTTTTTTCCTCACTTCCCATCCTTCATCGCTAGGACGCTTTAATGTAATTTTCCTTCCATTCATTATATTTTAATGGCTGCAAAAAAATACTAGAAAGTGAAGTAGATTTTGGAAGTAAAAAAAATTACAGCAAAGTCAATCGCAATGCCACATTCTTATCGCATATTTTTCTTATCTCAACTCACGCGCACACCTCACAAAAATGTTCATTCTGACATTTAATTTTTCATCAACGCAAATGTCCACAAAGAGAGTCAAGAGTGAGACACAAGAATTGTAAAGTAAAATTAATGAATGAATGAATGTGGGTAACAAAAAAAATCATGAAGTGAGACACAACTGATAGGAGAATAGATTAAGGCAATGTGGAACAACTTTTCGTCGTTGTCCCTGCTTTATTTCCCCGATTTTTCTCTCACTCTACACCTAGCAAGAGGTCTGATTATCGTAAATCGTAATAAAGCATTTTACGTGCCTCCTTTTCTTGTTCTTATCGGACTGATTGCTTTTGTACTTTATAAATAGTTTAAGTGGATATGATGGTGTGGGGATTTAAGGGTGTCTTGAGGGAATTGACTTGGGTATTTTGGATATTTGCGAATTAAAATCCAAGAATTGATTAATTAAGGAGTATCAAAGGGTGTTGAGGGGTTGGGATTGAAAAATGGTTATATTCTGGCAGTTTTAATGGATTTGTGGCTGATTTTTGTAGAGTTTCTAGAGTGATCAGTTCCAAACGTGTGCAATTGATTGAAAATTGTAGGAAATGATCAAGAGAAAAATCAAAAATGACAAAAATCCATTGAAAAATTGAATAAAAAGGTTAAAAACCCAAACATACTCATAACCATGCTCATTGTCTCTTCAGAATTGTCCAATATCTCTCTATAACTCCCTATCCATGCTCTAATATTCCCCAAACAATTCCAAATCCATCAAAAAACTTACACTCATCAATTTTTGTAAACAAAAAAAAAGTTCAACCTCATTCTCAATTCTCCAATCTTTTCCTCAATAATTCATCCGTCACAGTTTCTAAAAAATGTCATAAATACGCTTATTCATCACATGCCAAAATAATGTTTACAATTCTTATCAGTTCTCTCGTTTTGCTGCCTTTATTTTGTTAATAATTACAAAACAGAAATACTGATTAATGAGAATTTTTATATGTTGCAGTTATTTATAGATTTGGAGGACAAATGTGAAGGAATTTTAAAGATTTTTTGTGGAATTTTTGAGATTTTTGAAATTTTTTGAAGGAATTTTGTGGGATTAAAGGTCTTGAAGGGGACTTTAAATGAGTTTTTGGATGTAGAAGTGAAAATATTGGAAAAATGATGACAATTTAGTATAAAGTCACTAATTTCTACTAGTAGATCACTAAAATAATACAAAAATACGAATTTATCGCTCAATTAGACTTCTATGGACGTATCAGAACAGCATACAGTGTTTGCTGGGGTACCTTTACGTTGCCGTGTTAACGGAAAGACACAAAGTTCCCTTAATTGCTCCATGACGTCGGATTTCGACCCATTTTTATAGCAAAACATTCGGCTCGCCGCATTATGCATCTTATGTAGATCTTCAAGATTCAAATCACATGAACACATGTGCTAGGATGTTCAATAGGATCCTATAGCCTCACTCTTGCTCAAACTAATATGATGTTGCAGTTCACATTTTCATTAATCATTAAGTCACCCACAATCAATATCTGAAACCTCCTTAATCAAATAAATGCCACAAATATTATTTCATACTTAATTCCCATACGCAAAAAGCCACTGATAACCATAAAAGGAAAGCCTAGACATACAAAAATATAGAATCTCCCGTCATCTGTCTGTCGCGCGTGTATGTCATAAGCTATCAACGAAACAGCTCCAAAACTTATAAAATGAGAGAGCGAGACACACTATTTGCAGCATATAGTATCGGTTATCGTGTCGAGACACTTTGTTGTTGCTGTAAATCGTGCCTTGATAACAGTGACGCTAAAAATGCAAATGTATTGTCTGGCTGTGCATTAAATTAGTTGATTGTGAATTCAATGTACATGGAAGTTCCTTAAATCTCCCAAAAAACAGCTCAACTCAGTCCATTCAGTTATATCAAGATTAATGATTTTGTTGTTTATGTTGCGTTACTCACCAATTCCTTAGCAAGCATACAAAGTAAAGTCCGATGTCAAAACAAATGAGGGGAAAATGAATGAAAAATTGTTGTGAATTTCTCATTTATATAATCATAATAAATAGCATTTGAAGAATCAATTAACTTTACTTACTTTCTTTTGTTGTTCCTTAACAAAGTACGGACACACTTAGTTGAGTGAGTCAAAATATAAAAACAATTACAATATGGCAAATAAGAGAATACAAAGAGCTTCGATGGTCTAAATTGCACGATTTTACCATTAACCGATTCCCAATCGAATGTGTGCTTGGCGCGCGAGTGAGGCGGCGGTCGAATAGGTCAATTTAGTCACGATTAATCCATAATAGCAGCTCTTTATGAGAAATTAATGAAAAAAAAAACATAGAGGTAGAAGAGGAGGAAAAATGGCAAAGAGGAGAAGGAAAAATCTTCATCTCGCTTTCTTTGGCTGATTTGTAGCTGTTTTGAGGATGTCATCGGGAGTTGGAAGTGGTTTGGATGGCTGACATTACTAACTTGAGTGTGTGATTAAGGCTGAGTGTAGTTAAGACTGAGCATAGTTAAAACTGAGTGTAGCTAAAGCTAAGCGTCCTTTAGGTTAAGCGTCTTTAAGGCTGAGCGTCTTTAAGGCTGAGCGTCCTTAAGGCTGAGCTTCCTTAAGACTGAGCGTCTTTAAGGCTAGGCGTCTTTAAGACTGGTCATCATTAAGGCTCTGTATAGGCCTCCATAGGCTTAATCATCCTCAAAGTCAAACGACTTTAAATCTAAAACGTCCTTAAAGCTGAGCATTATTACGGCTATGCGTCGTTAAGGCTGAACGTCCTGATGATCAAGCTTAAGCTCTTTCAAAGCTTATCCTATGCAAACCATGCCAGTTTAAAGCTGCGCATCCGTTAAGCTTGAAATTTCAACACTGAGCATCACTCAAGTCAACCATCACCAAAATGCGCTCCATACCCTCTCCCACCTCCTTTAACATTTAACAAAATTCTCATCTCATTCTCGCTTACTCGCCATCAGCATCATCGTTATCGACAAAATAATAATAAAACAAAGTACAAAAAAAAAATGTTAAATAAATATAAAATAACGAAAAACAATTGCATTTATGCCAAATTCACGACTTTAACTTGAGGCTATAAAAGTGAGAGAATAAGATTATTGTAGTCTGATCTGATTTAATAAGCAGCCGTAGACAAATTCCATGTACCATGTGCCATATATCTCGTATTAGTCTTTTGTTTTTTCTTCATTTTTGGATATATAGGAAATATGAGATGTTATTGTTGAAATTGAGTCTAAGCAAGAAAGAAAGCCCAGTAAGGTTAGTAGAAAGGGCATTAAGTGTGCGATGAATTAAAGATGTTGTTGATTCTATTGTTGCCTAGCACGTCATGCAGTAACAATGGAGAAAAGGTTAGAGTTTATGATGAATTTTTTGAATGGAATAAATCAGTGACGGAATCAAAGATATTTGATACTTTTGTAATGTTGGGTCAAATAAATCTGTTGAACTGCATGTAGGAGTGAATTATGTGAGTAATGGGTGGATTGTTGGATGCTTTATGCAGATGTGGAAGTCGTTGGAGAGTTTCTTATGTCTTAAACTATTCTAAGATGCATCTACATGGATCTATTAAGGTTTAACACTCTCAGATTGAGTTCTAAACTCTAGAATCACTGCTGTCCAAGCTGTGTGCTGCAGTACACCCTGATATGCCATAGAGCAAGCTCATATTTGTCTTAGAACAATCTCAAATGTGAATTGAAGCTCCATACTAAACCCAAATCAATAATTTCAAGACATTCTGACTCCAACCAACTTTAAGCATGCAAAACAGCAATTCCTACTGGGCGATCGACTTCTTCAATTCTATAATTCTTTATACATCGCAAAGGGCACTGTCACGGGTCATGTTTTCATTTACTGTAGCTTCACATTAATTGAGTCTTTCTATTCCATAATTTTCTTCATTTCTCCATTTTTTTTTTTTTTGCGATCTATCTAACCATTTAGTAGATATGTATAAACAATGGCATAGCCACTTAGACGCTATAAAGCTCAAATCGCATGAGCTTCACTCACATCGAAATGCATGAGGCGATGTCGTGCAATTTCCTGAATAGAATTTTATACATTAAGTTTTTTTTTATTGATGAAAAAAAGAACTAAAGTACAACAATTGCTTTGAGGTTTCCAATATCGCGAAGCACGCGGGAATGTTATAACGAAAACAAAATGCCTCGGCGATATCGTAACGTGAAACTTTTTTTTTTGTGTCGTTGTTGCTGCTGCTGCATCGCGCGCCCATTTTTAAATTCGATTTTTATTTTTTTCATATATTTTGTCGATTTGCTGTACGGCAAAGTCAAAACAGTCAAAGTTTGCAATAGAACAAATATAATAAAAAATACAACAAATTGTAGTATGGAAAATGAGGCCAATGCCTAATGTCTTTAATGCCAAAATGAAAATATAGTGAAGTGAAATTTGATGATGGCACAACTTTAGTGCATGATCATTGTTGGAATCATTTTCAATATTTTTTTATTTAAAAATATCCATTCAGAGGAATCCAATTACGGGGCAGTGAATTGCTGCCATTTATTTTGTACGAATGACATCAAGACATTGCATTGGATTTGCTTCTTTGTAATCAAAATGTATCAATTTTATTGAGAGAGTTGTGGATTTAGATTTGTACATTTTAATGCATCCGGTGAGACAACTTTTAGTATTTTTTTTTTAAATTATTGTGTCAAGACGGCTTAGTTGCTTGTTTTTATTTGCATGCTTACGAAATAGACATTTTGATATTGTAGTGAGTCAGACGTACAGATACACATTTTTATGGACTTCTTGGCATTACGTTCTTCTTGTTTAATATTGAAGCAATGTAACTTTTAGCTGACATTCTTATGGCTGGGCATTTTTTTAGCTTAGAATTCTTAAAGTTGAGAGTTCGTAAGGCTGCGTGTTCTTTAGGCTGAGCATTCTTAAGGCTGCGTATTAACCTAGCTGAGCATTACTCCAGTTGTACGTACTTAAGGCTAGACAGACATTACTCAATCTTAACGTTCTTAAGGCTGTGTATTGCTATAGCTGAACGCTACTCTAGCTGAGCGTTCCTAAGGCTGGATATTACGCTAGTTGAGCACTCTTTAGGCTGGACTTTCTCTAGCTAAGCGTTTTCAAGGCTGTACGTTGCTATAACTAAACATTACTCTAGTTGAGTATTCCTAAGTCTGGACATTACTTTGATTGAGCGTTCTTAAGTCTGGACGTTCCATAGCTGAGCGTTTTTAAGGCTGTATGTTCCTCTAGTTGAGTGTTCCTAAGACTGAGTGTTGCTCTAGTTGAGCGTTCTTAAGGCTGATCATTTTTTAAGCTGAGTGTCTTTTATTATTAAATGTCAGTCTAGCTGAGCATACTTATTGCTATATTGGAATTTAACTGAACATTCTCTGTCCGCCATCGAGTCTCCGTCCTATAAATACTCAAAAACCACAAAATATTAATCTAATCCACTCATCATCACAAATATCTATTTTTCTTTCATTTAATTTGTCTCATCGATGTCGCGAACATTAAAAATCTCAAAATTGTGAGACGACACGACTTAATAGACGACAAGCGAGAAGAAAAGAAGTGAATAAGTCACAATTAAAGCCGCGATATGTGATAAATGACATGCGACGAATTGAGATGATGAGTGGCAATCACATTAATTGATGCAACATTGTACACACATGATTTCTTGAATATACATGATGTAAATGACTATATGTCGAGCATTGAACGCGTTAAAAGTATCATTATCGCTCATAAAAATGAGGAACTTATTATGGCGCATAATCGTAAAAGAAAAAAAATATGAAACAGAAATTAAATGAGAGATGAAACAAACAATAAGTGTAAAAATGAATAAAATGCACGCAACAGACAGAGACATTTTCCATGTCTATAAATTCAATCTTCTTCTTCTTATTTTTGACTTTAATTTAATTACACTATGCTATGGCTTTTGATGTTTGACGATGTACATGGATGAAATGGTTGCATCAAACAGCAAAGATAATTAATTAAGAGAAGATGAGAATTAATTGTGAAATGAGGAATTTTAATTTGTTGAATATGCATGCAAAGTTATACATTGTAAGGCTTTGGGGATTATTTTTGAGAAGAATCTTGGCTAATTCAGCGAATTTTATGCATCTACAATGTATGTTTGATGCTTCAGCTGCACAACATGCTTGCTAATGCAATGGCTCGATGCTCTGTTGACGATAATACGTCAAAATGATTTACAAGTGCCTTAACGTCATCGCAGTGACTGCTTTTGGTCCATTTTGTCAACATACTCACTTCCTAAGCCTTAAATTCATCAATTTAATGATTCAAGCACTTCAATTGCCTCAAAATTCCAACTTTATCACACCAAAACTCATCCAAACGTCACCTCCACCTCCCTTAATCCAAGCCCATCTCACTGCTCACAAAGTGTAAATCATGACAACATTTGTCGGCAAAATCAGCACACAACAAAGCTCATGATAAACACAAAAAAATGCAACCGAGCCAGACAGATCATTATTAAAGCTTCATAAAAACTCATCGAAATAAGAAATTGAGATAGAATGTGCATTATAATGGCAGTGCCGACAATAAAAGTTGAGAAAACTGAAAATTATGATGGTCATTAATTTATGATATGTCTGCTTGTATGACTGCATCGTTGAGCGTCGTCATTATAGTCGCATATAATGCGTATATGAGAGACAGAATTGATGTCTATGAAGTACTTAAACATGTCAACAACTTTACGTTTGTATGAGCAAATGAGGAGAATAAAAAATTGAAAAAGTTTAATGCTGAATTGCTGCATGGATGTGGAATTATAGTGATGAGGTTTGGGGGCATTGGAACTATTTATGTCGTGGGAAAAGATTGAATTATAAAGTTGATTTTATGGGATTTGAAATAGGTTGCGGACTTGATGCTGATCTGGGATTATACTTACATGATGTGACTCATCAAGCTTGATTATGGACTTATTGGACGGCATGTGACATCCGGTGAATTATTTTCAATTTTTTCATGCTAAAAATCACTCAAAATTGTCAATTTCATCTAAAATTAGACTCATTCAGCTCACATTGATTTTAGGCACCAAAACATAAACATCAGTTCCTCCAAAATACCAAACAAACAAATTTTCAGCCTCAATAACCTCCATTAAAATTGATAAAACCTTTAATTTCCAATTTCCTATCATAAATCATCGTCAAAAAACCCAACATTAAATGATAAATTTCCATAATCGTTCTCATATTAAATTTAAATCCCCTCCCCAAAAATTCAATTTATGCCTCCCATCCAGAATAATTACAATAATTATTCTAAAACTCACGTTGCATTTTTTTCCTATAAAAGTCGTGCTATCAAATGCGAATTAAATGATACACATCGAATTTTAAATTCAATATCAACAACCGATACGTGAAAGAGAATTGCAAATGAGTCCTGTGGATTATCATTGATCATATTTTTTTTTTGGGTGGGATATATGCTAGATATGAGCTGTATATGTACATGTTTTGCATTTTCTGTGCACATATCAGAATTTATTAATTTTTAATCAGGAGATGTTTGGTTGTTATGTAACGCTGTTAAGAATTGGGGGATAGGGCAGGGACTGGGTAAGGTTTCCCAAAGTCTCGATCTCGTCAAATTCTCGAGACTATCTAGGAAGTATTTTCTCTGTATTGGGAACCCTTATAAAGAAGTCAATGACTCAAGATGCAATAGTTGGTTAATCGATCCCAAATTCAATACCATGCTAGAGTGACTCTGGCAAGGTGCCAAATTATAATCATTTATGGCTCTCAAGTCAGTGTCTCTTCAGCCTAAAGTCGGAATTTTCATCAATTAACCAACTTGTCCTATTTTGAGTCAGTTGGCTAGTATTTCGCTCAAGGATTCTCGATGCCGAGACCGACACTCCCCGAGCAGTCCTCTTTGTCCCGCTCTCAAGAATTTGTAATGCCCAAAACTTCAGAAAACCTAATTTTCAAGTTACATAACAAATAAACGATCCCTCAGCAAAATCGAGGACTTTTAATATTTATTTCAATCAATATTCAGTGCATGTAAGTTTGGTAGGATAAGTGAAGATTATATAAATGAAGTGTGCAATGCGTAGTAATGGTGATTATGTGGATTAATGTAAATCGATGTTGGATCGTTAAATTTGGTTGCAAAATGGGAGTTCAAGGGCATATAAATTGAAATTTTGGATGGAAAATGTTGAGTAAAAGTCCAAAAATCGCGACTGTTTTTTGCCAAAAATCCAAGAATGTATATCAGGGATGTGTTCAGGTAGGAAAAGTGGGGATTGAGCGTCAAAAACCTCATTTCCTTAAATTTTTTGATGAGATTTTTGGCAATTCACACCAAAAATATCTCAATGACCCCCTCATCTCCCCTCTACTCCCTCAAATCTCTAGCTACACTCCTGCTAACTAAACATCCATAACTCAATAAAAAATCAATTTAAATCAACATTTATCTGCAATATAATTTACCATTCCACGAGCATTTCCAACCGCAAACAAAAATTGTACATCGAGATGACTTTAAAAAAGCTGAAATCTACATTTGCTGCATAAACTGCAAATAAACAGCAAACATACGCCCAGAATATACAAAATATGTAGAAAAAAGTCATCATCATCATCAATTGAGTCAAGAGACTTACTTTAATATTAAAATTCACTTTGCATATCATTTATGTGCTCAGATTTTCATTAATCATGCATAATGTATAAATGCATTTTATTGTCTGACTCTCGTTAACAATTTTCATTGCCAACACAAATTCAATTATTCTCTCTCATACTCAGTCTCATCTCATATTATCTCTCCATGCAACAACGTCCTCAAATGTGATAGTATTCAACCGTGTGCAGCAAAATGAAGATGTCAAGTGAAATGATAAAGTCATTTAATAAATTAATGAATGAAACTTCTGCAACTCTTTTCTTGTATTGCTTGTGAAAAAAATGCAACTTTTACGTGCCGACAATCAGTCGAGTTATTCAGCATGCACACAAAGTCGTGCGATTTTATGAATCTCGTGCCTTATCGCCTCAAGGTTCTTCTCTCAATTATTACATTTTTTTTTCATAAACAATCTGTAAATGCCTTTTGTTTTGTTTTGTGCGATAAGGGCGGGTGGGAAGTGAAATATGAAATCATAGTCAGCAGCTGGCTGAGAGAAATTGAAATTAAGTTGTGAGAGATTGCTTGGGAAGTTGGGGATTTTGAGTATTTAGCGGAGGGGCGTGTTCAGGGGGTCAATAGGTCAGCTGTGATCGATGGGGTCTAAAACTGGTTCTATTGCTGATTGCCCTGTGCCAATACAAGGTGCTACATTGCCTCTATCAACAGCTTCCTTCTAAAAATTGTTTGGTCGTCCACATGCTCTGTTGCCATCAGCATAATCAGACTTAAACCTTAAATTAGCATCAACATCACCAAAAACAAGTCCAAAAGCATCCAAAAATAATCTCTTAAATTCATATATGCACCTAATTAACCTCCTAGACATAGATTAGTTCACATGTATGCATCACGTTGTCAACACAGACATCTGACACAATTTTTATTTCAAGATTTCTCATTTTTTTCTTTGCATTCAATATTCTTGTCGCTGACGTAAATGCACATCATTTAACCTTTTGGTAATCATTTTGTTGAATTTCAAATTTATGGAGGCTTTTTGCGGATGGACTGTGAATGTTGTGCATATGATGTCTGGGGGAGATATTGTTCGATTTTGTGTGTTAAATCGGCAACTTCGAGTCCTGGTTGAATGCCTAGTTCTAAATTGGAATCCAAGTGCCTTCCACAGATCCCGAATAGTGAAGCACTCTATGCATCCCCAGGAATGAGCTTTAAAGCCAATTTACACAATTTAATTCCATAAAACTCACATCATCATCATCATCACAAATCATTTCCACATCTCAACTTTATAATGAGCATAAAAATACCCATACTCATACGTCCATCTGATTCCACCCAACAAACAATGTTGTTTTATAAGCGAGACTGGTCATTGTGGGTCAACGTTCTTGATGGCTGATAAACTTTTTCATAAAAATGTCACAATGCATTACGAACACATCATATGTGTATGCATAAATTATTATTTAAAAATGAATATTATCGTCTAGAATGTTTACATCCACATAAAGCTTAATATAAAGGCAATAACAACACTAAACGGAATATTTAATAGACATATCGCACTTACTAAGCTCGTACTCGAAAGTGAAATAATTGTTGTTGTTATGACTAAATAGTGGAAATTTCTAGTAAACAATTCATGACTTTTTTTTGTTCTTATCGGTAGAAATAATAAAACTTTATAGCTGGGAAACTAATTAATTTACTTGCTGTCTAGCAACTAAGCTGTATAACTATGCGGAATTATTTAATTAATACATAATGTAGGGAAATTAATGAGAATTATAGAGAATTTTTGAGATTAAGGCTTGTTGCTTGTTGCTTGATGCTCTTGAATACTGTTGTCTGAACTTGATTGTGGCATGGGACATCTTAGTTGTATGATACGATCCATACTGCACAAATGAAGCATTTCATGGCATTTAAAAGCAGTCAACCCTGCATCTCAGCAGATATTCCAGACTAAGGCATCAAAACTCTCCATAGGAACCTCCCACATCCACCAACATCACTCAATCCATCAAAAATGCCTTAAAATCGTTCAAGCCCTTAATGCATACCTAAACATTTGACATCTCCAAATGTCATGATGCCCTTTTCTTCTCATGTCATTCACGATGTCAATTTTCGTCAATAAACTCAAGACATGAACAGGAAATTAAATTCTACATGATATAAAAAATCGTCATCTTGTATCCATATCAAGTCCCACACATGAAAAATACTTTTTATCAAATATATGAAAAATTAATTGAATATTTTTTATCTATTTCCAGGCGGCTATGGAAGATGTCAACCCATTGACAGTCGGTCAAACGAAACAAGAGCCAGGATATGACATTCCATTGAAGAAATCAAAAATGGATGAAAGTCAATTGACACAATATTTACGTGAATTATATAGTCCAGCAACGTTGCTTTATCAATTCTCGCAATTGTCACGTCAACAGCCATGGTTAGCCGCAGCATCACCAAAGCACATAATAACGCCTTTTGGACCAAATGTAACGTCCATACCGTACCTGTCATCAACACAGGAGCCACCAATTTTACAAAATCCAGAACGTGTTGTGAGACATACCGAAAATGAGCGATTTGATCGTTCATATCAGCCAAATGTGGCATTAGCACCAAGACAAACAATTTTAGCAAAAGAGCGTGAACGTGAACATCGTGAGTTTGAGAAAGAACGTGAGAATAATGAAAGATCAAGTACAGTAATAAAACGTGAAACAATTCAAATTAAACAAGAACGTCCATCGACACCAAATGCCCATGAATTATCGCCAGAATTACGTCACAATTCACCTGAAACGACAGTTGTACTTGAGACATCATCATCATCATCATCCGGACAACAAGAGAAGATGAATGTTACCGCACCAATAAGTCCCGAAGGACAATCCGGATCAAATGAGATAACATCATCAACATCACCTGTACCTGCAACACCATCGATGATACCAAATAAGCAAGAATCAATCTCACCGTCACATCATCATCATACAACATCACCAAGATCTCATCATTTACATCATCATACAATGATAAGTAGTCATCATCATCATTTGATACATAAAACATCATCGACATCATCAACATCGTCAGCATCACCGCCAACGGTTGTTGTTAAAGTCACAACAAATCATCAAATGGTCACACCACTTAATGGACTTGCTAAGAAGGTTCCAATTATTGGTAATCCTGAATTTGAACTCTCAACGGATACAGATGATGAGAGTTTAGGTGAACCAGATAGTAGTAATCATAATGGTAGCTTAGCACAAACGCCATACGAATTTGCAGCAAATTTATTGAAAAATAATTCAACAGATGATCATATTAAGATACTTGATCTCATTAAATATATGGAGAAGGAGATAACGCAATTAAAAGAGGCTCATAAAAAGGAGATACGCGAGAGGCAGCATATCGAGGAGACATTAAGAAAAGAGAATGATAGATTACAGAATCAACTTAATCAGCAACATAAGTTGAGTGTTATTGCAAATGCCTCATGTCTATCGACCAGCTCGTCAAGCTCATCAAGTTCATTATCGTCAAATTCATCGTTTGATTTTGAGCATCAGCAGCAGCAGCAAAGGAATGGAAATAACAATAATAATAATAATGAACGACGCAATAGTATTGTCGCTGCTGAAAAGCCGAATGTTATAATTAAGCCACCGAAAAAGTCCCTCCTTCGAATAACGCCACTTCTTGAGAATGACTGCAAACCAACTGCCAATAACAATAATAATAGCTGTAATAATAGTAATAATAATATAAATAATTCACAATCGACGACGACCACAACGCCATCAATTGTTATAATGCCAAAATGCGAAGATATTATAAACAATAATAATACGAAAATTTACAATAATAATAATAATAATAATAATAACAGCACATCCACGACAACAACGACTGTAGTCATAAATGGTCAACAGACTGAATCGTCATCGGGTAGTGATGATAAAATTAACAACAGCAACAACCTTCAAAAGACGACAATTAAAGCTGAAAAGTTATAAGATCACGATAGTGTTCCCAGATTTGATTTACGTGCGACGGTACGTAATCGGCTGGCAACACTTGAATTTACGACAACAACAACAACAACGCATTATGTACATAGGAATTTACGTTAAATTATTACTATACTTACTTCCTAGATTTTTCTGTAGGAAGGAACTTTCCATACTTTGTGGATTATTAGGGTATATCCCACATATTAGCATGGAAGTCCGACAAAATAATATAAAATTAAAGTTATTAATTAACTTCCGTGCTGAAGCATAGAAGTAAAAAAATATGAAGACTCCCATGACCGCATGGAAGTTCAAAAACCCTCACACATATACACACAAAAAATAAGATGTAATAATTACCCACACCCACACACACACATAATATTAAATAATTAAGATATGAAGTTATTACGTTATGAGTAAAAAAAATGAAGTTTTTTGAATAATTAAACTATAAATATGTAAATGTATGTATGTATGTACAATATTTGCTCTTAAAATAATTAAGAATAAATTCAACGCAATTCGCGTGGAAGTTGAAGAATGTCCTTAAAAACAATATTTAATCTCCGTTTACAAAACAATACAATATAAATAATAAATATTTAATTAAATTTTAAGTACGAAACTTTTAAGGCTTCTCTCGCAAAAATTATATAATAATATAAATCTATCCCATGCCCGCGTGGAAGTTCGTAAAAAAATTTTCTAGTAATTAAGTAAATTTAAATAAATTAAAAAATGTTTGTGTGCTATATCAATATAAGTAAAAAATTATTATTTTTTTGTCTGTTCCTTTTTTGTCTGAACAGAAACAAAAGATTAATTAAATTTAATTAAATTAACCGATTTTTGCACTGAAAAAATTTAAATTTTTTTTTGTTGTAATTTAATTTATTTTTGTTAATTTCTTTAACTTTTTTTTTGTTTTGTATAAAGTCAAACCCACCCAGATGAAATCAACAGAAATAATATTAATTATATTAAATAAAAATACATGAATACACACATACATATGCAGAATTACAAATACACACACATCCTTTTTTTATGCCATTTAATGTCCTTCTGTTCGTTCTTTTGAGTTGCTTTACTTGCTGTCATGATTCTTATTGGTTTTGTTTCTTTTGAATTCAGATTTTTCAGGATTTATTAAGCTATGCACTTTAAATTACAGTAAAGTCTTTACTTTTTCAGTAATCATCAAACTTTTTTAGTTCATTTCATAATTTATTATTAAATACAAAATACACAATCACACTTGACAATTTCGATTATTTCAGATATTTGTTTTTAAAAAATTTGCAAAAAGTTAAGGCACAAATGATAATGGTTCGGATTTTGAAGAAAAACTTAAATTGATTTTCAACGCATTTTTAAAATTTGTTTTATTTTAAAACCTTAAATTTTGAAACAAAACTGTTGATTTCTGGACACTCTAAACTAGAATATCAACTTAGAGGATTTAAAGGATCATTGTAAGTATCTTCAAATATTTTCAAGAAATTTAGAACTTTAAATTTTAAAAAAATTTGGTTTTAAACTTTTATCCTGTTAAAATACTTGAATTTTAAGTTTCAAACCTACTTAACAAATTTTTCAAACTGAATTCAATTAATTTTTTAAAAAATCTTAAATTAAAAAATTTAAATTTAAAGAAAACATTTGTTTTTAAAAATACAATTTCAACTAACTTCACAAATTTTTTTTTTCATGAATGAAATATTTTTCTTTTCAAAAATTTAACAATTTTGTAAGCAAAAATACGTCAAATTAAAAATCAAATTGAATTCAATATTCTTTTTATTTTAACATTTCTAACATACGTTTTTCTAAAAAAAACTGAATCATTATCAATTTGTGTTGCATTTTCCAATTTATTAAATTTTTAATTCATCAATTCACAAAAATTAAATTTTAATTAATTAAAAGTAATTTCTGAAATAAAAAGTTAATTCAAGTTTAATTTTTTAAACTAAATTTTAAATTTTTTTAAATTCAATTTAAATTTTTTTAAAAGTTACCCAAAAAATTTTAATTTCCACTAAAGACAAAAAAAAACTTTTTAGTTCATCTCGTTAAATGTGTACATATAAGTGGAAAATCCAAGAAGAAATCGCGCATAAGGTGATATTTATTTGTAGTATGAAAAAAGGTGGGACTGGTGATTGTGCGTCAAGTGCATTGCCAAATTGGATAAATATATCCACCTGAAAAAAAAAAATATTTTTTTATTTAAAACGAAAATTTCTTCAAATTTTTCCTTCAAATTGCTTTTTTTAAATAAAAAAAAAAAGAGAAAAAGTCGAAAAAAAATCTCTTGCTAAAAAAATGAAGAAAAATTAGTTAAAATTTAAATATTAAGAAAAAATGAAAAATGCCAGTTTTAGTCCTATTTAAATAAATTTGTAAATTTTTCAACTCACTTATTGTCGTGTAAGGCAAAACACCCTCTTTTTGAAATTAATAGATAACGAAAAAATTATTTTTCTAAAAAAATGTTTAAAAAAATCTTGAATTAAATATAGTGCCCTCAAATGTCCCCAAAAAATGTATAAAATTTGGTTAATTGTTTTCATTTTCTCGCAAGATAAACAGAAAAAAAAATTCAATTTTCAATTTTAAATCTTTAAAAAATGATATCTTAGGATTTGTTTTGTGATAATAGTTTTGGTAATTAAAAGAAAATGAAATTTTTAAATTTGAAGTATTAAATTTTCAAAATTTTAAATTTAAATTTTAAAAATTTGAATTTAAATTTTAAAAAGTTTAATTAAACATTTTGAAAAATTTAAAATTTCAATTTTGAAAATTTCTAAATTTTTATTTTTCTTTTAAATTCAAAAACAAACTTAAAACCTGAAAATTTACTTAAAACTTTTTTTAATTTGTGAAAATCTGAAATCCAAAGAAAAATTAATTTTCGCAACTAAGATGTGTTCAAAATGCAAAATAGAAGTGTTCAAAAAATACAGTACGAAAGTTTTCCATGCGTTCTTTTTTTCCTTTTTCGGCTCAAAACCAAAAAAAAATAATGCAATAAAAATTCAACGTTAGTGGCTTCTTTAAAATTAAAATAAAAGTCAAAAAATAAGCTCTAGGCTGAGATTTTGGTTTGTTCTTATTTTATTTCATCTTAAGAAATTTAGAAATTTAAAAAATTCAAGGATTTTTAGGCTTAAAATGAAAAAATATTAAAATTTTCACAAATTAAAAAGATTTTTTTCAAAATTTAAAGGTTTTATTTAATTTTAAATTTTTAAATATTTCTAAAATCTTATAAAATTTTTAACGTTTTTAAATTATAAAAGGATTTAAAAATCCTTAAAATGATTAAAAAGTTTTATAATGTTTAAAAACTTTTAAATTTTTTTTTATTCTTTAAATTTTTAAAATTTAACAATTTTATATTTGAAAAATTCATAAAAAATTACCAAAATTTTTATCACAAAATAACTCCCAAGAAGTTAAAAAAATATTTTGGCTGTGCTTTTTCAATAAAAACAAAACAAAACAAAATAATAATAAAATAATAAAAAAAAACTAGGAACAAAATCATCAGTTGACTGAAAAACATTCATCAACATCTGTTAAATGAGAAAATATTAAATTAAATAATTTCTTTTATTTTCCTTTTAAGCTTTTGAATTTCCGAATCCAAACGAATATAATCAAAATTATCTAGTTTAGTAAGTCGACAGCTATCACGAATGATAGTTAAATCAATAAAAATGTGTAAATATGAAATTTAAGAAAATATCAATGTCGATTAGATTTAGGAATGAAAGTTAAAGAGTGAATGTCCTCATCGAATTTAGTTTACAGATTCCTGAACTTCTGCCTTCTTTTCTATTCTTGGGGAAGTGATTTTTTAATGAATTTGAAAATTGTGTCGATTTGAGGGTTATTAAGTTTGGGTCTATTAGGCTCTGAAATACCAAGACAAATTGTCTTTTTGAGTTTTCAAAGGATAAAATTTAAATTTTTTGAATTTTTAAAAACCTAAAATAAATTTTGTTTGAATAGAAATATTCAAAATTTGAATTCAAAAGATTAATTTGTTATTTGATTTAATTTAAAGTTGTTAATTCACAACAATTCGTGCAATCTTAATCAAAAATGAACAATTTATCCAATTTTTAATTCTCAAAATTCATTAAAAACTAACTATTGAAGTTAAATTTCTGTCATATTTAAGAATTAACGTTTTTTAAATTTTCCAAATTTTTTGAATTTTTAATTTTTTTTAAATTATTAAATTGTTTTAAATTTTTGAACTTATGAAATTGAAAGTTTTGAAATTTATGAATTTTTTAATTTTTTTTCAAATTATTAAAATTTTCTAAAATTGCATTGCAATAATAAATTTTTAAATTTTCAAAAAAATCTTTTAAAAAATTCGAAAATTCCTTCAAATTACAATCAATAAATCTAAATAACCCCCAAATCGACTTTCATCCTAAAATTGCTTTAAAAACTCATTTTTCAACACATTCTCTTCTCTAACTGAACAAAAAGAAACAAATTAAATTAAATAAAAAACTCAAAAAAGCTTTATAAAAAAGAGAAAAAAAACTTACAGAAAATGGTTGAAAAAATACAAAAATGAAACAAAATAATGAAGAATTTTGACACTAAATTTAATAGCATAAATATTCATGACAGCATTAATCCAACGAGATGCTTGCTTTTTACTAGAACTTGAAATCAATTGAGACTTTATATGAAGTTGAGCTGACTTGAGTCATTCAAAATTCGAGTTGAATTTCGAGTTCTGAACTTCAATCTAGAATTGGACATTAAAAAATTGCGTCTTAAAACTTTTTGGCATACAAAAATACTCGACATCTGTAAATTTGCAATCATAAATTGCTCCAAAACCAATTTTTAAAGTATTTATATGAAATTTCCCATCCATCCGTACTATTCAATGCAAAACACCCAAGTCATTTTGCATCACAAATGTTTTTTTGTTGAATTTTCTTTATTTTTGTTGATTTTAATTTAAGTTTAAATTTTGTTAAGTCATTCATTTTATTATTGGAGTTTTAAAAATTGCATCAATTTTTTGACTCCCGAAAATCAATTCAAATTTCGATTTTTAAGAAGTTTGATTGATTTAAACTCGTTCAGATTATTGAGGAGCTTGAAGTCGGCAAGAATATTTTATGGGCAATTCCATAACAGCTTCTAGTCGACGTCGAGTTCTGAATAAATGTAAAATTTTTGTATAGTAAATTTTTGTATAGAATTAAGTTCCTGAATGAGTTTCATTTTGAGTAGTTTGAGATGATTTTTTTCTTGAGATTTTCAATTGTGTAAAATTTTTAAATTTAAATTTGATGTTGAAATTAATTAAATATTTGTAAAATTCGACATAATTGCCATAAATTGATATTTTAAGATCCAAATGTAATTATGCTTAATCATTAATTTGAGGAAGTAAGACTAAAATATCAAATTTATGGCAAAATGTCAAACAATAAAGCAAAAAAATTGACAATCTCAATAAATTCTCAGGTTATTCATGCTAAGAAAATGATGGCTTTATCAAAGACAATTTATGAAAACATTTTTAAATCAAAAAAAGGATTTTATTGAACAAAATTTGGCAATATTTAAAAAAAATCTCAAAAAAATTAGAAAATATTTTTAATCGCAATTTGAATAATGTTAATGAATTATGGAATTCTGGAGTGAGCTTGGGTAATCCAGAGTTGGAAAAGATGTACCTGTGATAGGTAAAAACCGTACAAATGCTTGATAATTTATTTGGTTATTCTCACATTATCAAGAATTTGTACGGTTTTTAACTGTCAAAGGTGCATGTTCTGCAACTCTGGTCTAATCCTGGGTGACATAAATAAATAGGGCTCTGCAATGAGTCCTCTGAGATGGGGCTCATACTTATTTACTACAACCTTGTTCCTATTTGGAGCTTTGGAGCCTTTCCATCTGATTCTGTTGCTGGCTCTGTCACCTAGTTTGTGCAAATTCAATGATGGAGCCTTCAGGTTGAGCCATTCATCATTTGTGTCACTCAAGTAAAGCTCTCAAATCTCTATCAGACAATGAGAATACTCACCTGAATGAGCTTGTTCATGAGTATACTCAATTATCCCTCAATCTAACAAAAAAAGCCTTAATATTTAAACAGAGAAGAAAAAATGAAAACTTGTGAAATTATTATTATTATTATTATTACCGAATAGCACAAATTGGTTAATTGATTTTAAATCTGGCTATATGCTGGCTTGTTGCCATACCCGAATGGCCAGAAGATGCAGGCATAATACATAAAACTAGAGTTGCGAAACTGGTTTTTCTTCCAAAACCATACAAATTATCAAGAATTTTTACCGACTGTGACAGGTACCTGTTTTGCAACTCTGCATAGAACAAGAATTTTGATCGATTAACCGACTTTTGGGATTCGGATTATATTCATAGTTTGTAGATAAAACCTTTAAAAACAAATTTTTTATTTTTAAAATTATTTGAAAAATTATCAAAAAAAAATTATTATATTTAAATGCAATTATTGTTTAGTTTTAATTTATAATTTTGTACAAAGTTAAAGTTATGTTTATCCTTTAAATAATAAAATTAAATTAATACAATAACTTTTACTTTTAGTTATAAATTTTTATTTGTTTCTTTTTTCGTTTTAAGAAAAAAACGATGCAAAAAATATTTTTTTGTTTTTATTGAATAAATAAATGAAAAAAGAAGAAAAAATATTGAACAATAAATTTATAAATTTATTTGAAAAAATTTGAATTTTATGAGTTTTTTTATTATTTTAAATTTTTTGATTTTTTAATTTTCAGGAATTTTTAATTTCTCTAATTTTTAAAATTTTAATTTAACTTTTCGTTGAACTTTTTTTTGGAAACTAAGAAACTAAATATAATTTTTTTAAAAATTTAAAAGTTGGTCTTCAAATTTTTTAAAACTTTAAATTCATTTCCAATTTTTTAAAAATTAAAAAAGTTTATTAGTTTTAAATTTAAAAAAAAAAAAGTTAAATTCATCAAATTTTTCAAATCTTAAATTTCACAAACAAAAGTTGCCGACATAATATGAGTAATTTGTAGACATAATACAGCATGTAGTAACATGAGCTAATAAAAAAGTCACTTTTTAGTCATATTAAGCTAGTCAGCAATTATAACAATTCATTCATGCCTTAAAGTAAATTTTTTAAAAATTCAAAAATAATTCCAATTTTTTAAATATTCTCACGATCCTCATGCAACTGATAAAATTCCTTTTTTGCAACAGGAACTTATTATAATTAAAGCCATTTAGCCAAAAAAAATTAAATTAAATATTTTAATAATTTTTACCTCGAAGTTCGCTAATTTTTGTGTCTTAATTAAAAAGCCATGACTTGAAAATTTATTTTTATTGGACCTATTATTTTAAAATTCGTGATTCGTGCAATTTGTGAGCTAAAAAGCTCATCAAAGGTATTTAAAGACGGCAAATTAATTTTATATCGTTTATTGAATAATTTTGTTGCAAATTGATTGGAAATATATTTAAATGAGGACACGTTTGCATGACCACCAGCGTTTAAGGTAGATTCGGGGTTTATAATTTGAATATTTTAAATGTTCTTGACTTTTATAATTTGTATTAATAATTTTTTGAAATTTTTTAATTGTTAAAAATAAATTTTCTTTAAATTATTACATTTAAATTGGAGGTTTTAAAATTATTGTTGATCATAATTCAAAGTAAAATCAAAAGTTTTAATAAATGAAGAAAACAATTTTTAAAATCTTTACATTTCATTTAGAAATTTTTTAAAAATATGAAATACCAATTTTAAAGATTTGAAAATTGAAAAATGAATTTTAAGTTTTTGAAAATTGAACAATTAGTTTAGTTTTCAAATTTTTGAAAACTTGAAAAATGCAATTTAAATGTTTAAAAATTTAAAAGTTCGCCTTCAAATTTTTACAAATTTTAAATTGATTTTCGAATTTAATGAAAGTAAATTTCAAATTTTTTAAAACTTAAAAATTGTTTTTCAAATTTTACAAAATTTGAAACTCATTTCAAATTGTCTAAAAACTTGAAAATTCATATTCAAATTCAAAAACTTAAAAGTTCATACTTAAAAATATCTTTTAAAAATTTAAAATTCTATTTCAAATTTTTGAAAATTTAAAAGTTCATTTTCAAGATTTTAGAAACTTAAAAACTCATTTTTAAATTTTTAAAAAATTCAAAATTCATTTTAAAATTTTTAATTGATTGTCCAACTTGAAAACTTTTAAATTTTATAAAATTAAAAAAAAAGTTTTAAATCTTAAAAAAGGGAAAAAAACTTTTAAAATCTTATTTTTTTAATTTTCACAAATTCAAATTCATTAAAAATGCTCAAAACTCTGCCAAAAATTTTACGTCGCAATTTAATTAATCGTCCAACATAATCCAAAAGCAAGCAAGCAATCAAGCATTTCAAAAAACACAATTTACACATAAAATAAAATAAAATAAAGTGAAAGGAAAAAATCCTTAAAAAAAGTAAAATAAAATAAATGAAAATAATAAAAATAGTTATCAATTCAAAAGTACAAATTCAATAAGAAACTGACATTTATAGACATAAATAATATTTGATAAAAGAAAATGCCACACATAATAGACTTTAAGAGCCAAGAATGTAATCATAAGAGGAACTAAACTTTCTTGTCGATTTCTTGTCGCAAACAAAACTTTTTTTTGTATATGTATGAATAAGAGCCTCAATTTTCTATATTGATAGAGATTGAATATGACGTATGTACATAATAATAACATTAAACGATAATCATCATAAGGATAAGCATGTGACATATAAAAAATGAAGACTTATTTGTAAAACTTTCCTTATTTACGGATGAAGAATAATGATGGATTGCTATGGCATCAAGACAGATTTCAATGATCATCATGATAACATGAGCGAGACTGTGCCCAAAAGTCTCTCTCGTTCCTGTTAATTTTTGTTTTTTTCCTCTACAAATTTTTGTTCAAAATGAACGAAAAAAATAAGAGGTGAAAAAAAAGTTCTTGTCTATAAATAAACAAGTACCGCAATAAGAATGCCACAGATTAAGATTAATGGCTGAAAGGAAAGAAAGTAATAGAACAAACACAAACTTTTCTTTTTACTTTTTTTTTTCATCTAATTTAATTTCTTTTTTTTTCTTATCGAAAACTTTGCACAGCAAAAAAAAAATGTGGAAGGAACGTCGTGAATAGCTAAAATCAAAATGAAAGCTTCATTCGAGATTGTAATTTATTACCAATTGATGATCTTGTTTTAACTATTTTAGGATTGAAAAAGAAATTTAAAATCAATTTTAAGAAAATGTCGAAAGTTAAAAAGTTTAAGGAACAAGAAGTTGGAATTTGGGTTGAAATTTTGTGATGTACCGGAACAGCCCGGTGCTGCAAAATTTCAATTTTAAAACCGTTAAAATCATTCAAAACAAGAAAATCTTTGAAAAAAAGTTCAAAAAGTTAAGGAAATGAAGGAAACTAGTTTGACTAATGGATAGGAAAGATTGCAATTTTTAAATAAGAATTCTTTGAGACAAAAGCTTTTAAAGCTAAGTGGAATCGATTTTTATTTGTTTTTAATGTATAGCAAAAATGGATGTGAATGGATAGGACAATTTTAAAAATTAAGAAATGTAAAAAAAGAGAAAAAAAGGATTTTGAATGGAAAGGTTTTGGTTTTTTGAAGATTTTGAAAAATTTTTTAAAGGATTTAAATTTAAAGTTTCAAATTTTTTGAATTTTTCAATAAATTCATCCAAATTGAAAATTTGGTGTGAATATGATAATTTTTATAGTTTTTTTTTTTAAATTTAAATGCTTTAATTATTTTGAAAACAATTTTAGATTTAGAAATAATTTAAAATTTTTAAAAATTGAACAGTTTTAAATTTTTTAAATTAAAAAGAATTTAAAAATTTGTCAAAATTGTTCGATTTTTTTTTGATAGTTAAAAAGCAATATTTTTTGTATAAGTTTGTATAAGTTTGTAAGCAATATTTTGAATAAATTTAATTTTAAAATATTATTTTAACTTTTATTGAATATTGAATTTATATTCAATTTGAATTTTCTATTTAAAAATTAAGTTTAAATTTGTATTATTTTCAAAAATTTTTAATTTTTAAAATTTATTGAATTTTAAATTTTTAAATTTTAAAAAATCTTTTAAAAATCTCAAACCAAAAACTTTCCATTCAAAAAACAAAAATATAAAAAAGGAAACTAATTTTAAATTAAATTAATTTTAAATCTTAAGATTGAAAACAAAAAAATGTTAAAAGTTAAGTAAGTAATGAAAAAAACTGAACAAAAGAAATCAATCAATGGAGGCTTATCGTATGTGGTAATAGGAAATAATTAATGGTCAAGAATGACTAATTTAAAATTAAAATAATTAAATTAAATTTAAACAAATTTCTCTCTTTTTAAAAGAAGAAAAAAAAATTGAAAAGTAAGAAAAACGGAACTTCCATGCTGTTAAATGGTTTGCGTATTCCCGCGTGGAAGTCAATAAAATAAGTGCATAAATAAATTAATTTTAAATTATTTAAATAAAAAAAAGACAAATTATATATAGACAAGATTGAAATGATATGCGTGAGATTAAGGCAAAGATTCAGCTTCTCCTTTTAATAAATTTTAAATGTCAATGCCCAATTTCAAATTCTTTATGTTTCATGGAATGAAAAAATTCATTAAGTTCTAATTATAAAAAAATTGAAAAAAAAGAATGAAAAATTATGAAATTTTAAAGTTTTTGAATAAAGCCTTGAATGTTGAGAGAATATTGAAAAATAACTGAAAATTATAAAATTCAAAATTGAATTTTTTAAAGAATCAAGAATTGAAAGGTTTTTTTTTGAGAATATTTTTGTTTCTTAAATTTAAAAATTTGTTTTCCGAATTTTAAAATTTGTTTTTAATTTTGAAAACTTATTAAAAATTTGTTTTTGAAATTTAAAAACATTTTAAAAATTTATAAAATTTCTTTTTTTAAATTTAAAAACTTATTTCAAATTGGTTTTTTATATTTGATTTAAATATTTTTTCAAATTTCGAAAATTGAACATTTTTTAAATTTAAATCTTTTTTTAATTCACTTTCATTTCAATTCTATCGCAACCTTGAACTGTTTCCGCTACAACAGACATTTGTCTGTGGCACGTGTATTTGTGCTAAATTAAAATATTTTCCTTGGAAATTGACTCTCCATCATGATTTGTGCTGTGTGGAGGAGTGCAATTTTCGTTGATTATCATCATCTGTCAATCAGAAATTATTCGACTAAGTTTGAGTTTCATTCCACATGTGATGATATTTCAATATTTTATGAATGAAAATTTTGTTTATTTGTGAAAAAGTTAAACAGATTAAAACAAGTTTTAATAAATAAATTTTTAAATTATTTTCCAAAATTAAATTTTTATTTTTGAATTTAAAATTTAATTTGTTAAATAAAAAACAAAAAATATTCTCAAAAATAAGAAAATTCAATATTTTTTCTTTAAAAATTTCATTTTAAAAATCATTTAAACCCCCCCAAAAAAAAAAAATTAAAAAAGAATTGAAAGAATGATAAAAAAGTTAAATAAATAAATGATATAAAATAATGAAAAGAAATGATAATAATGAAAAGAAAATGTTTAACGAAAATAAATTAAAAGTAATGAAAATTTTTAAAGTAAATTCGTAGGCAAAATGAGATGAAATATATTATATGGATGTGTACTTACTTAAGTAAATATAAATTTAACAATACAAACAATGAATTTCCTAAATATATTCCGTTTAAAAAGAATTTTTCTCCCAATAATTTTTGAATTTTTAAACTTTAATCACGGTGTCTTTGTTGAATTGTGGATTGTCATGTGAAGTTTTGAGGGTGGAAAAATTTGATGAAAATTTTAACAAAATTTAAAAAATAATTGAAATTTTTGTTTCAAATTTTGAAATTTCTTTAAATTTTGTATTGAGATTTTTTGAGATTTCAAATTAAATTTGATTTAAATCTAATTCAAAAATTTTACAATATTTTAATTTTGAAATTTCATTTTAAAATTTTTAAAAGTTTCACTTTAAATTTTAGAAATTTCAATTTAAAATTTTTTAAAATTTGAATTATCAAAGTTTGAGTTTAAAATTCAAACTTTTTTTTTAAATTTTAATTCAAAGTTTGAATTTAAAAAGTTTTTTTTTTTAATTTGGAATTGAAATCAAAATTCATTTAATTTCTTAAATTTGATTGATTCAATTTTAAATATTTTTCAAAATTCAAAATAAAAATTTTTGTTAAAAAATTTCATAAAAAATTCCACCAAAAGGAACACAAACACTTGACTTATGAAAAAATGATAAGGAAAAGAAAAGAAAAAAAAAGAATAAAAAAGTTAGCAGATAATAAAAGTAATTTTTTCAGTCCTTAATTTCCCATGCGGTGAAAAGAAAAAAAAATGAAACAAATAAAAAAATTCGCATTTAAATTATTCATTATAAAACAAATAAATGGAGAAGCTTTCACGATTTTAAAAATGAAATTAGCCAAAAAAAAAAAACTTCAAAAAGAAGTTCAAAATTTTTTTTTTAATTTTTAGCTAGTCTTGAAAATTTTAAAAAATTTAAGAGAGAAATTAGTTGGTGTTTTTAAAAATCGACGATAAGGAACAAAAATAAGTCACAAAAAAAAATATGCAGCAGTTAAAATGAATATTATGTATGCTTCGTAGTGCAAAAAATTATATATATAAATGACTGTCATGCACTTGCGTGGTGGTCGGTTAAAAAATGTCTTTACGCATTATAAATTACAAATTATTATTGAGAATACCGCAATGCTTTTAAAATCAAACTGAATAATAAATTAAAATCGTAATAATTAAAAATGACTATAAATATTTTTGTAGAAATTAAACAAATAAATTCACGAAAAAAAAAGAATCAAATTATGCTATAAATCAACGTGGATTTAAGGTAATTAATCATTTTATTCCATAATTATGATGAAAATTTTTAAAATAATTGTATGGTTATGAGAGAAATTAAAACAAATTAAATACATACATGCATACATGCCGAGATATAAAAAAATGTCACTTTTATGTCAAATTTCAAAACAAATGAATCATTTTCCATCGACAATGCAATAGCTATAAATGTTAAATTAACAGAAAATTCTTTATGATGAATATTATTGATGAGATTTTGAGGAAGAGTAGATAAGTCCTTAATAATTGTGTTTTAATTGAGTCTATGAAGGCTTTAGAGTCTATGGAGGTTTTAAATAGTCCATTAAGACATAAAAGAGTCCAATAAGGCTTTAGAGAATCCATGAAGGCTCTAGAGAGTCTGTAAAGGCTTTAGAGATTCTGTAAAGGCTTTAGAGATTCTATGAAAGCTCTAAAGAGTCCTTAAGGGCTCTAAAGTATTTTTGTGGGCCTCCAAGGAACTCATGAAGGTACCAAAAAGCTTATGATGTCTCCGAAGAACTCATGAAGACACAAAACAGTTCATGAAGCCTCTATTAAGCTTTTTAAGACTTCCATTTGTTCATAAGTGCTCTTAAGAGTCTATGAAGGCTCTTAGAAGACCACGAATGTCACCAATGAGTTTACAAAGCCTTTAAAAAGTACCTAAAGCTTCTTAAAAATATCCCTAATAATCCAAACTTTAAAAAAATCTAGCATATTAAAGTTTGACTCACTTGACAACCTCCCATACCACCCCAAACCCCCATAAAACAAACATTAAAAACTTTAACATCCACAAATTAATAACATATAATAGCTTTAATTCCACTTTTTCACGTTACCATGGATAACAGCTCAAAAATTTACCACAAATCTCATGAATCTGTTACGTATATTATTCGCGCATAGTGTCAGTTGTGATATCTATGGCGTGGATTGACAATGAGTAGGTGTTGTCAAGGCTTAATTTGACTCTTCCTCAAAATTGGCTCATGAAAATTTTATCAGAATAAGAAACAATAAATCCTGAATTATTTATGAAAAATCAATGAATTATTCAAATACTAAATAGGAAAATCAATCAAAGAAAATTCGAGAATGTCAAAAGAAATACTTTTATGAATAAAATGGAATGGAATCCTGAGTGACACTAATGAAGAAGGCTCAATATGACCAAATGGAAGTCATATGGATGACTAATTTAGGTGGTTTTCATTTGGTGTTTATAAATTAGGTTTAATGGAGTCTTTAAAATTCCGAAGTGGAACCTATAAGTTCCGAAGCGGAACCTTTAAGTTCCGGAATAGAGCCTTCTTCATTTTTGTCACTGGGTAATGGCATTTGGACTTGTTTTGAGCTTGTCTAACTTAAAAAGTTCCAGATTTGTGTTAGAAATTCAAACAAGTATCCCGGAAGGTATACGGCGTAGAAGACTTAGGCATGAATATTGCCTTAGGCTAAATAAGAACTCAAATCCACTCGACTTCATATAAAATTCGAGTAGACTTCGAGATCTGAGCTAAATTAACTAAAATCTGGCTTTAAGTCAGTTTAACATCAACTTGGTGTCGAACTGTTCACCTCTTCTACGCCGTATGCCTTCCAGGTATTCAATCTCAAATCTTCGACCTTTGAAGATCCAATAAGCATTCCTTAAAAATAGCCACAAAACCAACATTCCAATCACAAAACTTAATTTTCATTAAAAAACAAACAAAAAAACTTACAATAAAAGTTTAAAAAAAAATAATAAAAAATACATTAAAACTAGCATCTAAGTGTAGTTGAAAGACATCCTAACAGGATGACAAAAAATATAATAAATTATTATTCATATTTAAACATGATGAAAATAAATAAAAGAATCCTCGTAATTAGAAGAAATTAATAAGAATATAAATAAAAAAAAAATACTAATGATAATAATATGAATAAAGTAATAACCAAGCAGCAGTTACCAAAGAAAAAAATTATATAAAAAATGATGATGAAAAAGTTTTTCTCTCTTGTCTGTTTTTTTTTTTAAATGAATAGAAATGAAACAATTCTTAAAACTTAATGTGAGGTTCGTGGGAAGATGGGTTGGATTTTATGAAGAATTTTGTAAGGAATTTTGCAGTTTTTCAATATTTTGTGATTTGTTGAGAATTTGGGTCACGTTCATGAATAGCATAATGCGGAAAATTTCATTTATAGCCGTAAAAATGAACTTAAGAACAGCCGTAATCTTGAATGGACGAGAAATAATTAAAACTAGTCATTAACTAGACATTTACTTGGAGTTAACTAGTTATAATGCATTTTTGTCCACACAAGCACATAGTTTGTCAGGCCAGGCTCATATTATGTTGCTAATAAGATGATAGAGTGGCAATCTAGCGACTTCATTGTACTGTTTGAGGTTATAAGCTGAACTAGAAGTCTAGTCGACGAAATCCTAATAGATTTTGAGCTATGATATCAAAAATCCGACTACAAACTGGCGTGACTTTGACTTGATGCCAAATCCGACTTAAATCAGGCACTATGCTGAGAGTCTCGTCACCTTAGTTCTAGATTTTGGATCGATTAACCGACTTGTTGAGACACTGTTTCTGATTCTGGTTCTTAACTAAATTTCTAAGCAAAAAATAATTAAAATTGATTAAATTACAATTTTTTCTACAACAATAAGTTATAACTAGTTGATGACAAGCTATTGGGCAGTCAATGTCTAGTTCTATCGTAAAAATAGTGAAAATTAAGAATTATCACTAGTTTTATGATAGTATCTGACACTTATATTAGAAATATTAACAAACAGATCACAAAACTCGATCAGCACAGCATGTTCGCTAGGACATCGAAATGTTGCTTTATTACGGGAAGGCGAAAGGTTGTCCTGACGGTACTGTGCCGGCTTAAGATGAAAAATGCGGTTCGCTGCATTGTGTCACTCAATAAATCCGATCAAAAATTCGAAAAACTGCAAAATAAATCCAACGCACCTTCCCACCAACCCCCACAAAAAAAATCCCACTAAACAGCAATGAAAAAATGCTTCAAAAAAAGTATAAATCTCTCCCCGACTAAAAAAGGCAAAAAATCGAACTCGAAAATAACTTTTATGCTTAGTTTCTATCCTTTTTCTCACTTGTAAAGATGAAATAATAGTAATAATAATGACGAATATGAAGACATGAACAAAACATAGACGCAGAAACAGAATTAAAAAAAAATATGAAAATTTACTCGCATTTTTAGGTAATAAAAAAGGAAGAGAAACAGTAAAAAAATTTTGATCAAATGTAAAACAATTTTTACAACTTAAAAAAAAATTAAAATGAAGATAAAAAAGTATAAAAAAAATGAAAAACTCGGTGAAAAATGAAAAATGTTTAAAGAAAAAAAAATTATTATTATAAAAAATTGAAAAAGAAAAATAATAAATAAAAATGTCGTAAAATTCTTAAAAGAAAACTTTTTTTTTGTTCCTTATTTTTATGCTTTTACAGAACACAAAAAAAAAACTTTCAGGCTCAGGCGACATGCTGAATTCATATACATACATACGTAAAGACTTAAAATGGAGGTAGGATACAGAAAAAAATGCGAAAAAAGGAAAATCATTGCCGGGCAATAAAAATTTTTATCGTTACAGACATTTTTAAGGGAAAAATGGAGTCTCTGCTTTTTGTGGCTGCTTACTGTTCAGTTAGTTCCGTTATACTTTGTCGTACATTGTACAGATTGTTACAGATTGTTGGAACTCATTTTGGGTGTTTTATGGACTTTTTCGGACTTTGACAAGCTTCCTTCACATTCAACAAGGCGCAGTCATACAGGTTGTCCACCACTGGCTCTGAAAAAGCAAAAAATCCAATAAATTATCAGACTTACTCAGACCTGAGTCTTAAATTATTCAAAATTCATCCCTAAGTCAGAGTATTGCCAAAATTCACCAAATTCGGCATCAACCCAAATTTTTTTCGACTGCCCTACGTCGAAGTTTGTGCACCGCACTCTAGAGCATCCGGTAAATAGAAAACTTTCACGCAAGACTGACAGGACTTTGGGTTAATGCTTTATTTGCTGAATTTGGCAATACTCTTACCTGAGGACAAATTTCGAACAATTTAAGACTCAGTTCTGGGTAAGTCTGATTTTTTGTTGGACATTTCACTTTTTCATAGCCAGTGGTGGACAACCTGTCTGACATGCTCTCAGATCAAGTCATCCACAAAAGCGCTCCAACCTCCTCTACTCACCTTAACTCTAAATCCATTAAAATAACTCGAAACTTTTACTATATAGTATACTGCTGTGCTCGAGACTATTATTGTATATATACTAACGGTAGACATACACACAATAATAGGAAATTACACCCTTGAGATCCAGACTTGGCACAATATAAAGTACGAATCGGGAAAGAAATTTTTTTTACGATTTCAAGTTTTTTTCTTGAATAAAAAAAGCAAAATGTGCAGAAGGAAAGAAAAGTTTGAAGGTCGAATAAGGATGAAGAGCAGTGGTGGGTAACCTGTGTGTGACGGTACACCTTGATTGAATTGTTAGATCCGACTGCGAACACAAGTGCGATTCTTAGCATTTTCATAAAATGTTGGCAAAATCCTAACATATCGCGGCACACAGGTTGTCCAACACTGGAATATAGAGCTATGAGTGAGATCTGGAAAATTTATGGCATTTTTCTCTCCATCAAAATCAACGCTGAAGGATTTTTTCGTTCATGCAATAGACAAGCAGAGTCGAATGTGAGAAATGTAGAACTATTGAAACATCTGAGCAATAAAGCATCTGTATCGAATTGTCGATGTATCAAAATCATAAAAATTCATCTCCTCTCTCTTTTCAATTACATCAATATGCTTCAAACATAACATTTATCTTATTTGATCGACGTAACATAAAAGGGAAAAAAATGATTTGAATCAGATGTTTATTTTATATTTTTTTATAGTGTACCTCAATCTTTCTTCTTTTTTTGAAATTCACTTTAATCTCGGGAAGAAGAAAGGAAAAACCCTTTAGCATGCGCTCGTACTCAAGTACTTGAACAGTTTTTTGATTATTTATCTTACCTTCTCAAAAAGTTTTTACTATAAATAATTTCTTTTCACTAATAAATTAGATTGGAGAAATGAATGTAGAGAGACTTGCATGCATACATCATAGTGTGCAGTTGTGGGCGACATGTGTGTCGCGGTGCAGTGATTGGCAACCAGTGGTGGGGCATATTGCATGCCATGACGTACTCAAAGAGTCTCTGGTGGGCTGTAACATTTGATGGGGACTGACATGTGCTGTGACATTACAAAAGGTTGTCCATCACTGCATCATAAAATGATCAAAGGTAAATGAAGCGTATTTCATAATTTGAGGCCCAGGTTGTAAGTTATTTGGAATTTAAATGTGCGTCATGATTCGTCACTTTGTCGTTCAGTTGTCGCTAATTTCTCAGTCATTGATTTTAACTTAAAGTCACTTGTCCATTAAAGTTTTAAGTCATTACTTCATCTTCGTCGCTTTTTCAGTTTAACTTACTTCTTCGAGTGGACAAAAATACGTCAGAATTAGTTATATAGTGAACTAATGTGCCATCAACTATTTATAACGTATTTTTGTCCACTCGTGTTACTCCTTTTGCTGACCTACAGATCAGCTGTGATCTATGACCTCTCTCAATTGACATCTAAAACGGGTTCTACACTGTCTTTATCAACAACCTCCACTTTACTTTACTTGACGCTTTGATTTTAGTCACTGACTTAAATAATCTCTTTTAATTTTAAAGTCATCACTTAATTTTAAGGTTTGTCCAAAACTGCTGGCCTGCATTGTTGCGTTGTAGATGCACAGGATTGTGGTTTCCAACTGTTCCTTATAGTTCGTCTAAGGTAGCATTAATAATTCCTTTGATTTCTTGCTCAGCTAATTTTCAGTTATTAACATCATTTTAATTCGCTAGAGACGATAAGTTAGTCTAAAATGTCGTTCTTCGCTTAATTCCGATTACCACAAGTTGTGTACTCGATCACAAATCCGACTCGAAGCTGGCGTAACTCTAGCATGGTAACGAACTTAAACCAAACAGGCACCAAGTCAGAGTCACACTAGTTTAGGTCGACAGCACTAAATCAATCACAATAAGCATAAATCCCATTCACAGCGCCCTTTTTTACAACTTATTGCATCACATCTGACCTAAATCATCACTTGACTCTTTTCACAAATCGCAACAAATCAGTTCAGTCGGCTTACAAACTGGGTCTTTAAATAATTAATTCACTCATTATTCATAATGAAAAGAAGGCGAAAAAGAAGAAAGAAAGAAGATCCTATATGAAAACAGAGAATCTCTTCCTACATCATTTAATGCAAATGTACACACAGAATCTCTTTTTTTAAACATGAAATGAATAATTTTACTTACTTTTCAGTGCTACACATTCAAAAGCATAAAAATCTCATCTCATAAATCAAAATAAACACTGTGCTGTGTAAAAAAAGCAGCATAATAAAGCGAGTATAAAGTCAATGCACTTGTATACAATTCTATGGAAATGGCAAATTTACAGCTTGAGCATCTCTTGTGCATGAGTGCAACAAAATGCACCATTTGCACGTTATAAATTAAGATAAATTGCAATTAATTTTCATAATTTCACAAATTGTGCGGATTATGCCAAACTGAATATGAAGAGAGATGGATATAGAGACAGAGAGTCTTACTTTTCCTATCTAAATCAGGCAGAATGTTCAGTCTTTCTTATTTTTAAATTCTGCTATTTTTAAAATAAAAGCTTAGAGTAAAATTTATTTATTCACATTACCGCTGAAGACAGACTGTCTATCAATCTTACGTTTTTATGCTTGCGCTCGATTCTGATTTTTTTTTTTTCATCATTTACTTTCTGTTGCCTTTTTATTTTCGCTCGTAATGCGGATTTCTTCAAGATAAAAACAAAAACTATAGTAAGAAGGAAGAGAGGTTGTTGGATTTATGATGGTATAAAGCGCATTTAAACTTAGTCGTTTCTTGTAGGGTTAAATTAGGATGTTTGACCAATGCTTAAAGTCATATGCGTCAGGAGACTAGAAGCAATAAAACTAGTTAAGGTTCACAATAACATCCGGACGAAGCGTAAAGAAGAGCTATAATAGACTAAAAAACACAACATATCCGGATGAGAAACTATGTAAAATTGGCTGAAATTCAGCCTTTGAGCAGATTGGATTAAATCTGTTCTTAGACTATAGTCAACTTGGCCTCGGGTCTGAGTCTTTCAGAATATAAGCCAGAGCATCACTTCGTCACCGTATTGACTGCAAAATACCATAAGGACACGATAGTACTCTAGCGTGACCGTAAAATGCTTATAGAGTAAAAGAGATTCAGCCTTTCGGGCAGTAAGGAGCAGAAAAATGATAGCTTTTTAGCAGGCAACTTGGTAAAAACATTTTTGGCCGACATTTTTTGAACTAAGAATATATTTAGCATACAAGATCTAGTTCGACACTTGTATGAGACTTTATCAATTTAAATGACAGAGTCACACCGACCTGAGGCACACTAAATGACTGAGCACCGAACTATAGCATTTTCGGCACACAAAGTGCCCTTCCACAACAAAAACAACCCAATCCGTCCATTTCCCCATCTCAAAAATCCACAAATTTAGGCTAAAATTGAAAAAACCTGCTTCCCTCGCTTCTGTTTCTAAAATTAACAATAATTATTTTTAAAAATAAAGAGAGGAAAGAGTGAAAGATGCGCAAGCACACAAGATTCTTATTTTTAACGGCTAGTACATTCATGTTCCTCATCAGTGATTAAATGAAACTGAATTTTTAATATTATTTGACTGTGTTTATGGACACAACATGTATGCAGAATTTGAAGGAAAAAGTTACAGTTCCAAAGCAGCACAAATTAAATCCCTATTCAGTTCCTTCCAACTTTCATCTCCTCATGTTAAGTAATATCAAAATGTACGTATGATAACACAAAACTACAAAAAAGGAAGGAGAATTTTTGCGCAGACAGTCGTTGCACATATATGCAGTCACACCATACATGCTTGTAAACCACAGAGTGAGTGAGCGAATGGGAAAGATAAATTCACAGTTGCTGATAAAAAAAAATAGTCAAGCATTTTTTTTTAATATGAGTAGAAGCACAAAAAAAACATGGAAACAAATTCCTTTTACATTCTGTCGGCAAATTGTGTAGTTTGTGAACATGGGAAATGAGTTTGAAAGTCAAGTAATTGTGGAGGTTTTAAGGTGCATTTTTTGGGATTCAATAGTATTTTTGTATTCTTACTTCTAGAGACGTCTCTAGAATGAAGTCCTGGCAACTATGGCTTGTTGCATCAGAACAATAAAGCTGATTTAAGGCTTACAAAAACGGGAATTTCCCGTCAATTTGGGAATCGGGAACGGGAATTCTGTAAACCCGACGCTGATTGCTTACAGATCATAACAGTGAGATATTGCATACTAGAATCCTGATTGGCACTCATTAAAATGTTGCCACTACCGCAAAGAGGCTGTAGTATTTTTAGAAATAAGTGGCAACTAATTGGCAAATTTGATTGTTTTCCACAATTAAAGGTCACTTGGTTCTAAATATATTGCCTCCTCGTCGCCGTAGTCACAACATTTCAATATGTGCCAATCGGTTACCATAGATATTGAGAACTTGACGATGATATTCCTGATGAATATCATGCATTCGACTGGAATCGTCATATTCTCGAGATCTGTGATGTCTTATGGTGGTCTAGAATCTAGTTCTCAATATATTAAGAGAGTCTGAGTGTCTATACAATCTCTTAAAGTTATTACATCAGGAACTTTTAGAAATCAGCATGACGTTGTGTTCAGTCAATTTTTCAGGATCATTTGTGATCAAGCATGTATAAAGAACTCGTTGTTTTTCTCAGCAATGCTATTCTTAGTTCATTAAGTCGGGATTCTATTGTCCATTTTTTGCTATATCAACTCAAATACTCAAATTAATACTGTTCCATAGACTCAAAAGTGCACAGCTTAGATTAGACCAAAATAGAAGCCACCAAGAAGGAATGACTTAGATTGGGTGGCCAAAACCTATCGAATCTTATATCATAAGCACACCAGCCTAGATATTTCACCTATTCTAAGTACCCTTTAAGAGATCCCACTGAACAAAATTACATAAACCTCAAGCAACCATTACCAAACCGAAATGAAATATTCAAAGAAATTTCTACAATTAATATCAGGATTTCCCAACAACTTCGCAACTGTTTACAGCAAATAATTAGTAACAAATTAGTAATACTCATGTTTTCATTCCATACCTTTTTTTCCTGTTTGGAATAGCATACAGTGCACCTGACAACCATCGGACACGCCGACATCATCGCTCATCTCATTAGCATGCAAAAAAAAAATATCTCCAAAACAGAACTAAAGAATACAGCAAAATTAATAGATGGAAATGGAGAAAAAAAAGGTGGATAGAAATGAATGAAATTGAAAGACATAGTTAGTTAGACGAAACGAGCAAAAGCGAAGCTATCATGTATGGTAAGGTATGAGACTAAAAATAAGTTGTAAGGAATGTTTTTTTTTGCTGGCATTACCATACATGAGAATTGTGGATATATATAAAAAAAATGTACATGATATTTCTCTCATTCTTCTCTGCCATAATCCACAAAAGTTCTTTATTTCCAGCATTTGCATTTTACCACAACACAGCACAGCACCAGCAGAAATAACTTTTTTTTTCTGTATTTAAAATCCACACAGAATTATACTTTTTTTTTGTCATGTCTGTGTCTCCAACTCTTTTTACTTTATTTTGTGTCGTTTATTTTAAAATCCACGGCTGCGGTGACACTCAGCCATTATTTCGTAATTAAAATTCCAATTTGTATAAAAACTAACATATCAGATATCTACAACAACTTTTTTTTTACATACATTCTGTGTCTTTTTTTTACGGTACCCAACTCGAGACGGTGCACTTGTTAATGATATGATGCAACCACCACACATTTGAAATTTTACAATCTACTGGCATATGCTTGCAAAAGTGCTGTTTTTTTTTTAAATATATTTATGCATAAACGTATCGCAATTAAAATTATTTTTGTACTTCCTACAATGTTGCGAGATGTGCCTTGTCACAATCAATATAAATGAGTGGATAAATGCGAGCAGATTGGTGAGTTAGACGCAGTTGGTTTACTTACTGCAACTATGTTCCTATGTGTAAGTTAGGCTTTCTATCTGGCTCTGTTGCTGGCTCTGTCACCTGGTTTCTCTGTTGGCACTGCAGTTATGTGCAGTCAGTGTAGATTTAGAGTTTTTTGGATGAGATTTTGTTGAAACTGATGAATTTTATTGGAAATTTCGATATTTGTGAACATGACATAGCTTCTTATCACAAAATTGGTCTCATAAGTCACAGTCTGTCTAAAAGCTTGATGCCAACTCAAATTGAGTTAGCAATAATGTATAAATGTCAGCTCAACGTGCGGATAGAGAATTTGCATGAAAACTAAGTGACAGAGCCAGCAACAGAATCAGCATTTCATTTTAATCTAAGTTCCACATAGAAGCATGGTTACAGTAAGCAGGTACATACAAACAACTTTGAATATTCAAAACAAACTGCCACAAAATCCCAGTTATATCCTCCTACAAAAGCTGTGCAAGCAAAAAGAGTAATCTCTGGCTAGATGAAGATTTATTTTATCATTAAAATGTGCAAACCGAAAAAATGTTGTCTCTTTAAAATTTATTGTCTAAATGGCAAGGTGAGTTGTAAATTTCAAATTAAAACTGCAGGACTTAGATTAATTTAAATTAATTTAGATTGTTGGATGTTCGTTTCTAGATTTATCGACCACAGTCGTTACTTAGTAGCCTTAATACTTAATTGTTAGTAGATTGGGTGACGGACAGACTGACGGACAGACTGACGGACAGACTGACGGACAGACTGACGGACAGACTGACGGACAGACTGACGGACAGACTGACGGACAGACTGACGGACAGACTGACGGACAGACTGACGGACAGACTGACGGACAGACTGACGGACAGACTGACGGACAGACTGACGGACAGACTGACGGACAGACTGACGGACAGACTGACGGACAGACTGACGGACAGACTGACGGACAGACTGACGGACAGACTGACGGACAGACTGACGGACAGACTGACGGACAGACTGACGGACAGACTGACGGACAGACTGACGGACAGACTGACGGACAGACTGACGGACAGACTGACGGACAGACTGACGGACAGACTGACGGACAGACTGACGGACAGACTGACGGACAGACTGACGGACAGACTGACGGACAGACTGACGGACAGACTGACGGACAGACTGACGGACAGACTGACGGACAGACTGACGGACAGACTGACGGACAGACTGACGGACAGACTGACGGACAGACTGACGGACAGACTGACGGACAGACTGACGGACAGACTGACGGACAGACTGACGGACAGACTGACGGACAGAATTTCCTGAATCAAGCTTCCACTTCCAACCACCAAACATACTAAATTGATAAATTTCTATAAGATACTTGATGCATTTGATCCAATCAATTAGTTTTAATGTATATCTATCTTATAGATGATTTTCATCCCACTACTCAATACTCAGGAAGTTTAATTCCATTCATTAATCTCTTCACGTTAAATGTGATAGCTCAATTCCATTTCATGCACTCAATCTACACATTAAATGCGTAAAGAATGATTGCATGCTGTTAATACATTCAACAAATCAAGGAACTACGATGGAAGAAAAATTCTAATAAGTTCATTTCAATTTCACAGTCAATAATCATAAATTTCACTCGAAGGAACAATTTTGATGGTGGTGAATGGGCAGGAACTGTGAGGAACTGAATGAAGAAATTAATCAGAAAAAATAAGGAATGGCAATTGTAAGTGACTTTCGTACTTTATTCTGTGTAATTGGTTTTTTTTGATGTAATGAAATATGACATGGAAAGTATGGAGGATTGAGGAATATTATGGAAATGATATCTTGTGGATTTTTGATGCTGTATGGCTTGAAGATTGAGTATTATCGTATGTCAGTGATTATTAAGCGTCCACGTTGGATTTGGCATGAGATTCAGGCTAATTGGCATTGTATTGATCAAAAAGTGAAGCTGGCTGACTAGACTAAGCCAACAGCAAGCATATCAGCTACTTAATCTGAATTTTATGTCACATTTGGCTTAGCTTGTAAGTAACATAACCTCAAAATTTCAGAATAGCATTAAATCCAGTGAATGCTGGACTAATACTTATATCCAGCTAACTAGGACCATGCCGTAGAGTCCAAATCATTCACATCCAGTCAACGATCCAATCAACACATCATACCCCATTCCTCATCAAGTCCCAATCCGACCCATCACCCCATCCGATTCCAACCTTTTGTATATCAAGCAGCAAAACAACAAAAAATACCAAAAGAATTACAGTCATCGTAAACGATTATGTGCAAATGGCATCAAATTTATGGCAATCGTGTGAAGGCAACCAACCAATGAGTCTTAATGAGAAACATAAAAAAAGCAGCAAAGAAAATGAAATTGGCAGGAAAAAAGGAAAAATCCATCAACTGAGGGAAAAGAAAAGAAAGATTTGTGATTATTTGCAATATCCACATACAATTTCAACTTCCGCACAGATGCAATAACATCAAATATATGGCCCAATGTTGGGATATATAAATACATATATCCATCCCTCAAAATCTATGGATGATTCTGATTACATCAAACATGATGATGTAGTTTGATGCATTATCGGATGTTTTACTATGGCAAATAGCTCACAAAAAAAATCCAAAATGGCATCATAGGTCTAATAATCAAAATTAAACATTTTTTTGCTGCTTTCTATTTTATTTGGTAAGCAACAATAGATGGATGGATAGAAAATGATTATGATGATGATATGTTCATGAATTTTTCCTCATTCATGAGCATACAGACATAAAAGATGGAAATTGAAGTGAGATTTATGGAGGGAAGTGTATTCAAACCGTGTTGGAGGAATTGAATTAAAGAAAGTGAAGCGTGGCTTTAAAAATGATTAATCTGTTGTCAAAGTCGCTGCTTTAAATTTAACTAATTCAAAGTCATGGTTTTTAACTTAACTGATTCTAAAGTCACTGCTTTAAACTCAACTAATCCAAAGTCGCTGCTTTAAACTAGACTGATTCCAAGTCGCTGCTTTAAACTCAACAGATACAAAGTCGTTGCTTCAAATTTAACTGATTCCAAGTCGCTGCTTTAAATTTGACTGATTCCAAAGTCATTGCTTTAAACTCAACTGATTTCAAGTCGCTGCTTTAAACTGGACTGATTCCAAAGTCATTGCTTTAAACTCAACTGATTCCAAAGTCATTGCTTTAAACTCAACTGATTCCAAAGTCATTGCCTTAAAATCAACTAATTCCAAGTCATTGCTTTAAACTCAACTGATTCCAAGGCACCGCTTTAAATTTGAAGAATAGCAAGTCGTTGCTTTAAACAAAATTCACAAAAATTGAAGAAACTCCAACAATCACGGTCGGAATCGCAAGAAAGAGCACAAAGATTAAATACTAAACCTTTTGGGAGGGTAAAAAGGCATCAACATTCATCAACAAGAGAAAAATTGCTGGTAAAACTGCGCTGATAACACATCATCCAATTTCATGTTTTTTTTCATCATCATCATCATTTTCCTCGCAACTTTTGCCAGCTACCGTGTGAGATACAATCCCTCATCCGCATAAATCTACACATACACACATACATATACAGTTTAATATCACACATGATCTCACTTGAAGCGATTTTCATTCTTATATGAATAGGGATTTATGCAAGGCAATTTTACTTACTTTCTTCCTTTTTTTATATACATTCATGTGCTGAATGGGTGGATGGATAAATAACAGAAATACGCATATAGAAATGAGGTATGTGCGTGTATTTGGATGGATTGTGGTGATGCATTGTAATCAACTTTTGATTTTTTTTTCCTTCTTGTTCCTCATCTTCAACAAGATTTACCTATAAAAAATATTGTGTTGATTTTTGTAACCCTTTATGGAGCGGAATTTACTTGTTGACAAAATATGAAAGTGCCTGAAGGCAGTTTGTCGGTGAAAATGATTTTCTGTTGAAAATTTAATTTCTGTGATTGTATTTTGTGAACTTTTTGACTTGTTATTCGGAATTAGGGTCAGAACCTTCAATGTACATGACTGTACTTACTCACAGTACCTTACAATACAGTACTAAACTTGCTGTACATTCACAAATTGTTTTCTAAACTTAAAACACTATGATAATGTTCTGGTTCCTGAAATTCTCGATTTACTAAATCTAAAGTATATTACTGCACTTTTGGAGTGACTGATCCTTGATCCGGAATGCACACGGAGTAAAAATGCCTGAAAATCCTGTTCCAGAAGAATTTGACCCTGCCTTGAAGCTGTATTTCATCGAAAGGAGCCTTATGCCAAAGTCATCACATCAATAATTATCAAAAATATTGCATCGAAAACCTCAAAAATGCTTCCTAAATTCCGATAACCCTTTAACAACTATGATTTCATACTTACTATTTCTCTGAACTAAAATACAATTTTTGTGGGGTTGAATTATGCTAAGCATAGTGATTTATATAATATACTGTAATGGTGCATGTAGTTTATGATGAAAGGAAGTTTTTGTGTTGAATTAATCTGGAATTAAATAGCTTCGTGTGCAGTTTGTTGATATTAAAACAAATATGTTGAGGATTAGGGAAGTGTCAGGAATTGACGTAAAAATTCTGATCATTCTAAAGTAAATTTTAATTCAAAAAATAGTAAAATTTACGATTTTTCAAGGTTCAGACACTTCAGTGGTACAGTACTGTACTTTTGGAGTGTCTGACCCTTGAGATTTTCACAATTTTCGTATGAAAAAGTAGGATATGTCCAAAATTACAGGCTTACAACCAAAAAACTCAGTTCTGAAGCCTTGGACGAACTAAAAGTTATATCCAAAAACTGCAGGTATGCACATCTTAAATGCAGAAATTGCAATATTACGGTATTTGGCCAAACCCTGTGGAAAAGTCGTAGAAATTCATATTTTTTCCAATTTTTTGAACAAAAATTACAAAATTCATAGAAAAATCACGATGACTCCTGTTAACGGTAATGGGCCAGTAGGACTAGGACCCGGGCAGTCGCCAATGACATTTACCACCTACCAAGGCTAGTCACATTTAGCTACCGATGGTAAAAGTCACAAATTGCCCGCAGTCATCCGATTACCAACTCTGATCAGGTCGTACTAGCTACAACATAGAACATAGCAACTTTACAAGCTCTCAACCTTAAAAACCAATTTTAATAAACAATATAAAACAATTCATGAGAATCTACAATGATTGAAAAGCCATAAAAATATAGCAACAAACTTCATCAACCGCTTAAAAATTCAAAAATCCATAAAAAGTTTATCTGACTCCGAAAACTTCAGCCACAGCTCAACAAATTTTCTCATTCATAAATTTATTTCCATCCATAAATGTTAAATGTTGTTTGTTTTTTCATATGAAAAATTGAGTGGACTTGCTACTCAATGGATGTGAGTGGATATAACTTTCTTTCCATTCAGACCAATTTTCTTTCTTTTTAAAGTTCATAAATTCTACTTCAAATAAACTGAAAAGTCAATATGAGAAAGTCTCTTGTTGATATGCTTAGCACATAGTGCACTTGCATGTACTCACAGTCATCATCTAAATGTACTTCAATGATCCTGTCTATGTTCGCTTTCCTTTAGCTTTTCGTCTTTTTCAAATACATATATTTTGATGCTCTGTTCATGGGTTGGGGTTGGATTGGTGGCAGTTAAGGCGCATAGAAGTGAATTTTGAAGTTATTTTAAGGTGCAAGGTTAATATTCAAAGGGCATGTGTCTCATAGACACCTGAGGTGGCACCCCAGCAAGTTGGACATAGATACCCGATTCCCGATTTGATATTAGTAAACTAGCTCCGTCTTGCTCCTTCTAGTTCCGTCTAGTTCAGTCTAGTTCCATCTAGTTCCGTCTAGTTCCGTCTAATTCCGTCTAGTTCCGTCTAGTTCCGTCTAGTTCCGTCTAGTTCCGTCTAGTTCCGTCTAGTTCCGTCTGGTTCCTTCTAGTTCCATCTCAATATGTGTCCTCTTGATTTGTGTCGCTCTGAATAGCCATTGTTGTCCACATCTAAGTCAATGTGACACCTAGACACTTGTAATAACTCCCATTAATCAGCTAGACACCCATCCGACAGCTCAGCAACAAATCATAGGTCACAGTACCATCTCATCCTCAGCCTAACTCAATTCTACACCCAGCAACATCTGTACCAATATTTCATTCCTCATAAAAATTGCTTAAAAAATTCATCAAGCACCATCCATCACACGTACCATCCACGCACATTTTACTTCCAATCTACCCATCAAAACTCAAAACGAGCTATTCACCCAGACACTTTCCTTTCCAATGATGTTCATATATATATATTTGCATACATATCAAAATATATATACATGCTATGATATGATGTGCGCATATATGAGATGATTTAAAATGAAAATTTCGATGCGAGGCACTTTTGGTTGTGAAAATTTATGTTGTGTGAAAAGCAATAAATTGAATAAGAAAAATATTTTTTTTTTTTCGGTGTGTGCTGCTGCTTCTGCAGTGCGATATGAAAAAAAAAACTGTTTTTAATACCAATATGATGTAGATTGGTTGTTCATGTAGCTGTGGTATCAATATAGACCCGAGTTAAGGATTTTGGAAGGCACATGGCTGAAGAAATGAACGAAAATTTGGATCCAGACTGACTTGACTCTAGGATGAGGCTGAATTTCATTAAATTTGCTGACCTGATGCTGGATTTTATTAAATCTACTCCATGGCCAGAGTCATGATTGTATGGAATCCAGATTTTTGGTCATTTTTACGTCGAGTGCTTCTCGGGGTTACAGAACTGATCAAAGGCATTTTTACCACTTTTTTCAAGGATGTAGTCTCAAATCCAAGTGGCATGTTACAGGTTTTTGTTAGGTTTTGCAAAAAATTGCAGGTGTGCAGCCTTGGGTGGACTATAAGGCACAACCGAAAACTGTAGTCTTGGACTAAGAGTTACAACTCAAAGCTGTAGACTTGCGCATCTAAATGGCAGGAAATCCAGAATTGTAGTTTATGACCAAACCTTACTTAGTGCATTCTAAATGAACAAAATAGTCATTAAGGTCCCTTCAGAGCAGATTTAAGTCATTTTGATGATTGGCAGTCAAATCGACGACGTCTGATGTCCTAGCTGTTATGCTGTATTACTCGGTAAATTCACTTGAATTCCAAGTCCTTAATAGATTCAAAAATATACTTTTTAAAATTATTAAATTAAAATAATTGAAGTTCATTGAAATATGAAGCACCTAGACATGCCTTACTTCCATTATAAATTCAGAATCGACTAAAATACATCAGTCAAAAGACTCACTCGTCACGTTACACGTTAGAGAATATCTAGCACGTTAAATTAACTCCTGTGGGATTATTATAATGTCACTGATGTAAGCTCATTTGTGTATAGATCCTGTACGTGTATATGACAAAATACTTTATATGAATATATACATTATATCTTACCTGAATTATACGGGGATGTTTACTCATATATATATACAGCACATGATGAACAGCACAAAAAACTTTTTCATTTTCATGATGTGCCTACACTCACTCAGCTCACAAGTTAATGTGGCAGTCATGAGTGAAGGATGGGATGGAGAAAGTAAAAAAGTTTGAGAATTGAAACAATGAAGATGTGGAAATGGGAGAAGATTTTTCAATTATAAAAGGAGGAACTTTTCATTTTTTTACGATTTTACTGTAGAATAATGAAAAATGTCAGGTGAAAATTTGTTTTATTTTTTTGGTAGGGAAAATTGAGTGAAAATTTATTGAATCCGAAACAAAGGAAGTTTTATCAGAGATTGACAAATTTATCATTCATTTCATTCTATAACTAACTCTAGGTTTCGAACCTATGATTAATTCTTAATTTCATAACTTTTTGATTAAAAGTAATTTCCCTGTGAAAAATTATGAAAAATTTACATTTTAAGGTAGCATTTACACGGTTTTCTGATAAGATATAATTCAGAGGAACTGCACCTAATAGTCTATAGTAAGGGTGGTCTTAAGATCTACAGTCTCGAGCGCCACAATGCAACAAACCGCATTTCTTACCAAAACCGTTTCCGAAATGACAAGTTCACTTCGTACAGTCAATATGTAGACATATCGATGCCCTAATTGACTCGTTATGCTATTCGAAAACTTATGGTGGGATCCGAAATACTTGCAAGCCCAGCAAATGCATGCGTACGTCATAACACCTGATGTAGCCTCTAATGTACCTAATTACAATTCTTGTCTAAAGATTCTACACATAATGTTGTATTTTAACCTTACAGATCAATTATGATCCATCAAAATGCATCTGAAGCTGACTCTATTGCTGGCCGTCACTTCCCAAGTTTCAATATCAAGTGCTGCATTTTACTCTCTGAACATTATGCTCCAATTTTGGCTTAAGAGCAGTAATACTTGGCGTTTAGGTAGACCTGTAATTGAACAGACCTCTGACTGATATATAGCTTAGAATGACGGTATTCATGAAATTGATGAATGTCACAGCATTATGCACAGTTTGGAGAGCTTCATTTTAGAGTCTGACTCCAGTAATAGGTCACAACTGCTTTGTAAGTTCGAAATATAGCATCATGTGACGTAATTGTGTCTTTTTACAGCTTGCAAGTGTTTCGGATCCCAATTTTAAATCCTGAACAGCATAACGAGTCCTTTAAGTCACCGCTATGATGCCATATTATCGGAAATACGTGAATTTGAATTTGGCCGCTTGGAACTGTAGGTCTAAATGCTACCTTTATAATAGAATGATAAGTCTGAAGTTAACTCCGATATTAACATTTTTAGGAAACAATATGCTAAGGAGCCATTCATTCTGACTCAGCACTCAGAAAAATAAAGAATCTAATCTATATGCAGACAGAGTATATCAAAGAATCCAGTAAGATTCTCAATATGTTTATCAAATTTCAACCCCAAATCGCTCAATTTTCACATGCATTTTACAATAAAGATTTTCCCCATTTTTTCTTCACTTTTTTTCAACTTTAATATGAATAGAGAAGTTTTTGATTTAGAAAAAGGAACATAAATCCAGCATCAGGAATAAAAAGTGAAAAATGCCACCTCGAGACAAGAAAGCAATCAGAATGGAATGAGAACAAAGCAAAAGCTGTTAAAGTTATAAAAAAGGGATTTTTCTTCATTTATTATGCAAAGGCATCTTATTTTTATATATGCACAGCATTTATATTTATGTACTTTATTTCTCAGCATAACATTCATCACATTACAAACAGCAGCAACAGCACAAAAATACACATATTGGTAAATTAACGGGAAACGAAATGTGCAATAAAAAATGCTTTTATAAACTTTTTTTTATGATATTTTTTCGTGACAGTCGACAGGCAAGAAACAGACACCCAACGGCAATACTTCTTGTATCACTTCTGTTTTTTGTTTGATGCAAAATATGTGGCATAAGACATTTTGTGAAATTTTATTGGATGTGAAGGATTTAAAGCGCAGTTTTACGTACTGTGCTCCATGCAGGAAGCAGTCAATCCGAAGTCCGGCACCAGACCAGTGTGACTCTGACCTTCAGTTTGAATCCGGTACCGAGACAGGGTCATGCTGTCGATTTAGCAACCGAAAGTCAAAATGATACGAAATGTCCCAATTTGTTGCCATTGGTTATGGCCAATTTTAGTGGATCTTAAGCTACATATCACAGACATCCAGTCAATCCACCCATACATCCTACAATATGTCACAAAAAACAGCAAACTTTTCATTTAAAGCGACAAATTTGAGACTATAAAGCTATAAAAAATATTTTACAATGGATTACAAAATTTTACTCTTTCTTCACTTGTTCCTTACCCTCTTGTTTTGGATGTACATGTGAGTATTCGATATTCCCTAATCCCGTCTTTTGTGTACAATTCTCATTTCCACACGTTTTTCATTCCGTCTATTGTTGAATGAAGGATTTTTCTTCTTTATAACTTTCTATTACTGTCGATTTGAAATATGACGATAGAAGTAAGTAAGTGAGTGAGATGATGGAATGAAATGTTGGAAAAAAAGGAACCAAATTACATTTTATTGGTTTTATGCCTTTTTTTCCTATTCTTTTCTTATTTTATATTGCCATCGTCACATGAATGTGAATAAAAATTGCGAAATACATGCATGTCGCGCAATAAAAAAGTGGGAGGAAAAAAGAGGAATATAAAATAGAGAATAGGACATAAAAATCATCAGAATTGGAATGAAAAGAATGTTTTTTTGAATGATTCATTTGGAGTTGGATGAGGAGTTTTTGGTTCTATTGGTGCAGTAAGTCGTTGCTTCAGTTTTCATGGTTTTGAATCATTGCTTCAGTTTTGGACATTTGCAACGACTCAGGTTCAATTTTGGGTATTTGAAGTCATTGATTTAATTTTCAGTCATTGCTTCAAATTAGAACATTTTGAGTCTTTGCTTCAACTTTGAGTATTTTTGAGTCATTGCTGCAATTATAAAGATTTTGAGCCATTGCTCCAACTTTGAGTATTTTTGAGTCATTGCTTCAACTTTGAGTATTTTTGAGTCATTGCTTCAACTTTGAGTATTTTTGAGTCATTGCTTCAATTTTGAACATATTGAGCCATTGCTCCAACTTTGAGTATTTTTGAGTCATTGCTTCAACTTTGAGTATTTTTGAGTCATTGCTTCAACTTTGAGTATTTTTGAGTCATTGCTTCAATTTTGAACATATTGAGTCATTGCTTGAATTTTGAACATTTTTGAGTCATTGCTTCAATTTTGAACATTTAGAGTCATTGCTTCAATTTTGAACATTTTGAGTCATTGCTGCAATTTTGAATATTTTAGACTCCCTAAGCCATCAGTTCATTTAAAACGTTATAAACTCGTGTAAATTTAACAACTTCCAAAAATTCCAACATAATCTAGCGAAATTAAACATTCACAACATTTACTACTGCAATAATACATTAATATACTCCTTATTTCTCTAATTAATTACCTTAAAAATGTCTGAATCATAACAATAACATCAGCAACCTCCATTTTTATGTATTTATTTCAGCTCTTATCATCATCATCAAAATAATAATAAATAGCTCGTCTTTAAATTGTGTGTAAGTACTTAAAGTTTCATTTTATATCGTCATTGAATGAAATAAATTTTAAAGGCATGATGAGCACATAAATTTTTCAAGCATTTTCATTTCCCAACCCCCAAATTTCCCATTTTTATTACCGTCAAAATGTTTCCTTTTTTGTTCCACAAATGCTATTTTCATAAATTTATTTGCATTCTCATATGGAATATTCAGTTGTAGTTTTTTGAGCATATCCATTCCCTCCTACACACGCACAACAGTAAGGCAAAAGAAATTGAAAACGAGAGAATAATTTACTGTCATTTTAAGCAATAAAAATCTTCATTTCTAATGGCAGCAACAGAAACTACCGCAAAAATGTTCACGCAGTCTTCAATATATTTTATGTGCCATTTAAGGAACTCATTTTGACTTGGATTTTTTGATCCCTTTCGTTGCGTGGGTAGATTTATGAAGGAGGTGACTTGGGGGTTGGGGATGTAAGGTTTGCAGTACAATTTAGTACAATTCATGTTAACAAGACACGTAGTGTAAAGCTACACGGTTAATATTCCTCAATTTTGGAATTTTTTGAGGATATTTCGAAATTATTGAGACTTTTCAAAGACATAAGCTTAGTATGAGATCGAATTCGATCCATACGCATATCCATCCCCAAAATCCCAAGCACGTTACTAATGTCAAAAATGATTCCGAAAAATACAACAATCACTCCAGAGATTCACTAGTGCGTATCCAAAATATTTCCCGTAAGACACTCGCCTTTGTGTCTGAATTATCTGCTTCTTACGCTTGTCTTTCAAATTTTTGAAGGAACAAAGAACATGAAGAATATGAAGGAAGATGGAAAATTTCACTTCCAGTCGAGAGTTGTTTACAAATTGAAGTGAAAATTTAGAATTCCGCACTTTTTTGCACGCATCAAAACACGTGGAATTTGGAAACAAACATTTTAATTACTTTATTTTTTTGTTACACGTGTTGTCATTGCCTTGAGTTTATAAAAGGTTTTGTTTTTTCAATGCTTTTTTGTAGCATAAATTGCGCATTGAAGGATTTCTGTTTTAAATATAAATAATTTTAGAGAAATTAAAATAATAAAAATTTCAAACGATGACTTTCATTTGAAAAATGATGAATTTGAAGCTACAGTTTGAAGGCTAGTGAAGCTTCAAAGCGAAAAGTTTGCTTAAAAGTAAAGCTTTAGAGAGAATTTGATCAAAAGTGACGCTTTGAATTGCACAAAATTTTCTTGAAGTTATCATTTTGAAGCGACGATTTAACTCAAAATTAGAAGCATTAAAGCAATGACTTGATTGAAATTGAAGCGTTAAAGTGACGATTTGCTTACAAATTTGAAATTTTGAAGTGTCGACTTGCTTAAAATTTGAAGTTCTAAAGCTATTCCTGGATTGAATTTGAAATTCTACTCATAGAGTAGCGTGAAATTGATTCTTTGAAGGTGTGAATTGCTTGGAATTGAACCTGTTAATCTACGGATTTACAACAAAAGTGAAACTTTGAATCAACGACTTACATAAAATTGTAGCTTTACAGCAACGACTCTTTTGCAAATTTGAACACTTAAAGCGATGATTTGGTTAATTTAAAGCGACGGTTAAAGCTTTAAAGCTATGATTCAATTGAAAAATTAAAGCTTTAGAAGCATCGACTTACTTCAAATTAAAGCATTAAAGTAACAACTTTCAATCACTAATTAGAGCATTAAAGCATACAACTTTTTTCAAAATTAAAGCTTTAAATCAACAAATTTACTCAATATCAAAAGACAAGATACATAATCCTTTAAATCAATAATCCAAATCCTCTTACACCAATCCAAAAAGATGCAAATCAACCCAGAAGCTTGCAAAAAAATGTGTAGCAATTCCCCAATTTCCTTAATTATTCAAACGTCATGGGAGGTCGAAAAGGAAGATGAAAAAAATAAATAAAACTTTTAAAAAATTTTCTCATATTTTTTGTGCATTCCTATTGATCCAGTTAGGGGATGAATTGGATGTATATAGTGATGAAAAATTCATATCAAGAATTTCATTACTAATTGATGAACATGGATGGAAAGTTTTTCTTTTCATCCTTAACATTCTCATCGACATGTGAGAAAAAAAGTGACGAGGGCAATTTTCCATCCCAATCAATGTGTATATCATGTCCATTTTTAGAATTTCATGACACAAAATGACGCTACATCCAATTCACTCCAAAAATCGATCGATCAAGTCAATATGTTGTGTTATAGTCCATGCAACTTACTCATATTGTGATTTTGTGTCTCGTATCTGGAACGGAAACTGTTGCTCTCATCCCACACAAGGAACTCAGTCAGTCGTTTTCACATCCCAGGGATCAAAATCTTCATTTAAAGGAAGAAGAAACTTTTTTTTTTCATCTCATAAATTTCATTTTCACTTTTTTTTGTTACAAATTCATCAAGAATGGCAGGAGAAGGAACAGAAGCATTGCGTAAATGAAAGGAGAAAGGATGAAGGAATTTAAAAATAACAATGATTGGAATATAAAGGATGGAGGATTTTTTGGAAGGAATGTGAGAAGCTAAGTTTGGTGAAATTAGCTGGATTTACATGTTGTATGTTGCTAGCCCGATCAGCACAAGTTGTTCATTGAAGCCAAATGGTGGTCACATGACATCCAAGTCAAAATTGCCACTTGGAAGCATTGTCGCAACGATGGTGCTTGAGTGGACATGCCGTGTGTGACACATGCAAACAATGGAATAGTTATGGATTGACATGAAAGGTGGATGAAGAAGCTTAACTCAGATTCCTCGCGTCTTAATGCTATTGCGACAGATATAGCGGTGGTCCAGCAAACATACAGTGCTGTTCGGGTTTTATGAGTCGTCAAACTAATTGTGCCGCCATTTAGGTTATGTCTTGACAATATACGGAGTTGCAAAACATAACTCGAGTCCAAAGTATCTGAAAATGTTGAAATCAAGGTCATGGTACCGTGAAAGCCACTTTACGTCTTGCCTTTAATACGACAAAGTAGTGGTGCCTTAGCGAACACATTGTAATGTCCAAGTTCATAGCTGAAACTATGTGTAGTTGAAATACTGCCTTAAAACAGCTAAAAGTGCTAACTTCCACGTGTAACAGAGCAAGTACATACAAATCATGCTATCAATCCTCACCTTCACACTCCTTCTTCCACTTAATCCCATTTCCACATCCATCAAACCACGCTACACCAGGAAAAATGCGAAAAACTCATCAAAAGAATGTAAATTGAAATAAAAAAAAGAAGTCGAGGAAAAAAAATATAAAAAATTTCACTTTTCAATTTCGATTAGGTAATTTGACGCTTCTCTACGCTTCCATCGCAACACAAAAATCACTCTCGATGCCATTTCATTCCCCCACCGTGAAAGTATATTCACATCTTCTATCGTCTCCTGAAGGCACATTCGCAAAAACGCGAGCGGAGAAGAAGGAAAATTGATTAAAAAACCGAGAAAGACACACGAAAAAAAAAGGAAGAAAGTCGAGAACGGCATTTTCATCATCATCAATTTACCATCAATCGAACATTTTGAGTGCTTTTTTTCAATTCGTGAGGAAATCAGAAATGGCAACAAAGATGAGAGAAGTATATACAGAAATGTCATTTGTTTTGTGGCAGAATCGACAATTGACACAATATTTTTCACTTATTTCTTTGCCATTTGATCGACGGAACAGCAACAAACAACCCAAACTTCCCCAAAAGAATCCAACCCCCACCGCAATCGAATGATGCGTAATTTATTATGTGGGAAAAACAAATTACCATTGACATTCCTTCCAACTTTACTCTCATTTCTCCTACTCCATGAAAAAGTTCAGTGCTATATTCGATAAATGTGTATATTTTTTTGTCTTTTGGTGGCTGTGAGGATGTGATGTAACGTTGAATAATGTCATGAAGATATCCTATCGACTAACCATATAGCAGTTGCATTGATACATTTAGGGAAAATGGCGATCTAGGCAATACAACTTGTGTCAAATTGGGCTCAAAAGCCAAACAGAGGCGTTTCATAGAATGTTTCTGCTACTAGACTATGGTCAGGCTGATAATCTCAAGAAATACCATAAGTGATTAACAGAGCATTGACGACACGGTCCCACTGTTCAGTTCCGAACAGTTGTGGAGCATGTTCAATTATATTGATTGAGTATAGTCATGAGAACGATCATTTAGTTGAATATCCTCATTGTTTGTTAGAGAATCTTGTGAATTTGTCTCAATTCAGACGTCGAGAATCTTCCGGAGATGTCAAAACAGAGAATTTCTACAAGCATTGTGATGTGGCTATATAATACTAATAGAATCAAATAAAAAGCCTCTTTTAATAATCTAAATTCCAAATCGAAGCATATTTAAAGGAATTAAGTCAATAAGGCTTCGAAAACCCAAAATGAGCCGTCAAATATTTTTGAAACACCTGAGACCACATTGAGACACAATAATATGTGCCTGAGCAAAGTTTGAGTATCAATGATCATCTCTAACCTAAATCTTAGCGACAAATCAGAATTTTAGTTAAGATTCACTAGACTAGCACTGCCTAATCTTTAAAATATTCCATGAATATGCTCCTTTATATCTGGTACTGATTCTCAACAACATCACATCACATATGCACGAAACCTTTATTGATGTTACAACTGCTACGGCTGCTAAGTATATAAATTGATGATGCAAACAAACAAGTGAGAAAAATTCTGTGAAAATCAAGGAATTTATTTTCTTGAAATATTGAAACAGTTTGAATATCTTGTGGATGTGATGAAATGTGGATCGAAGTCAAATGTAGGAAAATGCAGATTATGAGGAAGTATTGAAGAATTTGAGGTTCAAATCCTAATGAGACTGTAAAATTTAAGTTATTGTATAAACTTCTAGCACCTATTTTTATATTTTTGCCAAATTTTTGTATATCGACTTGATGCTATCACGTAAAGTGCCTCTAAAATCAAGTTCTGTCATATTTCCACGAATCCATGCAGTCTGATTGTCAGCCTATATATCTTTTCAACTAAAACAAGAGCTCTATCTTACAGATATCATCCAACAATTCCTTTGTCCTACATTCCACCTTAAATCCACATGACAATACACAACACACATCCCTTAATCGCACAACTCGACACATGATGACAAATCAAATTTCAAGAGTGATTTTACAATTTTTGATTGTAATTCCTTTCCATCAAAAATCCATATTCTCGTGCCCTTCTTTGTTGTTGTCATTTTACCAATATTTGACAGTCAAGCATGAAACTTGAGTGAAGATTCTCAATTTTTTTTTCGATTATTTTTTCCTCCTCCTACATTTCTGGCAAATTGATTGCCATGCAGAAGCAGTTAGAGACAAAGTTCGAGTGAGAAATGACACAAGAGTGCCGTAAAAATAAATTCGCGATAATCCATTTTTGAATTTACTGTGAAAGATGAAGGAATGGAATGGATGAAGGAAAGGAAAATGTTTCGATTTGCAGCAGTAAGGAAGAGAGAGCTGTGATGTGAAGGAGATAGAAATAAAGTTTGTAGACATCTTTTTATTAGCTGGAGTTTTGAGGGAAATGGAGCTGTGGTGATGGTCAATTTGTGGTGATTGTCAGATCAATTGTAATTTAAGGCTTCCTTCAGGTGGCACACCTAAAGCTGGCTCTATCTTTAACATCCGAGTAAATGTTCGGAATTGGCATGTCAATTGAGGAATTTTTCAAAGAATTTGGAATTTTTTTGTCGAAGACATAATATCAGGGGGAGGAACAATTTTTTTTGAAAATGCAATTTAATGTGGCTTCCTAAATCAGTAAATGGCACACCTAAAGCTGGCCTCGATTTTTCTATAGATATGAAAAATTACCGGAAAAACCGATTTTAACATTATGGATAAAAACCGAGTAATTGGTGTGTTCGGAATTCGAAAAAATCCAATTTCATTGTCAATTGAGGAATCAACAAAGCTTTATGCAAAGAATTTGGATCTTATCATTATATTGACTTGGATTTTTATCAAAGTCAAAAACATCACAGATCTTGACCTTAATAGTTTTTCCTGCCTGTAATAGTTATGCCAATCTTAAGCATAGGTTTGCTAAGCATAGGCAAACTTATTATAGGCAAAAACTATTGTCTTTACACAGACAGTGCCTTTGCCTAAGTATAGTCTTTGCCAACATAAGACAAAGTCAAAACGATATTCAATCTGACAACTCTGTTATGTATTTAAGTATTTGTTGATCATGAATGTTTCTGGATCTTATTATATAGTGAGCTTGCAGGATGTCATTGAAATGCAAACATACTCGAGCACCCATAAAGCTTCTCTTGAGTATGATTACAAAAATGTACATGCTCAATTATAATGATTGAGTATACTCATAAACACGGTCATTTTAGGCATGTCTGGATAATATTCTCAATCTGGACCGAACAATTTAATCGGTATTTTAAGATCCATTCTGATAAGTACCATCCTGGACATTCTAGAAAATTTAAACAATTTTTAAATCATAAAGCTATTATGAACAAAAACTAAGATTCAGTAACAAATAGAGCATAATAAATCAAAGACATAAAGCAAAATCAATTTACCGGTTTTTAGTGATTTTGAGTATACATAAACGTTTAAGTATAATGTACGATATTTAGCCAACCCTAATCTACAGTGAAAAACACCTCAAAAAAGTTGAATTTCGAACTAATTTTCTTATAAGAAGAAAATAATTCGTCAAATTTTGTCGTTTTTTTTTAATTACTAGGTTATAAAACTATAAAAAAAAATCAAATTTCGGCTCGATTTTATTCAAGTGTAAAAAAACATGCCTGGTTTATCCGTTAAAAATCCAGTTTTATTAAAATGCCTTACAGGTAAATGCCTTACATAAATGCAACAAGGTAAATCATGTAAATGCAGGTAAATAATATGTCTTAAGCATCACTAAGACATAGACAACGATGTCAAGCTAAGCACCATCTATGTCTATTGGCATCTAGAAACCTTAAGTCTCAGCAAATCTATGTATTGGCAAACCTAGTCTCAGCAAATTGTCTTAAACATGACTTAGGCATAAGTAGCAATGTCAGGCTTACCATCATCTATGTCTATGCATACCTAGCTTCTAAAAACTGCTAGGTCCTACTCAAAAAATATAATTAAATCCATTCTATAGCTTGATATGACTAGATAATGCTATGTCTAAGATAGGCAGTGCTTGGACAATGTTACTGCCTTTCTAAAGTCAAAACAGCTTCAAATCAAAAGTCAACTTAACATCATTTGTCAAACAGCTGCTTAAAATCAAAAATATCCCCGAAAATGCGCATCAACCTTCAACTTATCCACGACCATTCCTCAAAAAAATTATTTCTCCTCAACTTCATCATTCTGAATTTAAATGTGGGACACAGAAGGAAAAATTTACATTTTTACAAAAGCTGGAAAAAAAAACTTTTTTCCTTCATCTTTAGTCATTCATTCCATCCTTCCGTCGTCGTCGTCGACGTCGTTGTCGTCTTTGTCATTATTATACATCTCGTCGCTTTTTTTTTGCCTCCATTTCTGCATGCTATGTGTTTAGTCATGGCAGAAATAAATCCTCTCCATTCCTCATCCTTCTCATGCTGCTTACATACTTCCACTGCCTAATATATTACACAACAAATTGAATAGCTTTCTTTTTTTATTTTCGCTCAATTTAGTAATGATATTGTTTCTTTCAGTTCTCATTTTCGTCTCTCTGTTGCTGCCTATGCTCTTTTTTGATTTGTTTTCTATATTTTTGTGTTGATGGTGTTCTTGAGGCGATGAGGATGTTTCTTGGAAGGATGTTATAATTAAACTGGAAAATGATGAATTTATAGACTATAACTAGGTTGGTGGCATCCTACTGACGTCCTTCAGGCACGCTAAGAGTGGTTGGCAACCGATGATCTACATAATTTAGGGTGATGATTTCAAGCATCGTTGTATTGTAGCTAAAGGAAGGACACAGATTGGAATCACCGGAAAAGACAATTTAGTACACAAAACGCAACATGGCGTAAGACGGCAAGGAAGGAGTGCCAGTTTTATGTCAAAATTGAGAATTTGCACAAGTTATGTGATTTTGCCAGCAATAGAACCAGATGGAAAGCCTTTTGTAGCAACGTAGGCTCTAAATCATTTCATGACTCCTCTAAGTATTCCGAGCAGCACAATGGAATCGCTTGGATGTCGGTATGTCTCCAATTTTACGGAATTATGAAAGTATGTCCTGATGGCTGATTGTAGCCCACTTTTATGACGTAAAATGAAATCCACAGCATCAAGCTTTTCGGGAATTCTATTTATAGAAATACTTAGAACTATATTAATTCCTAGAGCATCCCACATCATCCTTACAATTCAGATTTATGCGATTTGAAACTTAAGAGGATGTAAAATAGTCAACGAAGCTAAAATTGAGCTATGAGACTCGAAATTGAAAATATTTCTGAGAAATTCCATTCAATGGGCGAATTTCTTATCTTTTTATTCGTTCAATTCAATGAGTTTCTTGGAATTATTGACATGCTGAATGTTTAGATGAAAATAGGTTTTGAGGAAATTTTGATGAAGTTTTCATTTTGAGGTATGGAAGGAGGGTGAATATTCCCACTTTATTCCACGTTCCTGGCTTATTCCTTACCTAATTTCAATTTGATCTCATTTATCAGCCTGTTTAAGGATCTTAACTTATGAAAATCGCAAACTTCTAGGATTAAATTTCAAATTTCCATACCAAATTTGAGTCAAATTGGAGCATGTTGCCAATTACTCTATAGAGTCACTTAACTGCTTTGAGATATAACAATCGAGTGGCTGATATCAGAGTTACTAGAACTCTTCAATTTTCGACTCCAAAAGTCCAAAATGTCGAATGCATAGTTGGGGCATCTCGACCATTCCCAACTCTGGCCGATACTTCACAATTTATACCTCAAATATTACCTCATCTGCCAATAATCTCCAACTAAATTCCTCCAAACCTTCAAAACGTCATCACACAAAATTCAATTCAATTAATCCTCAATTTTAATATCAATTGATTCCAATTTTTTTGTGAATTTTAAATCCACGGAAATTGAAGATATTAAAAATTCATTAGTAAAATGGATTTCAATTTTCCACCTAAAATTACATGCGAAATGGATAAAGTTTGTATTTTTTGTTCTGTAAATATTGACACATGCATTAGAGAAGTTGAAACTTTAGCGATAGCATTAATGGATTTTTAAGCTTTTTAGTTTTAGTTTGCCAGCATAGTTTTTGTGGAAATGAAATTAATTAAATTCAAATATGTGGATTTATCATTGTTGTGCATATGGCGATAGGATTTAAGGCAATGGAATTGCATGGCCATGATGGACATTGGAGATATGCTGAACATAACGATGTGTTGGAAATTTTCATTTTTCGATGTAAAAATGAGCTGAAAACAGTCGTTATGGTTATGTATGGATGATTTCATGTATTGTGGACAATACAGCGAACTATCAGGAGTTCCTGGAAAGCAGATGATGCAGAAATGTTTGGAAATGTAGCTTGACTCTGACCTTAATACAGATTCGACGAAATCTGGCCTCAGGTCAGTGTCAATTCAGCCTTGAACTGGATTTTCAGCCGTTTCTACGTCGTGTGTCTTCCAGGAATCTCACGGCTATATTTAGCTGCTCAGATATGGATATATAGGTCAATATTGAGTAGATGAATGCTGGAGGATATATAAAATACCAAACCAATAACTCAGTCTATTCAGAACAGTCTATCTACGTTGTTCCTGATGTTTTATAGTCCTTACCATAATTGGCTATTCAAACACATCCTAAATGTCCAACAACTGCATCAATTCCCTCACAAAACTCCTCAAATATGCCATCTAAAAGCAAATAAAACCACAAAAAATTGCCATCATCATTTTTTGTGCCAAATTTATGAATCCTCAATATTGAAGATATATTCCATCTCCAAAAAAGGAAGTTTGTGCAATATCAAAAGAGGGAAATTGAAAATTTAAGATTTTGTTGTTTTCATCTTCAATTGCTTCTTGTTTGCTGTTGCGGCAAATTCAATAAATTTGAAACTTTTTCAATCGGAAAACATTTTTTGTAATAAATTTCAGACCAGCGACCTCATCGATGATCCTTTTTAGTCATTTTATTCCTCCCTTTTCTGAATTTAGTGAATTATTTTGCGAATTAGAGAATATGTTGAAGAATGGATGGAAATTGAGGGATGTTGCGAGTATGTTGAGGAATGGTTAAAAATTGAGGCTTTTTGAAAAAATTGATGATTATTTTGAGGATGGGAATCGATATATGAATTTTTACCAATTTTCCCCGAAGGCACACGGAGTAGACATGACGAATTGATTCAGTGCCAACTTAAAATTTCCATTTTCGACGAGAATTGATGGAATTTGACCTCAAACTTAACTTACGCCGATTATATGGTCAGATTTGTCACTTTTTGTACTCCGTTTGACTTCCAGGCTTCCCAGAGGTCGTATTCAGGGAGAAAAGTGGGTACTTTGGGATTGAAGATCAAAAACGTCTTCAATTTTCATGAAAAAATTCCAAAATATTTCTTAAAATTCCAAGCTAAGCTCCTGAGGCTTCAGGGGACCTATGGACAAGTGACAAGTCATCAACTCATTACAAGCTCTAAATTCAGGTTCCTAATTCCATTTTAGCTTAAAAAAAATGTAATTTGACCGAAAAACTTCAAGATTACAATTTAATCCCACCCTAAACCCCCACCAACACCCCTCCCATTCCACACCATTCCAACATCAATAAAAATACACAAAAACGATCTCAAAATGATGAAAAAAATTTCCAAAAGACATATTTGCGAGATAGCTGAAAAAAAGAACAACGAAGATAATTGAATAGAAAAATGCCTATTGTGCGATTTATATTGTTGTGCTGCTGAAAGACAACAATTCGAACAACTTCTCAATGGCTCATCCAAATATCTGATTACATGACAGAAAATACAGAATGAAAAGAAAATTGAAATTTTTTTTTTGTGTTCCTTTAAGGATTGAATGAACTTAATATTGGGTGTATTTTTAGACACACTAAGGACATGCTGATGAAATTTGAGGATTTTATTTTATAATTTCTTAATTCTACTCCATTTGGCCACTAGTCACTAACCCCCATAAGGCAAGCAATCAAACTAATCAAAATGCCAATACACAAACTACTCAAACAGACTCAAAAGAAGACACAAAATTCTTTACAAAATGAAATTGCTGATATTGGATACTTGAAATGAAGATTACTTATGTCGACATTTGAACAATGTTACCAATTCACTTTCTTATTTATTGGCTGCCATGTCGATTGTACAAAAAATGAAATTAAATAAATTGGAATGAATGGGGCAGATACAAGGAGATGATGTTGATGCTTTAATGCGAGAGAAATATTTTTTGTAATCAATATGGTTTGGGTTTGATGGATACAAGGGAATGTGCGGAAGTGATGTAATGGTGAAAATTGGTTTTTTAGACCATCATACAGGGGTGGAACCAGAAATTTTTAAGGTAAGGGCTCAAAAATTATGGTTAAAAATTCTTTTGGGATTTTAAGGAGGTTTGAGACCATAAGTCCTTTTCCTGGCTACGTCCTCCTTCTAGCCGTGAGTCTTAATGTGAACTCTGTACTCTGTAGCAACCTCCTTATCCCACCTAACCGTCACGTAACTTCCGAACGTGAAATTCAAATTGACATCGACCTCAGTACCGAGCTGACTCAGTGCTGACACTGAATAGTACAACCTGTACAGTTAAGGAAAGCCCTCAGTTTCTATGTCTATTTCAGCTTAATTTCTTATTAATATTCCCCAATTCTTTAAAGCATATCAGCCTCATTATAGAGTGCATTTCTTTAAAAACCTTAAGTTCCTAATTAGATAAATTACACTTGACATTTAAGAATTCAATCTACCTAATTATGTTTAATTTTACAAATCGCCTTAAGAAAAAAAAACTCAAAATTCATCATGAAAATTATATTCTAAAAAGGTTAAATGGCAAAATTTGGTAAAGGTTAAAGTCCCAGAAGGCACATGACAATGAATTGTTGAAAAATCTGGCTTATGGCAGGAGGAGGGATTGAGGTAGAAGGGGAGGGGTGGTTTGAGGGTCAACCTAATCCCCATGTCCCAAATTCCTGGTTACTCCCTTGCATACCAGTTTAACTCTAATTTATGGTCAGATTTCACCAAATCCAGCTCTAAGCAACAGTCACGCTGTCCTGGAACTCCATTTTTCGTCCCTACAAGTCCTGTTCCATTCACAAAAGCTGCTTCTGCTCACAAACATGCTCAACTTCCTTTAAATTTCATTATATAGCCATTAAAGCTGACTTCTTGTGCCTTACTTTCCTACAAATTACTCATAAATGTTTAGCCACGTACAAAGTCTTCAATTACATCTAAAATTCTCATTAAAAATACTTCATGTCATCCTACTTACTTTACATAATCGACATTGGATAATATAAAGTTTCAGGAAGAATCACTTTATGCTGCTCAAGACTTGTAATTAAAGCTCATCATATAAAAAAAAGGCAAGCAAATTTCTATTGAAATTAAATCCAATTTGAAGTCAAAATAGTTCTTTTTTATGGCAAAAATTTCAATTCTTAATGCTATGAATATAATGAACAATTTTTATGCAGTTAAATGCTTGAAAATTAATTCTTCCTCGCGAGCATTTACATATCTCATTTCATTTAATTTCATGTCAATGTAATTGATACTTAATTCGGGCTCATTGAAGTGCTTATTTGTTTTCTGTGTCTTATGTTGAATGCTGGTTTGAAGGAAGAGAAGCTTTTGTCTGTCCACCTGTCCGTCAGTCTGTCCGTCAGTCTTTCTGTCAGTCTGTCCGTCAGTGAATGAACATTGCCAAAAATGCGCTTCAAACCCTCGCTCATGCTCAAGATTTCCACCAACTTTACTTCTTTCCATTTTTTCGCATTAAGAATGTTCAATTTGACGGAAACCATTGATACAAATTTTTATTGTTATTTTCACTTTTATTTGCTATCATTCCGACATTTAAAAAATTCTAATTGTATTAGTTCAAATAAATTTTAATTGAATTACAAAATCGGAATCGTTTTGTCTACAAGAATATCAGTTTTCATTGCGATAACTTGAACTACTTCTTAAAGTATATTACAATGTTGCTAATGCTAAAATGAATGCATGTTGCGGGACTGTAATTTCTAGTTGTTAGTTTTTAAATTCTAAGTACTGATAGCGTGATAGAGTGGTGGACAAACTGTGTGTTGCCCGTAAATATTAAAAAAGGCATGAACTCTGTGCCACGTGTTTCAAACGAAGCTTACCACCAAGTTGTCCATCATTGGCGTAAGTTATTGTCAGTGTTGGATTTGTGCTGTAGTCCAAAACAACGATTTGAGTTTTGTAATGAGTACTGGATAGAGAAAGAAGGTTTAAGTATGCTTTATGCCGTGAATTTTAACAATCCTTGGTAGTTCAGTGGTAGAAGCATGTAACCGGAAGTTGGAGGACGTAAGTACTAGTCCCACCGCCACCGAGCCAGTTCGACTCACTAAGTTCTAGTCCCACTAAGGCTATATTGCAAGAAAGTGCACTTTTTGTCTCTAAAACCTTAGAAGTAGCAAGGTTTCATGATTTAAAGGAACTAAGCTAGCATTTTAAGCCACAAAAAGCATAAAACCATTCAATCAGCATTAACAGTCTCTTAATACTCAATTTTAAATGCCAATGACCCCATCACATCATTTTTTAATAATTAAATTTTAATTGACATCACATTTATTCTCAAAATAGTCACAATAAATGCTCAAAAATGTCAACCATTAAGCACTCTAAACATCAATTTTAAAAGACTAAGAAAAAAAATCTTTAATTAATATCACATTTCAGACATTATTCTTCATTCCATTTCTCATACATACAGACAGCAGAATGTAATTACGAATCTATCAATAACCATTAATCATAATCAAGCCAACATCTTTAGACTTCTTAATCCCTTTAATTTGTCATCATTCACCATATCGAACATGCATGTCCAATAAACACCGGAAAGAAGATCTTTGTCTCTGTAATTTAATAAATTTTTAATGTCAATGAACTGTTCTTTGGTATCAGTTGACTGCTTAGTTCTGAGAATTCATATTAGTTCCTTAAAGTCGTTGGATTATTGATGATGTCTGAGCTGAACAGGTTGCGATTGGTCAAGCTTATGTATGTCTAGTTGTTAAGTTGGCTTTTTTGGAACTTGCCGTGAATCGTCGAGTTTATAACTAGACATAAGGTCGACTAATCGCAGCTTGATGCTGTTGGGATGGCTATTTATGGATATCCATCAATATTTTGGAGATTTTTGGAAAATTTTGGATAATTTGTCAATATTGATTCCTGTGAACGATTGAAGAGGTTATGACTCCCAACCCCACACGTCCCCCTCCCCTTAATCCCACACTAACAGTCCTCATACCCACCTAACCTTCCAACACAACAATTTTCACTTAACAACCATTCAGCAACACCCCAAAGCTAATTTTCCACACTCACATTTGTTGTCAGCTACTTGTAAATTATCTCGCAAAAATCATTCACATAAAAAGGCGAAGATCTTTCCGGGAAATGCTCGAGAGCATTGATTAGCAAAAAGTGATTGCAAACGTTTGCATCATAAATAATTCTGTATAATAAGAAGTAAAAATAAAAGAAATGTAATAGCAGCAGTAACATAATTTTTATGTTAGCATGAATATGTAGAAGAAGGGAGGAAGTTTTGAGGATTATGCTGGATGTCTTGTGTTAGATTGGAAAGGAAAAGTGTTAAAAATGATTGAAAACCTGGAAACAGGTCAGCGTGGTTCTGGAGTCGAGTAAGAGCGACTTAATTCTAGCTAAAAGCTGGATTTGATGAAATTCAAGCTGGCCAACTTGGCACTGGCTTAAAGCAGGATTTCATGCAAATCTGGGTCGGATAAAATGACTCAAGAGCAGCGTTACTCTGGATCTGCATCAGTTTTGATGAAATCCGGCTTTTCAAAGTCATGCTAGACTTGGAATCCAGCCAGGCTGACCTGACTCTGATTTAAAGCTAGATTTTGTCAAATTTGGGTTAAATCCAGAGTATCGCTAGTCTTGAAACTCGATCAGGCTGACATGACTCTGTCGTAAAGCCGGATATCATCAAATGTGTCTTGGCTGCAAGGTCACGTAGTCCTGGATCCATGTTTTCAGTCATTTCTAATAATTGTGCCTTACGGGTTGACTTTGTATTGACAAAAATGCAAAAGAACTGAACATAGAATACTGACAGAACGAATTTTGAACGCAGCAATGGGATTTTGTGCGACCACATCGAGGAAGCAAGAACTAGGAGTGTGTTTTGGGTGGGAGGATTGTTAGGTATCAAAATTCCACCTGAAAATTGCCCTGAGATCAATAAATCACCCTGAAATCACCTCCTTATCATCTGATAACTTGAAAATGACTTAATACTCCAAAAAGTCACCCATCAGGACTCTCCCAATCTACAACAAATGCTTCTCATCCCCAACATTGATTCCAAAATCACTTCTAAACTTTCCATAGTTATATTATTTACAGTAACACTGCGCAAAATGCCCAATGATTAAAGAAGAGAGAAATTATGTATGTGATTCCGTTTTTTTCAGTATTACATTTTTTTTTGAGATGTGGAAAGGTTGATTAGAAGCATACAGCCGAAGAGTATGATGTGAAGAATAAAAATATATATATATAAAAATTAATGTATGCATATAAAGAAATCCACATCACATGAGGCAATCATAATATGTAATTTATATGCATCAGCAACAGCTGGTGAAACAAAAGGCGATAGCGAAAATTGTAAAAAAAAAAGAAGGAAAACAAAACATGATCCATAGAAGAAGAGTATAATATATACTGACTGCCTCACGGACCCAATATAACAATAATAACAGCTCTCGTAAGCCACATATTATTCTGGTGTATATTATTGGATGGTCTCTTGTTTGCCGCTGTTTATGTGTACCATAGCGAAGTTAATAACATTCATAATTATTTACCGTGGCCATGCCGTGTGTGAGAAGATATGTGATGAGATATTGGACGATGATGATGGTTATAGTGCGTATATTATGAATAGAAATGTGTACCATGCTATCGTAAATTACAATATTACAACCGTCTTGTCCGTTTGCCTGATCATTACTGGTTCTATTTGAGAAAATTCTGTAATTGCAGGTGCCAACATCGTCCAACATCACAAAAGATGTTAATTTCTTATACACACTTTATTATTTCCCGTTCATCTTTCTGTTAGACTTGGTCGGAAATCTAATTTAATATTTATATCTGCTCTTTATAATCATAATATTGCCATCATTGAGCATCGCTTTATTGAGTATGAGATATGAAAAGGTGTCTTTGGAGCATGAATTTAAGATTTGTCTTTTAGATATCGACAGAGGTGGGACATGACTAAGGTACTTCATCTATTGGGTCTGCAGCTTTTTAGAAGAGAATCTCATACTCTATACACCGCCTAGAAGCCTTTAGAGCAGGATAATGGTTCAAATTAACATTCTACCAAGCACTTTAAGCAACTCTAATAGCTTAGTGATAAGAAAATGAACTGAGGAAATGGTTGTACTTATATAGCACAAGAGAACTGCTCACTTTGCAGTTTCTGTTTGTTCTAAGTAATGGAGTTACCTATTTCCTAGGTGGCGTTCTACCTATGTCTACTACACATACGACTGGAGATCGTAGGATGCGGGTTCGATCCCCGTTTGTTCTTTTTTCTGTTATACAGCCAATACTCAAGTCTTTAAGTACCAAAATTAAGTTTTAAACATATTTGTTAAGTCTTACAGCTTTTAAGAACCATTTGCAAGCTTATCAATCAACTCACCAGCTGCCCCTTAAAATACACGCCGTATAAGTGGCCACTGGTTGACTTCACTTACACTTGACCCTAGTCTAATGCCGGGTTTCATCGAATCTAATCTGGTGCCAGAATTACGCTAACTTAAGGTCGAATTTCTTCCATTTTTGGGTCATCTGTCTTCCGGGTGCCCATATGCCATTACTTTTAATGATCCCCTCCATCACATCTTCCATCTCAACAATTCCTAAGAATCTAGTCTCAAAAACAAAAGACATGAACGCTCTAAAATAAATTGCCAGCCATCCACTAAGCATAGAAGAAATAAGCCACAATATACGGCTAGAAGAGGCAAGCGGAGAGCACATTAATCCAGGTGAAAGAATTCGATTAATCAAGAAATCGTGTGTGATGTTGTAAACAGAGTCATTATGGCTTCTTTCCTCACATTTATAGACTTTATGGCTTTTCATGTCACTAAGCACCATCGTGCGGTAAACAACATTTTCAGATGCTAACGATCCATTTCGCGTAAATTTCAATTTGAATAATTTCATTTATATTACGGTTTATATCTTCGATCTCATTTATGTTTTTTGTGTAAATTGTACATACATACATACATGTTACATCCATAAGCCATGGTAAAGAGACGAGAATAATAATAAAATGGTTTAAAAAAAGGAGGAAGATTTTTATCAGCGGACATGTTTTACATGCGCCTTTTGAATACACGTATTTATGTAAATAAATACACACATATCATTATTGATTGAAGTTCATGATTGCTACATGACTGGATGTTGCTGAAAAAATAAGAGATTAAATGAGATTTGTTTTAAAATTGGAAAAATTAATTATTTAATTGATGGAAGGCTTTTGTAGGGGCTCCTAATGCTGAGACTGTCCGGGAAATCTAAACCCTCCCTGGTCCCGGTTCTGGTTCCGATCTCTTTTACTTACTTACTTACTTCGCTGGCCTTACAGATCAGTTATAATTCATGAAATCTCTCAGTTGACCTCTAAGTCTGGCTCTACCGCTGACTGTCTTCTACCAATTGACAATACTAAGTGCTGCACTGTCTCTATCAACAGCTTGCTTCCAACAATTCTTTGACCGTCTTCGTGCTCGTTTGCCATTTACAAAATCAGACTTAAAGACTTTATTAATCACTTATGGATGATGTATGCTACTTGATCATTCTTCTTCAGATTTATTTGGACTAATTGGTAATTCTAGGTTTGAACAAGTTATTGATTATATCCTAACACAGTGCTATAAAGTGTATCAAGTCATTTCTTCAGACATTCAACTTAAAAACTTCAACAATTACACCTAAAACTCAAAAACTTAAGACTTATTTTCAATATTTTGAACTCAGAACTATCAACTGATACTCCATTCAATAACATAAGTCTGATACTGTCCAAGCTGTCTTAAACACTAGTTTTTTAATGGACGTAATTTGTCAATAAGTCAATAAACAGTTGTAATACATTTCCGTTCATCAAACTTACATTATCAGTTAAATTCTTACATTTTTGTATTTTTAGAATTTATTTGATAAGAAATCTTATTGTTTTTTTTTCTGGCACAGTGGCGGAGAACATACAATGTTATTGCTGCTCGAGTTTTCTATAATATTCTTTTGTTCAAGTTAGGAAGATCGGTTCGTGAGTTGGGTGAGGTTTTGAGGTATTTGGCACTTAGGGCGTTTCCATTGATAAGTATTAGGTTAGGTATTGCTAGGGCTGGGGTTTCAAAAAGCTACCCCAAAAGTAAAATCAATCAAAAATCCGGCATAAAGCCACAATGTAATTGACTTCATGTTAGATTCGATTTAAATCCGCCAATATGTAAGATTAACGAATGTCTGGTGCAAAATTCGGGCTCGATCAGCTGACTATTTGGACCAAATTTCAACTTCTACATATTCTAGTCAAACATTCAAAGCTGCACTTTTGCGATGTTCTGATCCCGCAAGACTTAAACTGGCCTATAAATTGCCTCAATTTTAACTTTACAGACATCAAAAATCCGAATTTGCAATTTTTCTAGACCCAAAAGCTATCAATCTTATATTGTTTCAAAAGACCTTCAACTTAATATGTAGTTTCTAGCATTTTTAAAGAGCCACTGCTGAAGATGACATGATGATATGTAAAAAAAATTTATCAAACATGACAGGAAACTTCGGACACCTACTATAACTATTTTACAAGTTTCTAGAAACTAAAAGTGATAAGATTACTAAACTATAAATATTAGACGTGTACCAAACTATAAACTTAGTAATTATTTGGACGACAAAAATGAAGGGCAAGTAAAGCATTAAATTTCCACTAAAATACTTTACTAATTTTAACATCATCCACAGGTTTCATAATAACATTTGCAATACTATCCTGTGTATATGCACAAAATCAGGACTTGTGTGCCAATGCAAGACCGGAACCAACAACAGGATTTACTTTTGCTGATGATCCATCTGATTGTGCAGCTTATTTATGGTGTAACTACAGAGGAACCAATTTAGTTTCAGTCCATCAAGGAAGATGCTCACTTGGTAACTTTAATCCCTCAACAAGCAGTTGTGAAACTGGATTTGCATGTGCTGGAAAATGTCAGTTGCTTACACTTCCTAATACAGTTCGGGTATGTTGTGTAGTTTAACGTATCTAGTCACATAATGTCCATATGTCACCCCCTCCCCAAATCTTCCTGATTCCTGACTCAATCCCTAAGCCAATCACTATTTTTGACCCTAAAGATGATCACTTAAATACCACAAATATTTCAGGTTGCTGTCCCAGATGATAGAACATGCAGAAGCTTTGTAACATGCGAAGGCCCCAACATATCCCCTACAGTTCTCACATGCTCACCAACAGCTGTATTTAATCGTAATTTTGGAGTATGTACAACACCATCAATTGCTCCATGCACTGGTACTTAATTTCCTGAACTTCTTTTTGCTTTCACTTGCTCTTAATTCCTTCCTCTTTTTACAGGTGGTTCCGAGGAAGCTTCAATTTGTGAAGTAGGTAAGGATGGATTCTTCAATGATGAATCAGCATGTGGAAAATATTTCTTCTGTAAGAATGGCGTTGGAACTAGAGAATTATGTCCAAATGGTTTCCATTTCAATGTAAAGGGAAATTTCTGTGATCATCCAGGAAATATTGAACCAAAATGCGTAGATGAAGCACAAGACAGCAATGTGTTAGAGATTCCAAAACCACCAGTTGTTTATGGTGGTGGTGTTAAGATGCCTTATCGAAGATTTTCAAGAAACTAAAAATATGGAAATAAAGATTTGAATTTTTAAATTAATTTTTGAATTATTTTGGTTAAGAAAATTTTGGGAAAATTGGTGATTTCAGGCTTCAAACCAGACTCACAACGGAATAAGATCGAAAATTTTACTTTGTAGACTTGTGAGACTTTGGCGAATTGGTTATTATTGCTTTAAAATTCGCCTCTATGCCGACGCGATTCTAAATTCTCAACCAAACCGACTCGACACTGGCATGGTTCCGGCCTTTGGATCAATTAAACGACGAAACGCTTTGTCACAATATCAGCTTGTTATGGGCAACCAGCTTGTCGTGTGCAGTTTCGGTCACCCAGGTGATCCGCGAGAAATAAAAGGTTGTTTACCACTGCCCTAAGTGTTACGCAAGAGCGACACGTAAAAACACTCCAATACGAGTCTGTCAGAGCTTCATTAAGATTGCTTTACTTAATGCAAAATGTGAGTTATATTCCCACCGCATGGAAGTGAAGGTAACCATTGTGGAACTTTTTTCATTTGTGTTGCTCGGGATTTATTGATTTAACGTTGAAATTCAAAGACTTCTGGTACTCACTTGTTTCTTTCTCTGTAATGCATGTTTTAATCAATTAACTTGACCCTAGTGAATTCAGCCTTAAGTTACAACCTTAGTGTATTTCTAGAATTCTCTACATCCGAATATCAGCATCAATTTTATGGCACTTTTATATCAAAAGACAATCACAGACTGCCATAACGTTGTTAATAAAGTTTAATTTTTAACCTCATAAAACTCCAAATGTTATCAAATAGGGACACGTGAATATGATAGTTTTCTATTTCACTACTAGATGTAGATGTATCAAATTGATAAAGACTTGTTAGCAATTTCCTCCTTTAAAATTAATTGTGTTTTGCCAATTTTCATTCAGAAGTTTCATATTTGTCAAGTAAACATTTAGAGAAAGCTTGACGATAGTTCAGATAAATCAAAAGTAAAGCACTTGACAGGAAACTACGGAAGCAAATGAGATACCATTGAAAGTAAGTATGAGAGGCAATAATATTAATTAAAGGCGCATTTTAAGTAGGTTTAGAATTTTTAAGAAGCATCCTAGCTTCAATTGTGATATTTGACTACTGGAACTGGCTTTATATGCCAGTTTGAAGCCTTTCAACTTTTCAACAATGTTGCTTAATTTGCTAGAGGTTTTTGAAGCAATAATGCATACCTTAATAAGCCAAGAACACCCCCTAATACGTCCAATAAATCTCTAGACATCAAGTTGACATCAACTAAACATCAACTTGGCATCGCTAAACATCAAATTGACGTCAACTAGATATCAACAACTGAATATTAGTTTGTCAGACATAAGACCAGCATAGTCAGACATAAGACCAGCATAGTAACACAACAAACTATAATATTTGATATTTTACAAGTTATTGTTTCATCAATAATAGTTTTCGCACGTCTTCAACATGTTGAAATCTTTATCAATAGACCATAGTGATAAGACTACTAAACTATAAAAGGAACAGAACTTCAATTCCCAAAATTAGTTGAAAATAAGCACTAAACAAAAATGAAAGGTAAGAAACTATATTTGATTTTCAGCCATAAAATTGTGAAACTCTCGAATTTTCCATCCAGGTCTCTTAATCCTCGCGCTTATTTCTAGCGCATTCGCTAGTCAAGATTTATGCAAAGATGCTCTAACACCAGCTGGATCAACATTTAAATTTGCTGATGATCCAGCAAGTTGTGCTGGTTATTTGTATTGTCACTATGTAGGAGATGTATTACAACAAGTTGTTCAAGGAACCTGTCCACCAGGCTTCAACTTCAATGGTGCCTCAGCATCGTGCGAAAATGAAGTCGCTTTTCCTTGCACTGCTGCATGTGAATTTAATCCAGCTGGAACAGCTATAAAGGTAAGAAATAATTGGATTTTAAATTGATTAGAAATTGGAACCTGGATGGTGTGACTATGGCCATGCTGGATTTAAACTGAATCCGACATCAAGTCAGAGTCATGTCGTCTTGGTCCCAGGCTTCATATGGATTAACCAACTTGTTTCTAGATCGGAGTTGATGGTGATACAACATGCAGACAATTCAAAACTTGTGACGGACCAACAGTAGGGGCTACAGTTTTCAGCTGTGGTGAAACATCAGTATTCAATCGTAATTATGGAGTCTGTACACGAGCATCAATCGCCCCATGTAAGAATCAGACTACCTTAAAAATTACACAAAATTTAATACAAATTTTCCAATTCCTTTAAAGGCCCTGGATCTGGTGGAAGTGGTGGTGGTGGAACACAATGTGAAGTAGGAAAAGATGGCTATTTCAATGACGAATCAGGATGTGACAAATATATATTCTGCGATGGAGGTGTACAGACGAATGATGCATGTCCACCTGGTTATCATTTCAATCCAATTGATTTAGTGTGTGATGATCCTGAAAAGTTAGATCCAATTTGTGAAGAACCTGTTGTTGCAAACATACCATTTGGACCAGAAATTCCAAAGCCACCAGTTGTCAATAGAATTGGACGTAGATTTTGAAATGTGAGAATATTTGAGAAAATAAATAAATGCATTTTTTTGGGAGCTAAGGTAGTAAGGTGTTTGTAATTGTGTGTGGTTCAGGTGGAAGGAAGCTGTCGATAGGCACAGGGTTGCATTTGCTATTGGCAATTGGCAGGCGGAAGCCAGCGATTGAGCTAGCTTTAGGCGTCATTTGAGGGAAGCCATGGACCACAGTAGAGTAAGTAAAGTAAGTCTTGTAGCTGCATGCTGCGATACAGGTCAGGTGTCAACCTCCTGGACCTGAGACAGACCTTAAGACTTGGCAGACTTCTTATATAAATCCACACAACCCAAAAACCTCTCTTAAAGCACTTCCAATCACTTTAATTCCGTAATTTAATTGCTGCGTGCTGAGATACAGGTCAGGGGTAAGCATCCTGGACCTAAGATAGAGCCCAAGACTTGACAGACTTCTTATATAATCCACACTCTCTTAAAGCACTTCCCATCACTCAAATACCGTAATTTAATATTCTGTCCTCATCATCTCGACTTACAGTCACAAAGAAAGTCTCAAGACTCATGTCAATTCCCCAATTCACATGCATGTCTTTTAAGTAATCTCAGATCATTGCTATCAAAAATGGCAGTCAAATAATAAACAGCATTAAAGTGCTGGAAAGCGATGAAATTTAAAAATTTATTTCTATAGATTAAATCTTTAAGATTAGCAGACATCGCGACTTTTTTCAGTCATCTCATTCTCTCTCTCCCGTCCGCGATGTCAATACTTTACTTTAATCGCTCAATGAGATTTCACATTTTATGTTGATTATACTAGATGGAAGATCAGAGGATGCATCGCACCCAAAGAGACCATTTTAACTGTTTCTGATGTGTGTGTCTCTACATGACGCAGCAGATAAAATGATCTCATTTTATGCTTGCAACAGCAATTATTTTTTAAAAAAGTCTTCTTTTGCTGCACTTCCTTTAATCTTTTACTATGATGTCAGCTAGATGCAAATGGATTGGTAAAGAGATTTGTCCAATGTGTCGGATTGTGAATAAGGCGATGACTTAATGACATTTTGGATGATAGATAGTTGAAAGTATATCAAGCGATGACTTAAGATCAAGATATGGTTGATGGAGCGGCGATTTAATGTTAAATATAGTAATTAAAGTAACGACTTAAGGTGGAATATAGTGAATAAAGCAACGATTTGAATTCAAATTTGGTGACTAAAGTAACGACTTAAGGTCAAATTTAGTGACTAAAGTAACGACTTAAGGTCAAATTTAGCGAATAAAGCAAACTTACGGTCAAATTTAGTGACTAAAGTAACGACTTAAGGTCAAATTTAGTGACTAAATCAACGACTTAAGGTCAAATTTAGCGAATAAAGCAACAACTTAAGGTCAAATTTAGCGAATAAAGCAACAACTTAAGGTCAAATTTAGTGAATAAAGCAACGACTTAAGGTCAAATTTAGCGAATAAAGCAACAACTTAAGGTCAAATTTAAAATAAAGCAATGGTTTAAGGGTCATAGTCTCATAAGGCGACGACTTAAGATCAAATTGTATTCAAAAACTAACGACTTGTCCTTAAGTTCTTATCCAGTTTTTATGAAACAGCGATCTAATGTCAATTTACTTAAAAGATTCTAAAACAAAGCGTCGATTTGAAGCGTCGATTTGAAGCGCCAATTACCAATATACATAAATGCTCAATTAAATCCCTAATTATGCTGCAATCTCTTCAACTTGCACTCATTTTTTTCCCTTTTAGCTCTTTACATCTTTTTATTGACTGTCGTCGACTTTTTTTCCCTTTTTTATTCTTATTTCCACTTCTTGATTACTTTTATGTGACAATGAATTTATTTTTTTAAGCTATTTCCATCTCACTCTCTGTCCTTTCCTCGATTCTCCATGACAGCATTTTTATGTATATTATTATATACATTTTTTTGCCATGCAAAGCAGAATGAAGACAAGAGATGATAGTAAAGAAGTGGATTTTATGATGCTCATCTGATATCTGATGGTTCATTTCAATGGCTCTCTTATGACTTTGCATTCAGTTTAGGGAAGAGACACAAGAAGAAAAAAATCAGTTTTTAGCACAAAATACATTTTAAAGAGTAAATTCCCATCAAAATCATTATCAAATTCATACTCGAATGTCGATGGACGTGCCAGTTAAGAATGTTGGCCATAATGGAAGAGTCAAATGCTTTTAAATGTCGTCATAAAATGAAAATAAATTTTGTTTCATGGTAAAATGACACGAAAAAAATATAAGATAGATAATGTCGATAGATGCCTGACTGTACATAACTAACCAGTTCATACTAGATGAAAATGAAGCTTTTTGTTTTGTACAAAAAATAGATAAAGAGGGGAATCGATAGAGAGATTGAAGCTCTTTTTGTGATGATGATAATGTCATTGGGATGTCAATGGATGGTTAAGTTGTGTAGAGTTTTATGGAAGAATTGGGAATGTGGGGCCACACCCACAATGGTAGAGATATCATAATCTATCCAAAAACATCAAATTATTCCTAAAACTTCTTGTATCGTCAGTTCAGTCATGAAAATTACAATGCACTTAATATCAAGATCTCGAGTCTTGGACGGACAATAAGATACAGTCAAAAATTGCAGGTCTGCGGATCTGAAACACAGGAAATGTATGCTTTGAGTTCTTGGTCTAAACTTAATTCCGAACAATGGATTCCGAATGAGATTTGAACATATGTCCTACGATTTTCAGTAGCATGCTCCAACCACTGAGCTTTCTTGCTGATTTCGCTGGTTGAACAGATCAATTGCGATTCATGACGTTCACTAGAAGTCTTCTAAGGCTAGCTATATCGCAAACATCTATTTGCCAATTACCGGTACCAAATGTAATGTTATCACCATCGACAGCTACTCTCTATATGTTCTTGGGCCTAAACCACTGAGCTATCTGGGCATATTCTCCTATTTGGTATTCTACCATTCCTAAAGTATACCAGTGGTGAGCAACCTTTTATTCTAGCGACACACCCTGATTGAAAGTCTCGACTTAAACCTTACAAGCATGCTGATCATGGCATTTTCAGACAATTTTGGCGACATACAAGTGTTTCGCGGTAAACAGATTGTCCACCACTGGTTTGGTTAATCCACTCCCTATTTAGGAAGTGACTTCAGGGCTACGCAATTGAAAGAAGGCGCATTGGCGTAGTAAGCCGACATCCTTAAGCACAATCTTAGAGAACCAATGAGGTACAGTTCCGTGACAAACAGGTTGTCCATCCTTGTACCATACCCTTACTACTGCACTCCCTTTGATTTACCATCGATAACTAATTACAGCAATCTAAACAATTATCGATATCTGATCAAAAAACAACCGATTCTTCTTCCTCAACATCCCAAAATATAACAATCTCATTCTACAAGTTTCACAAGCTTTTTTTATTCATTAATCAACAATTTTCAAGTCGCCAAAAAACTTTCATCGTATATCCCCGGAATAATGATGTAATAATAATGTGAATGCCATCGCTTCTTCTTATTATGTTTCATACTATAGCGTATTAAGTAATTGTCTTCGCTCTGTATGTGTCGTTGCTGTGTGTCTGCTTTTTTTCGACAGGATGTAACGAATTCGAGAGAATGAAACAAGTTGTGAGACAGAACGAATGTCTAGTAAAGGAACGTAATGATAATCCGAGAATATAAGCATAGAGGAATAAAATAAAAAAATAAATAGATAGCACAAGAAGAAGAACATGAAAATGATAATATGATACTCATTAAAATTCGCGAAGTAATGTCGTCTTCGAGACGAGACGCTCAGTAATTTCTTTTTCTATCTATCTATGCTTCTATCTATTTTTTTTTTTTGTGATGCTCCTTCTGCTGTTTTATTCTTCCCAAGTGAATTAAAGATGAGATGAATCAAGTTGTGGTGATGAGGGATAGAGCGACTTTATTTTTGGATGATGGGTAGCCTTGAACTCTTATTGGTACTTGGTAAAATGTAGCCAGCGATAGAGCTTCAGACGCCAACTGAGGGAGGCCATAGATCACACTTGATCTGTACGACCAGCGAAGTAAGTAAGTAAGTAACCTTGAACTCTTGTTTGGAGGGTAAGAAACTCAAAAATGCTTTTTAGGATTAACGAACCTTAATTGCAACCAGTACTAGTTAAAGCTTTCTAGATAAGCAGCCTTTAAATGACAATTGGTCTCTTGAATAGCACAGGTTTGCTAATCTTCATAAATTCCGGCTCCAGGCCGACTTGACTCTGACTTGTTGCCAGATTCGGTTTAAATCAAGCACCATGTCAGAGTCAAGTCAGACCGGCACCAGATTTTAGATTAAATAACCAATTTGTGTTACTCGGAGCAGGTGCAATAGGATTTGAACCAATGACTTTCAAGTTACCATACCAAACTTACAAAGACACCAAAAGTTAGATCTAAGATTATATCCTGTTTAGGCACAAGTTGAAAATATCCAACCACAGACCGTCGTGAAGCCAGATTTCGGATCTATACAACAATTTGGGGTAGATACACTGAAGTTAATTGCTATTCTTTCAATAAGGTAGACCTATTTCTACCTAGCATTGTAAATAACAGTTCTGACACTAGCAATAAAAGGTACCGTGGCAGCACGTGGGGGGATCACGACACCGATGGTCTACCCAAGGTTACATCCTTTGTTGATTTCACCAACAACTGCGACCTAAAACCCACCAAATCCCCCAACAATTCCCTCATCATCCACAAAAATAAGCTACAAGACACACAAGCTGCACAAGATATGAGCAGCACACAGGGAAGACGATAGATGAAATTGAATGAGAAATAGAATAAGGAAGCAAAGAATAAAAGGAACGACAGAAAAAGTTATACAAGTCAAAAAAAAATTGACTTTAACTTTGATGTTGCTGTTACAGTCTCATGAAATAGAAATTTGAGACATGAAACAAATTAAGATTATTCAAATCATGTGACATGCTTGATGCTACAAACTTTATGTCATGTCAAAGATTTCCTAGAAATAATTTTTAAATCTCAGCAAACATTGAAAAAATTCAATTTTTAAATTTTCTTAAAATCGATCAATTTTGTCATCCAAAACCTCGTGTGTGCCTGAAACTAAGCATCTCTCAAAAAATAATGGAAGAAAATTACAATCCACAAGTCTACAATTTTTCACTTCCATCAAATATGACTGAATCAATTATGAATTGGCAATTGGATACATATGAAGTAAAAAGTCCAACATATCCAGTTTTATTGGATCATACACATGCTGTCATATGGCATTTACTTGCTGACAACGGAAATGAATTGTCAACATTGAATAATTCAGACATTTTATGGGCATTGAGATTTTTGGAATCGATTGACACAAAAGACGCCGGCGATACGACAGATCTTGATGGAGTCATAAAATTCATGAGAAAATTGTTAATATCACGTTATGCTGCGGAGGATGAAGAGGATTTGACGACAAAGAATCAAACATTTCTTGACTCAATAACATCACCAGATGACTCGATGTCGCTGTCTTATGAAGAGTATCTTAACTGTCCTGAAGTACTTGCTGACGATGGTAAGGTCTTGTCATTGGAAAAAATGGCTGTCGATGCAAAATGTACGAAATCTGAGATGGTTGAGCGATTGAAGGCTATGCAAAATGAGTCATCGAGTGATGGTGTCATGTCACTTGAGGATGCTATTAAGTTATTGGAAAAATCTTAGAAAAATTTAATAAAAATTGATTGTGATTGTTGGTGGAAATGAGGTTTTTGAGTGTCAATAGGGACTCATGGGTAGTTACAGTACAATGTGGTTGCTAAGGCATCGGTATGTCGCTGGATTAACCTATAACAGGCAAAGAACATGATTTCGATGGCTTGATTTCCTTAAATATATTGGTTAGGCATGCTTGCAAGCGTAACTCTCACATTCCTTTGCTCTTGACTGCATGATCTTTACCTGATAAGGAACGGCATCGTTACTACTGATTTTGACCCATTTTAACGGCAAATAAAGCATTTTTCCGCATTATTCTGGTCGAAATGTCTGCATCCTAACTATTGATCACACAGTTTAGAGTCTATAGGATGCAAGAATGTAGCCTGAAATGTATTTAGAGGTAAGGAGGAAGTGTGGGGAGGTATAAAGTGTCCTAATGCACAAAACTCAAAAATTTGGTAATTTTTTTATAATTTCAGTCTCGAAAAGCATTACTAAATTGCATTTTTGTGTCCACAAAGGAACAGGAGGTAGTTGACCCTCTGGATACGCCTCGGAATGAAACTCAAATAATTAACTACAAAATCTAATTTTTATTACAGTCAAGCTATTCAAAAAATCCAAAAATTCCATCAATCCTGAATCTTAGCACTCAAAAGCTCATCCAGCTTCTCATCCAAGATTTTCCTCAATTTTTCCTCAACAATTTCCCCAAATTTTTCCAGGAAGTTATTCTCAATTTTCTTTAATTTTGCGTCAATTCTGCTTTTTGTTGTTTCAACTTCTTTGTCAATTTTGCTGAGCTTTTTCGACATTTTTGCCTCAAATTTTGAGAATTTTCCATCAATTTTAGTCAGCTTGTCATTCAGTCCTAAACCTTCAGACACTAATTCCTTCATATTTTCACTCAAATGTAGAATTTTCATGTCAATTGTCGTGTTTATAGCTTCAAAGTCATAAGTTAAGGATGTCAAGCTTGCTGGATTTCTACACAATGGCTTGCTCCCTAAGTCAACTGTGTAGTTCCTCAATCCTTCAAATCGATTCCTCAAAGTTGTAAAATTAAAAAATCTCGATTTTTCAAAACTTTTTCCGAATTTTTCATAATTTTCCGTAAATTCTTCGGAATTTAAGAATTTTGATTCCGTTTCAAGCTTTGTGAGCTTCTCATTCATAAAGACATAGTCAGCATTGACACATTTGTTCCTTGCCACATCAATAGCTTCAATGACTTCATCTCTGTTGTACACAAACTTCTTAACACAAGTCCGTGAAAACCAAAAGCATCGCAATTTTGGTAAATTATCAAACACATCAGGCTCAATATGGACGAGATTGTTGGCCACAAATGATAAAATTTCTAAATTTGGATTTGCATCAAAAACGCCTGATTCGAGAACTTCAATTGAGTTGTAGCATAATGATAAATAAATCAGTTTTGGGAATGGCTTCAAGTCAGCTTGATGGATTTCCTTTAATTCAGCAAATTCGATGAAAATCAGCTCAAGATTTGTGAAGAATTTTTCCAAATTTCGTGGAAAATATTGAAGGATTTTGTACACGGAATAGAAGCCAGTCACATCGTCGTTGGACTTTAGGTCTGAATGAGTTCCAGCTATTGATGTAATTTGTGCTGATTCATATGTTGTTATGTTGGGAAGGCTTATTGCTTTACAGAAATATGGATCACCAAATTTATAAAAATTATCAATTTTATATTCACATTCAATGTCAAATGATGCTGATAAGCCACAGATGATGATTAAAAAGCTAATTATTAGGCTGAAATTGAAAGAATTTTTGAGAATTTTTTGGATTTAAAATACAATTTTATTTAACTTACTGGATATTTATAGACATAATTGCACTTTTAAGTAACTAATTTATTAAGTTAACTAATTTTAATGATTTTACAGCACGCTTGCTATTTAAAAGATTGAGAATGACCTAAACATTTACAAATGATTGACAATATTTGAGAACTTAGATGAGAGAATGATTTTACAGCATGCTTAATTTTTAAACGCTATTGAGCAATAACCTGATGTCACTACTTTACGCTTCTGAGCACGCTCAGAGAGCATGCTCTTTTAACGTGCTCAGAGCACATCGTGAGCATGCTCTAGAATGTGGTGTGAATAAGACATTTTTTGAAAAGTGTCATGTGACATAAAGTTGAGCATGCTCAGAGCATACTTAGGAGCATGCTCAATGAGCATACTCAAGAGTATGCTCACTAAGTATGTATAAATATGCAAAATTTAAAAAAAAATTAATTAATTTCACTTTGTAGTACTTTTTTAATCCTATAATATTTAGTATTAGAAAATGTAGAATCCTGTTTAATTAATAATCTGAAAAAACCAAAGTTAGAAAATTTCGCTTTCAATCGAACCTGAGACCGCTTCGTTGCGAGACCATCGCCTTAACCATTACGCCACCGCTGTATTTTACCTAATAATTTACATATTATATAAATGATGTGTTTTTTATGTAAGAGTTTTTTGGTTATTTTTTTCGGTGTTTCACTGTATTTTCAGGTGGATAATTTTCATAGATTTTTCCAAGATTTTCCACATTTCCACGTTGTGCTCAGAGTGTTTGAGCATGCTCAACGATGTGCTCAGGTGAGCACGCTGAAATTTCATAAACCACATTTTCGCTTTGTGCTCAGAGTGTGCTCTTGAGCATGCTCAACGATGTGCTCAGGTGAGCACGCTGAAATTTCATAAATCACATTTCCTCGTTGTGCTCAGCTCTTGAGCATGCTACGATGTGCTCAGGTGACACGCTGAAACATAAACCAATTCAGAGTGTGCTCTTGAGCATGAACGATGTGCTCAGGTGAGCATGAAATTTCATAAACCACATTTTCGCTTTGTGTCAGAGTGTGCTTTGAGCATGCTCAACGAGTGCTCAAGTGAGCACGCTGAAATTTCATAAACCACACTGTGTATTAAATTTGTATGAAAATCTAATACAAAATATTAGATTTTCCTCAAATACAAAAATATTAAATTTTAATACATTTGTATTAATCGAGAAAAATTTGAGAAAAACCGTTGTGGTCATTCCAAATTTAATATAATCGTATTAAAATTTAATATTCCCATTTTAAATTTCTTTAATTTTTTAAAACTGAAAAATTCGGTAAAAATTATTAAAACTAATATTTTTTTATTAGATTCTAATATAATTTTATTAAAAATTGCTTATATATAAATTTTGAAAATATGTAAACGCATGTGATACAATAATTTTGTCTTTTCGATGCCTTTTTGTAAAATTTCTTCCTTCTTCAGTGTAGTCAATGAAGTGTCCGAATGAATCCGAGTCCGCAGCACACTATAAGTTTTTTCTAGAAAAAAAAATATATGATTATTAAAATCAGAATCGTTCATTTTATTATCTTAAATATATTATACCTGATTTGAACCAATCGATGATATTGAATTTGCTGACTTCTTACGACCTCTACTTTTCCATAGCATCTTCATTGAACATCCAGTCCAGATCGGTTTTATTTGATAAAAAAAAAATTTTAATTAGCACACGAATTTTTCAAAATTTATATTAAAAATTACCTTTTTTTATAACTTCACTATGTTTTATTTGTTTGATGCTCTTTATGAGCTTTAATATCACTAAAATACCCATTAAACTTTTCTTTAAAATAAAGCATTTTTTAATATTTCAATTATTAAGTCTTTAATTGTACTGACGCTTCACATTTTTTTTACTAATAGAAATATATTAAAATTTAATACTAAAATATTAAATATAAATAACAATAACAAATATTAAATTCATTTTAATACTAAAATATTAAATTTTAATAGTAAAATATTAAATTTTAATATAAATTTAATACTAAAATATTAAATTTTAATATAGTAAATAATTAAATAGTAAAATATTAAATTTTAATACTAAAATATTAAATTTTAATATAATTGTATTAAAATTCAATAGAAAATTTTAAAACTTTTGGATTTTAAACAAAAAACTAATAAAAAACTATTAGAATCTAATAAAAAATATTAGAAAATAGTTTAATACAAATCTAATATGAAAATATTACAATTATTTTTATGAGTGCACATTTTCGCTTTGTGCTCAGAGTGTGCTCTTGAGCATGCTCAACAATGTGCTCAGATGAGCATGTTAAAATTAAATGTAACATAATACATGAGCATGCTCAGAATGTACTCATGAGCATGCTCAACGATGTGCTCAGGTGAGCATGTTAAAATAAAATGTTAATTGAGCATGCTCAAGATATGCTCAGGAGCATGCTCAAGAGTATGCTCAGATGAGCATGCTAATATTTAAAATGCCATTTTTGAGCATGCTTAAGATGTGCTCAAGAGCATTAGCAGTGTGCTCAGGTACATCAAAATTTTGATTTTAGTATGCTCATCATGCTCAGTTGAACGTGCTCACCTGAGCACGCTCAAAAATATTTTATATTTTTCGAGAGCACATTCAGAGGTGCTCATGAGCGTGCTCAGTTGAGCATGCTATGGTGAGCACGTAAAACGATGAATTTGAGCATGCTCAGAAGCGTGCTCACAAAACTGAGCACGCTCTTTGTATACTCGGGATAGATTAGCTTAATTATCAGCTCATTACATTGAGCACTGTGCGAGAATCTTTGTCATATCGACAATACTATATGTCAGTGTTGGGCAACCTGTGTACCACAGCACATAATTGAGTTTCAGAACCATATGTGAGGTTTCGGTCTAGGCTTAATATCAAAGTTTTGATGACCACTATGGTTGGCCCACCAATGGTGTAAAGTCATTTAAAAACCATTTCAGTTACTAGAACTGTTTTCTATATAAAATATAAGAATTCTGTGTCGTATTCGACAGTACAAACCGATTTGACTCATACTTGAAGCTGGATTTAATCGTAACTGGTCTGGCGTCAAAGACACGCTTGTCTGGGACCCGATTTTCGGCTAAATTCGCGTCTTGTACAAGAGTTTGGCATTAATCTTGAAATATTAATTATTAACTCTGAGGGTTTGTTCATCTTCCACCTAATTCTAGCATTATAAAATCACAATTAACACGTTTTTCTAAGGACGATTGACTAATTTTCTACTGATTATTCTCGCGAACGACCAAAGAACTCTTGGAAGAAGGCTGTTGATAGAGACAGTATTGTACATGACATAGAAAATTTGCAGACAGAAGCTAGAGATAGAGACAGCTTTAGGCGCCATCTGAGGGAAGCCATGGATCATAATTGATCTGTACGGTCAGCGAAATGAGTAAGTATTATTTTAAATTTTTGGATATACTTCTTCAGATTTTAAAAAAGTAATTTTGCTTATAAAAATAAATATCAAAAATGTGATTTTATTAACCCACCCATCTTCATTCAAACATGAAAAAACATAAAAAATAAGCCTCAATATTTTTTATTCCTCTTTCTTTGCTGGCTGTTTTTTAATATTTTTACATCGCTTACATATCATTATTCCCATCATCATTATTATTCCTTTTATTATTATTCTTCTTTTTTATGATTAAAATCATTCATGAAAGAAAAATTATTCCATTAGATTATTTATGACTCACATTATGCTGTCATTAATGTTACTATTATATTGAAAAATAATTCGATGGGTTTCTCAAAACATGCAGATGATATGGAAATGTTGCGGAATATTGAGCAGTTAACTAAGTTGATGGGGGAAACGAGAGTTTGAATTTTGGAGTTTTAGGGCGCATTTTTTTAGGGCATAGACAAGGTATGGAGTCACAGTTTGGTAGCAGATTGAGGTACAAACTAGGTTCATATCCAAAAAGTACTAAAAGAACGTTCGTAACTTGCGTAATGTCTCTAACCATACCCGAATAACATAATTTGATTAATCGATCAAATATCCGACTCTAAGCTTGGTGGCTTATTCGGTTTGAATTCGACACCATGCCAAAGTCACGCCAACCTGGTTCCACAGGACTGATTATTGACACAGATCATATACTCTACACTCCCTTTAGCCCACATCACCTATACTTTACACTTCCTACACCTCATACCCCCTATACCCCGCCTTCCATATAATCAAGACCCAATATAACCCACACCTCCAAGACCATATACCCTCTATACTCTACACCCCATATACCTATACCTCATTACTACCCCTTCAAGTTCTGCATAATCTCCGAACATAAAGTATATTGACAGCATTAAAGTCATTTCAAATTTAATCAGCCTCCAAAATTCTGTACTACATCGGACATCCAGTCATAATACCACCAAAACCACATCAATTGCTTAAACTATTTTACAAAAACGCACAACACAAGACTTATAACTTGTAACAAACTTATTTATGATAGTTAAAACACATTCACGGAACAATTTTCATTTGATCATAATTCAAATCAAAATGTCATGAAGAGGCACCTTTTTATGGTTTATGAAGTTTCGTACAGTTTATAATGTGCATTCACGTGAGGTAAGACAAAAAAAATTGTGAATTATTGATGGTATTTTGAAGAATTTAAATTTGATATTGAGAATATCAAAGTTTATGATGTGTAGATTTGGGGCTAAAATTAACTGAAATTCTGGAATTTAAATTAAAAATTTTTGGAATTTTATTAAAAATAAATTTGAAATTTTTAAGAAGAAAATTAAAAATTATTTGAAATTTATTTCAAATTTTACAATTTTAAATAAATATTAAATTTAGACTAAATTGACATTTTGAATTTAAAATAATTTTTAATTAAATTTAATTTAAATAATTGTAATTTTAATTTATTTGAGCCATATTTTCAATTTTTTTATTCAATTATTTTTAAAAATTTGCAATTTTATAACATTTTGTATTTTTTCTAAATTAGTTTAAACAATTTTTTAATTATCAATTTTTAAATTTTCATTTTTTAATTAATTTTTTAACTTTCAATTTTTAATTTTAATATTTAATTTTCAATTAATTTTTTTAACTTTAATAAATTAAAAAAAATTAATACAATAAAATATCAAAATTTCCATTTTATCCCAAAAAGACTTAACAATATTCTCAATATCTAAATTCAAACATTTCAATAAATTCCCCAATTCTTCTCATTAAAATTAAACTCTATTAATTGTGCTAATAAGTGAAAATGAAAAGATATTCACAATTAGTAACCAAATTTATACTAATTCTTATCATAAAACATTAAAGAAAATTCTCGGAAATCCCACAAAAAGCATGTTATCTTCAAATTATGTTTTGAATTTGATCTGAAACTTTTCCATGAATTGAAAATTAAATTTTAATTGACAAAAAAACTTTTGAATTTATTATTCTTGGTTTATGCTTGTTATGGCATTAAAATCCACAAATATGAGGAATATCAATTAAAATGTGTTGTTGAAAATTTGAATTATTGAAGATTTTTGAGGATTTTTATGTGAATTTAATATTATAATTTATTAAAATAATTAGATATATTTAAAAGTTATAAATTACAAAACTGTCATTAATCCTCACATTTCTATAATTTATTAATTTCAAAAAGTTTAAAAATCTTCAAATTATTCCCGAAAAGTCCCAAAATCGTTCCTTAATTCCTCAAACTCAAAAACCGTAATTTGATTCTAAATTTCGCTTCTATTTTTTTCATTTTCAGCATGTTAAAATAACATTTTAAAAATATAAAAAAGAAAATAAAAAGAGTTCAAAATTCTTTCCATAAGAAACTGTCATAAAGGCATAACAAGCATCATGCGAAGACAACGAAAAGCAATAAACATAAAAAAATTCGAACCTTTTTTCACTTTTCTTTTTTCTCATTCCAAAAATTGTCGTCAAAAAAGTTCAGTTTTTAAATTTTTTTTGCGAATTTTTTCATGCGTCGCGGTACAATCAATTGAACTCCTTTCATGCATTGTCATCGGTAGGAAGCAAAATAAGAGGAATAAAAAAAAATTGAAGATGTTCATTGATGGATGAAGGAATGGAGTTTAACGATGGGAATGAATTGGGGTCTGAAGAAGGAATAAGGCGCAGTTATTGTTAATTTGTGAAATTGTCAGAGGTTGGAGCAACGATACAAAAGTGCTGTGAATTAGAAACTGGCAGAAGTTATCAAAAGACTGATACAGCTTTCGATGAATTCTTAATGCGGCAATGGGCTACCGTGCGCCTTCGTCAAGGAAGTAAGTAAGTAAGTCAGAGGCTGGAGCCAACTTGAATTCGAGGCATTTCGCTAAGAACTGATTGAAATTTGTATGAAATGTTATACTTCACAAGAGCCAACAGAATAATTCTGTTGAGAATCAAATTGATCCGATTGTGTGATGAGAATCGAACCCACGGGCCCAAGGTACTTTTTGTCAGCTGACTAACATGTCAAGCTAAATACGCTTTATATCTCAAATTCCTATTCTGACAAAACACTTATCCAAATAGCACAAGTCGATTAATCGGTCCAAGATTCGAATATAAGAGTCACTTCATTGTGGAACCGAATTGTTGATCTACTGACTGATTTATGCTATTCGGGTTAGTGTACACGTCCTTCATATAACTATAAAAAAAACCCAAAAGCCTCAAATATGATCTAAACCAGTAGTGAGCAACCAATGAGCCTAGTGACGCTCTAGTGTACTCACAAAATTGTTTGAAAATGCCATGAATCGTAATCTGAGTGCGGGTTCGGTCGAGCCTTACCATCAAGATGTACTCCGAAAAATATAAGTTTGCCCACGATTGTTTCCTAAACCTTACAATCTATTTCCCAATCATATCTATCCAACACCACTCCGACAATTCACATCCAAATCCACATCATATTTTCAATAATTTAAGATATAACCAGTGAAAAAAAAGAAAACGGAGTACATTAACGTACATCCACATTGAATAATATAAAAGCAAAATTTATGTATCATAACATGATAAGAACAGCGCGGCATGAAAGGGAAAATAAGCAGTAACAAAATAGGAAGAGAAAAAAAAAAACTTTTTTTATGGTTTTACGCTTCAATTACAGCATCTTGTTTCATCACAGTAATAATGCCAGCCAACAGAAAGAATTTTTTTGCTTCTTCTTGTTCCAGCTCCAAATTGGAGTGGATGGAGAGGCAACAACATGAAATTTACACACGCACATACCAAATAAACAACAGCAGTGGCAACAAAAGTTATTTTGGATATAAAATTATTTCGCGGCATATAAGAGATAATGTGATGCACTAAAAAGTAATGGAATAGACAGGCACAGGACATTTTGATTTGAATAAAAAAAAATTAATGATGCATGCTTTAAAGGAAGTGACTTGAGATTGTTTTATGAGGCTTAATGGGATATGAATAGAATAAGTCCAGTAATGGATATTTGAAATTAAGGAAGAAGTTTTGGAATTATTCATGGGAAGGTTTGATGATGGGAAGGGAGATATTGGTAGTTTATGGCTGAATACAGGGCTGCACACTTTTTGGAAGACACACAAGGTAAAAATAGGTGAAAATTTAGTTCCAGGCAAGCTTGACTTTGGCCTCAATTCAAATTCGATGAAATTCAGAATCAGGGCAGAGTCAAGTCGGTCTGGGATCAGATTATTGGTGACTTTTACGCTGTGTGCTTTCCGGGCAAGCTCTTAAAAGAATGCATATTGTATGGGTCAGACACTCCAATGTACAGCACTGGTCTATTGCCTGAAATTCACTATTATACTTCCAGTTCAAAATTAATATGCAGCTCTACAACACTAAAACTTAAAAAAAATCAATACTGAATTTTCAGACGTACAGACTCACCCAAAAAGTACAATGAAGAGAATCCAGGTGAATTCTAATCCCTCTCATCAATCAAGTTACGAAAGAAGAAAATGTTCATTTAAGGACTTTTAAGCCGAAGCACAGAATTTCCATAATTTATTTCCTCATCCTTTTTCATATTTTTCTGTGGATGAATGGTCTTCATTGAAAATTGGGTATGATAACTTTTTAGTTTGTGGTACAGAATGTAATTTTTATTAATGGTAAGAAGAAGGGATTAATGGCGATTCAATCATGTTTGTAGTGCCTTTGAGGAAGAGATTTAATTGAAAATTCTTTGAATGGCTTCAATTTAGAATGTAATTGAAGTCTGCCTGGACTTTAGAGTCAAAATATTGATTTTTATATTGCATTTTGAGTGGTAAATTCTTGGTTCCATCAGTGAAATATTACGTAATTTTGAAGTATTGTCGTCAATATGATGACGTTGGTACCACGTGTGGCAGTGTCTTAATTACTGTATTGCGCACTTACTTTAACTTTACTGGAACTAAGGTTAACAAAAAATCCAAATCTTTCTGGATCAAAAACCACAAAAATACTAACTATATTTGTTTGGAGCTGCCTCAATAAGCAAGCTATTGACGATAATCATCATTATTTAAAAACTAATTATTCAATTAAATTTACCCGAACAGCACAATCCATCAAGTTTCACTTTTTTTCATGAATCTAAGCCTAAATCAGCCCAGTTATGAAGCTCTCAGTGCATATTCACGTCTTGCCGTCTCAGCAACTATCCTGAGCGACAAAAATGAAGAAAGCTCTGCAACGGAGCTTTTAAGGCTTTGTTAATCCCCTTTTATTAGCATCAAATGGAATCCACCTATTTTGGCAGCCACATGGACGCCAAACGACGTTTAACAATTTCATAAAAGCTCCTAGATTGAGTCTTCTTCATTTGTGTCGCTCAGGTTTGTGATCTCTGAAAACTCCATTAATTAAGGTCATCTAAGCTGACTTTCTGGACACTAAAAGACCAATTGGAAGGAAGCTGTCGATAGAGACAGTATTGCACTTGGTATCGGAAATTTCCAAATGGAAGCCAGCGATAGAGCCAGCTTCAAGCTACTCCAATAAGAGGTCATCACAATTGATCCAGCGAAGTAAGTAAGTAAGGGTATGTAGTGGCACTCTGACGACTCCAATACTACTCGGGTTAATTCAAAATATTCTATTTTTAAAAACATAAATTATATCAAAAACATCAGATTTTATAACTCTCATTGATGTAAGTCCACTACGTTAATTGCTTTTTTAATGTAATTTATAACTATTTGAGTGATATAATTATAAACATTAATCACATTTGTGCTTGATATTCCGCACTAGATATGTGGAATAAAATTTCGTTTGCTTTTTTGTTTTCAATAATTTCGATAGCTTTACAGTCTGACTATAAGCTTCTTAAGTTAGAAAAATGTTACGGCGATAACAAAAGTGTTGTAATTGAAACTTGTACTTTTTTTGATGGATATCTGTTCAGTAATAAGATGAATATTATTGAGCCTATTAATTACTTAATGGTAAGTTGGAAAGCTGGCCAAAGTCACGCCAACCTGGGTCTGAATTCTTTGCATGCCTACAGCATAAATCTTCCAATAATTCTGTTTAGTTAATCCTGTAAATTACAGACTTTAATCACAATTAATCTATTCCAATTTTTAGTTCAAACTAAGCATATTCAAAAAAGAGCCCAACAACGAGTTCCGCGAGCTATTCAAGAACATCCCAGCTTTAAATTGGTGCAAAATAATGGATAAATCATCAAAACTCAATTCCAATTTTCTTGTCAAAATTGTCATAATGGTTGTTAAAGAAAAATTTCCTGAAGTTTACAAAAAATGTCCACTTGGTCCAGTTACTATTGATAAGGTTAATGGTACAATTGACAGAAGGGTCATTGTTATGTTTCCGAATGGAATTTATCGAATAAGTGTTGTATGGATGACTAAAAGTGGAGATTTGATGTTTAATTTCTTGGGATTGTTGGAAATTGTTAATTAATTTTGAAAAATAATTATGCTACTCTAATCTGAGCAACATAAACCTGAGTGACACAAAACTGAGCAACACAAACCTGAGTGACACAAAACTGAGCAACACAAACCTAAGTGACACAAATCTGAGCAACACAAACCCAAGTGACACAACATCTGAGCAACACAAACTCGAGTGACACAAATCTGAGCAACACAAACTCGAGTGACACAAATCTGAGCAACACAAACCTGAGCGGCACAAGTCTCAGCAACACAAACCCGAATGACACAAATCTGAGCAGCAAAAACTTAAGTAACACAAGCACAAGCGACATAAATTGGATCCTAAATCAATTTTTCATCTTAATCCATATCAATAAAATCCCAATCTAATTCAGAACTAAGTTTAATGTCTTTAATAAATAGAAATACATAAAATGATTCAATTTTCATCATCTAAAGTCATTAAAGATCACCCACAGATAGCACAAAAAGAATGAAATCAAAAAAATTCATTTCCATTTTTTATGAGTTTCAAAGAGAACAAATAAGGCATAAGAATGAATAGAGGAATTGCTCATCAAACCAAAAAAAAAGCGAAAAAGAGAAATAAATGAAAATTATCGTTGATGAGCGAGTTTTGTTACTGCATGTAGACACAAGAGCAGTCGACAATGTGATGGCGATGAAAGGCAGCAACAGCATCAGTAATTGAGCAAAGCAAAATGCATGAAAAGAAGAAAAGAAAGATGATATTATAAATTGCCCTAATTAAAATAAACTGGCAGTACCATTAAGTGAGATTACTTGCAACAATGAATGCATGTACGCCGCACAATATTTTTTTTTTTTTTTAAGAATGCTATGAAGTAGTTGCTGAAGTGAAGAGCGATAGAAATTATCATTAATTTTAACAACCATATCACTTCAAACTTCTTTCATTTCTTTGCTAGTTAGCTCCTGTTTTCTTTTTATTGACTCGATTTGGCGGGGTCGGTGGGGGATTGAGTGGATCGCTTTGTCATTTTTCTCAGAATTTTAATCTCAGATTCTCATATTTTTGACTCACATTCTCACATTTTTGACTCAGATTCTCACAATTTTCTCTCAAATTCTCACAATTTTATCTCAAATTCTCACAATTTTCTCTCAAATTCTCACAATTTTGTCTCAGATTCTCACAATTTTGTCTCAAATTCTCACAATCTTTTCTCAAATTCTCACAATTTTGTCTCAGATTCTCACAATTTTGTCTCAAATTCTCACAATCTTTTCTCAAATTTTCACAATTTTCTCTCAAATTCTCACAATTTTGTCTCAAATTCTCAAAATTTTGTCTCAAATTCTCACAATTTTCTCTCAAATTCTCACAATTTTCTCTCGAATTCTCACAATTTTCTCTCAAATTCTCACAATTTTGTCTCAAATTCTCACAATTTTGTCTCAGATTCTCACAATTTTGTCTCAAATTCTCACAATCTTTTCTCAAATTCTCACAAATTCTCACAATTTTCTCTCAAATTCTCACAATTTTGTCTCAAATTCTGACAAATTGTCTCTCAAATTCTCACAATTTTGTCTCAAATTCTCACAATTTTGTCTCAGATTCTCACAATTTTGTCTCAAATTCTCACAATCTTTTCTCAAATTCTCACAAATTTTCACAATTTTCTCTCAAATTCTCACAATTTTGTCTCAAATTCTCAAAATTTTGTCTCAGATTCTCACAATTTTCTCTCAAATTCTCACAATTTTCTCTCGAATTCTCACAATTTTCTCTCAAATTCTCACAATTTTGTCTCAAATTCTCACAATTTTGTCTCAGATTCTCACAATTTTGTCTCAAATTCTCTCAATGTTATTTCAAATTTTCTCAATTTTCTCTCAGATTCTCACAATTTTCTCTCAAATTCTGACAAATTGTCTCTCAAATTCTCACAATTTTGTCTCAAATTCTCACAATTTTGTCTCAGATTCTCACAATTTTGTCTCAAATTCTCACAATCTTTTCTCAAATTCTCACAAATTTTCACAATTTTCTCTCAAATTCTCACAATTTTGTCTCAAATTCTCAAAATTTTGTCTCAAATTCTCACAATTTTCTCTCAAATTCTCACAATTTTCTCTCGAATTCTCACAATTTTCTCTCAAATTCTCACAATTTTGTCTCAAATTCTCACAATTTTGACTCAGATTCTCACAATTTTGTCTCAAATTCTCACAATCTTTTCTCAAATTCTCACAAATTCTCACAATTTTCTCTCAAATTCTCACAATTTTGTCTCAAATTCTGACAAATTGTCTCTCAAATTCTCACAATTTTGTCTCAAATTCTCACAATTTTGTCTCAAATTCTCACAATCTTTTCTCAAATTCTCACAAATTTTCACAATTTTCTCTCAAATTCTCACAATTTTGTCTCAAATTCTCAAAATTTTGTCTCAAATTCTCACAATTTTCTCTCAAATTCTCACAATTTTCTCTCGAATTCTCACAATTTTCTCTCAAATTCTCACAATTTTGTCTCAAATTCTCACAATTTTGTCTCAGATTCTCACAATTTTGTCTCAAATTCTCTCAATGTTATTTCAAATTTTCTCAATTTTCTCTCAGATTCTCACAATTTTCTCTCAAATTCTGACAAATTGTCTCTCAAATTCTCACAATTTTGTCTCAAATTCTCACAATTTTGTCTCAGATTCTCACAATTTTGTCTCAAATTCTCACAATCTTTTCTCAAATTCTCACAAATTTTCACAATTTTCTCTCAAATTCTCACAATTTTGTCTCAAATTCTCAAAATTTTGTCTCAAATTCTCACAATTTTCTCTCAAATTCTCACAATTTTCTCTCGAATTCTCACAATTTTCTCTCAAATTCTCACAATTTTGTCTCAAATTCTCACAATTTTGTCTCAGATTCTCACAATTTTGTCTCAAATTCTCACAATCTTTTCTCAAATTCTCACAAATTCTCACAATTTTCTCTCAAATTCTCACAATTTTGTCTCAAATTCTCAAAATTTTGTCTCAAATTCTCACAATTTTCTCTCAAATTCTCACAATTTTCTCTCGAATTCTCACAATTTTCTCTCAAATTCTCACAATTTTGTCTCAGATTCTCTCAATTTTCTCTCAAATTCTCACAATTTTCTCTCAAATTCTCACAATCTTTTCTCAAATTCTCACAAATTCTCACAATTTTCTCTCAAATTCTCACAATTTTGTCTCAGATTCTCTCAATTTTCTCTCAAATTCTCACAATTTTCTCTCAAATTCTCACAATTTCCTCACTAAAATACACCTCATGCACTCTCAACTCTAACAAATAACCCAACTTACTGTCTATTTGCTCAATGCAAAATAAATAAAGAAAAAAATTGCAAAAAAAAAGTTTTTCATCCGATTTAATTGAATAGAATTTCTTTTAACGGTTATTGTTGCAGTCATAAAAATTGATGATGTCTGAAGTGCCTTCATTGCACTTCCATTTTTGTCTTCACAATCGCCTTCCCTACGCCCGATTAAAAATTTCTTCTTTTTTTGTCATTATTGCGACGATCATTTGAATAATTCTTATTGTCAATTGTACATTATGTCTCATTCATTACTTTTTATACTACTTTTTCCTGACTTTTAATGCTTGATAATTTGCTGACTGACAAGTTGAGCTACTGCGAAAATGTTACGAATAAATAAAAACTGAATCAATTTGGAATTTTCTTTAATTTTGCATCATCAATCAAATTCTTGTACTTTTTATTTTCCTGTGTGTAGGCAGGAAAGAAGCATGTTCTATATTTGGAGCAGGAAGGAAAAAATATGGGAATACAAAGCATTGCTTTTGCTTTTTTCAAGCTTCTTTGAATCTTCTGCATTTATTGGCTGAATTTGTTCTATTTTTAGAGAATTTTGAGATCAAAATGAAGGCTGACTTGTGATTTTGTTTGACTATTGCTATGCCTGAGCAACATAAATGTTCCATTTGCCAAAGTGCAACAGTTTTGCATCAGGTGGTCGTCCGTAGAATTGGTTGAACTTCATCCAAATTGTGATCCAAATTTGACCGAATTTTGTCAAGTTTCCTGTCGAATATTGGCAATTTAACTAGTAATAAAGGCCATTCACGGAATCCAAGAAAGCAACTACGTGACAAAAGACAACAAATAACTTCAACAAAGCACATAACACTTAAAACTATATCCGTTAAATACCAACAAAAAATTCCATCAGCATCCAGCACATTACCTAAATTACATCTCAATTACAATTGTAATTTCAATAATTGAACAGCCAAAAATTTACGAAATTGCTCCTAAAAATTATCGAATTTTAATAAATTGCACAGCATAGTTGTACCCAACTTGACAATAATCGTCCATCTCAATTGTCTATTGTCGATCCTAGAATATCAATTTACTTAAATTTGTCCCACTACACTCATTGTCCCCTACATCCATATAATTATGTTAACAAAATTACTTCCTTGACTTTTTTCTCATTTTATTGTTTACCTTCCAGGAAATTTAGCATTAACTTCAATTTACTCAATTCTAAAAAAATATATACATAATTCATGAATGACATTTTGATTCCTCCACGTGTAAGGATGATTATTCTAAGGCATTGAATCTCATTGTAGTTTTTGTAGTCGGTTTACTTGTGGGATGAACTTTTTTTGATACTATTTTGTTAGATAATCTGTTTGATGTGTGAATGAATTGAGAATGCTGGGATATTGTCAAGTAGTTCAAGGAATATAATATTTGATAGAACTTTAAGGCATTGTAGGCATTGTATCAGAGCTAAGAATATCGATGTTTGTTTGACTATATGCCCAAGTAGCCTTACTTATTTTATTAATTCGCTGGCCATACTGATTAATTGCGGTTCAAGCAGAGTTGACAGGTCTTTAGGGATTTGAAATCTTAAAATCCAAAAAGGCACCTTCACGGACTCTGTGAAGTCTTGATTCCAGAAATCGCAGAATCCGAAATACAAGGTCTCCATTTGAATCCGACTATTAGTGGAGGCGCCTACAAAATGGATTCCTGCTAATTCTGGATTCAAGTCTTCGGTTATGTGGGTCCTGTTGCTAGGTATTAGATTCCAAGCTTGTATCTGGAAGGAGCACGGCATGGAAATGATGAAAAATCAAAAGCCAGGCTGGCATGACTCCAGAATGCGGCTAGATTCGATGAATTTCGGCCTCAGGGTAAATGCACGCCGGCGAGATAGCTAAGATGAATTTCTTGACTAACTTAACGCTTGCTTAACGCATATCTTACGAATCCTTATTCATCTATATTCAGCATATTCGGCTATATTCAGCTACAATCATCATTTTCCAACCTGTTTATATTTAATTTCCAAAAACAATTCAAAATTGAATCCTTACATTTATAAAACAGACATTTGTACATCCTATTTAGCTTATTCATCTTATCTCCCCAAAAGTCAGTCTCTTTGAAGTTCCGATTTCATCCATTGTACAGATATCCAAAGGAGGAACAAAGGAATAAAAAACCATAAAAAACAATTTTGGCGCTCTTGGAAATAAATTGAATTTATTTCAGATCTTCTTATTTTTCTGTTCCTTGCTGTATAGCTTGTTTTATCTATAAGAATAAATAATCTATCGATATAAAGAAGGAAGTGAATTGAAAAGGCACCGGAATCGAAATAGATTTTGTAAATAAATTAAAAAGAGATCAAACGGGCTCTTGACTGTGTCTGTGTTGGTTCCTTTCCTACATCATCATCATCATCTGTTTGCATAAGGATCTTATTGTGTTCGATAAGGATGTTGATTTTTTTCCTTCTACTTCCTTCTTATCTTACAATATTGCATTGAGAATTTTACAATTTTTTGATCTTACTCGATTTTTTATTTTGTTTGCGAAAATTGGGGCAGAAAATAAGGATGGAAGATGTCTGAGGATTTGGATGATGAAAATGAATTCCAGGAAGATTTTTATTTTGATTCCGAACAGCACAACCTCTAGCAACATGCTCTTAAGAGCTTTCTCATCTTAAATCAACCTTAAATATGCTTGATTTGCATGCTAGTAGAAGTTGCTCTTGGCTTACTTTTCTCATAAAAGCTTCCTCTTTTCCTGCTAAGGAATGTGTTTGGTAAGACACTGTTACATCGATGTATGAAAGCTAAGTCACTAAGGCACCTAGAACACTGATTATGATTCATTTAAACTGCAAAAAAGGAATTTACCGGACTATTCCGCTTGGAAGTAGCACAACGTGTGTGCTGGGAATAGCAATACGTTGTTGTGTTAACTGCAAGACGCGCCTGTCAAGGATGATTTCAACCCTTTTTTAAGGCGAATATTACAATTTTCCAGGTTTTGCCGCTCGGGTATGTGATTAAGTATAGCTTCTAAGAAATAAAGAACAATGGTTCAGTCCCGATCTATACAAATTATTCATGGTAGCCTATTGATTGTCATATGTCGTTAAAGTGACAATTTGCATGTTGACTGCAACAAAGATAGTCATTTGATTGTCATGTGGCCGCTATTTGACTACCATAAAACGCTTGTGTCGATCGGGTTTAACCAATTGTTGCACATTTCTTAGAAGCTAAAATTAATCGCATACCCGAGCGGTAGAATCCGAAAAATTGTATTTCTCGCTGTACAAATGGGTAGAATCAGTTTTCAAGATGCCGCCAGGACAGCTTAGAGTTCCCGAGCAACACAATTGAAGAAGGTTCCGCAACCGAAGACTCATTTAAACCTCCTCCATTTTGTAAGTATTAATAAAGGAGGTTTAGCAAAGAGCGGGTCTTACCATTAATACTACCACCTATTGACCCACCAGTAAGCACATTATGCTGTTCGGCCATTTTCCTCTCATTCTATATTAAAATCATCTTATAAACCCCAATAAAATGAATACAAAAATACACGATCAAATGTCATAAAAAATTCAATACATTTATTGGCAATCAGAAGCCATTAAGCATCAAATGTGAAACCATGAAAACTGAAAATTAATCTTGGCATACGGAAACCTCACAAAAAAAAAAATCAAAAAAATAATAATTAATTAAAAATAACTCAAAGGTTTTTTTCAGACATTTAACACCGTCTTCAATTCCAATTCCCACTAGACGGCACATAATTTTTATGTCATCAGACTCAAAAGTGCCGATGTTTCTCTCGTCTCATTTTATTTATAATTCTCGATAGAGCTTCAAGTGGAAGTGAAATTAAAAAATCAGGAACGAAGAACTGAGAAATGAGTTTTTCATGACGGCTATAAAAAGATAGACAGTGAAAATTGCGATAATTAATAAAAATCAGACTTGTCTCATAAATATTCACAGGTTTCTTTTATGGCAATGGCATGTAATGTAGATGAATGGAGGAGCGACAGTTAAGGTGGGAAATTGTCGTGAATATTTACACACAACTGAGTCATAAAATATGTTCAAATGAGTAGAAAAACAGGAATGAGTTGGTGGGTATTGAAGGATTTGCAGGGGATAGGGCGCTTTTAGAGGTTTTGGTGGATATGCAGTGAACTTTTGGGTGCTGACCTAATTTCTTTGATTTTTTTCGATTTTTTAACGGCTTAATTAGGGACGTGACCATAAGATTTTTGAGGAGGGGTTTTAAAGGTTTCCCTAACTGCACTGAATACACCCCAAGGTTGCGTACAGCCTGGGTTGCCTTACAATCCTTATACTATTACTTTTCGGAATATTCCATCCAATTCCTATTAATGTCGCTAACATTTGGTCAACAAAAAGATTCTAAAACTACCTCAATTCTTAAGGGAAATTAAATGACAACCCCGATGTCACTTCCGCAGCCCTACAAGTAAATAAGCTGGAAAAACTTATCACAACCTTATCATCAATCAATCTCTAATGTGACCTTCAACTTTTATTGACAATAAGTCTCGTACATCCACAATGAATGTTTACTATTCATGCACAGAGCATCTACAACGTGAACAAAAAGAAGTAAAGACTGGAATTCTCATGGGTGTAATTTTTTATTGCTTCTTATTTATTTAAGTAATGCGTAAAGTCACTCTTTTCATACATTGACATCAAGTTGAATGGATGAGGAAGAGTAAAAGAGACAGGAAGTGTGGGTGAAGTGTTTATTCTAACAGGAGAATTTATGCTCCTTTTGCCATCCTTTATGCTTAAATGTTTGACGATAAAAACTTTTATCACTTTTTTTGGAGAATGGCATTTTTTTGTGTGATTATGGGAAATACTTAGGAATTGAAGGTGGTTTGTTTGGTTTTATGTCTGTTTAGTTGGAAATTGTAAGGTTGGACTCGAGTTTTTCAAACAAAGTTGATCAATATGAGTTAAATTTGAGTTTTTCAATTACTTAGCATACAGTAGCTGTACAGCCGACAGGCAAAAATCGGCTAAACTATCGAAAAATCAGAGTGGCCGGTTTGATTCTGACTTGATGCCGGATTTTGTTTAATTAAACAGTTTGTGTAGTTCAGCTAGGATTTCAAATAATGCACAGCAATTGTAACTGTGTTCATTCTGCTTTACCGACTCTTGATAACCAACAGTCAATATTTTGTATTAATCCGGATCTTTTCTTTCTTGATTATAAACTAGAATTCTTATTTAGAACCGGAGATTATATTTTCTATGTGAGCCATTCAAGTGTCTATTGAGACGCGATGAAAATGTCTGAACTAGGGTTCCTCGAAGCATGGACATTTTGTAACGAGAGGGAGAGGGTGGGTCTAGAACTATGTGAATATCCCCTAAAAACATTCAAAATTTACGAAACATCCTTACTGCTGTAACAAGCTGTAACAGCATCAAAACCCCAAAAAACACTGCAAATCCAATAAATTTCCTTTTTATCAACATCCATATCCATTCCCTCAATTGAAAAACTTTTTATTTTTAATAAAAATAATTTTTCCAATAATTTTTTTTTTCATCCCATTTGAAGTCATCCAGAATGAAGAAATTTTCTAATCCACCCACAAATAATAAAGCATTCTGGTATGAGGACATACAAACACATATTTTCTGAATTAGACAACAAAAGAGAAAAGATAAAGGCATGACTTTATGAGTTTAAATATAAAAAGTTAATAATTTGTGATCAACCCTTTTTTGGAGTTATCTGCTGGCTGTGACTCCTTCCTCTTGTTCATTGAGGAAATTACTGAAAAATAAAGAAAGTTTTATGTTGTTTTTATTTTGGGATGAAAAATTCTTTTATTTTTTGGAGAGAATGTTAAGTTTTGTAATATGCTAATAGTGTCTAGGATTTAAAGCCTTGGATGCTCAATTTATGATGAAATTTATGAAGAATCTGATAAAAAAATCCGGGAATTTTATAAATTGGAAGCTACAAATATCCTAATTCTGTATTAAAACCCGAGTGACACAAATGAAGATGGATTTGCCACGGTGGCCCTGCTAAAGCTATTTTATTTACATCAAATAGAAGCTGTCTTCATGTGGCATCCATGTGGCTGTCATACTGCATCGAAGTGACTGTCATGTGACATCTATTTGGCTGTCATGTGGCGTCCAAGTGGCTATCGTGGGGCATCCATAAGGCTTCTATGTGGGGATCATTTGGCTGTCATTTTGTATCAATGTGGCTGTTATGTGGTATCAATGTGTTTGTCGTGTGGCCTCCATATGACTGTTGTGTAACCTCCATCTGGGGATATTTGGTCTCAATTTACAATTTGTCATTTTGTGGAGCCTTAAAAGCTCCATTCTGGAATTTTCTTCATTTATGTCGCTCAGTCTACAGTCCCAAAAGCATAAAAAATTAAATTAATTGATTTGAATGTTTATTGCTTATTTTTGTCTTCCTCTAATGAGAATTTTATGTCATATTTTCATAGTCCTTTATAGTCAATAAGGAGTCCCTGACTCAGGAACTTTAGTTTTATGGCTCATATATTAAATGAAACAATGTGCATGTCACACAGAAAACTATATTTATGTAGACCATAAAAACTTATGCAAATTCATAAGAAATAAACTAAAGTTTTATCCTCAAATCAGACATAAATATTCACAAGCAGTAGTTTTTCTTACAATTGTTCATGTACTATTTTCTTTTTTGGTAAAATTTTTGCAGACTTGCTCATATAAATAAACTTGGCATTGTCTGCATAAATAGACAATAATTCTTCACATAGAGACGGGAAGAAATTTCCCTTTTAAATGGAAAAGTTTTACTTCTGGTTTGAGAGAGTCAAGTGCAGTCTTTGTGGTTTAGGAATGGCTTTTGTTCCCTTATGTGGATTTGATGACGTTATGGATTATAGAATTTGATCAAAACACAGACATAAATACGTTACATTGGTGCCACAGGGCATCCACATGGACACAACATGGAGGACACGTGACAGTCACGTGGGTGCCATTTGAATGATCCATGACAGCTGCATGAATGCCAAATTATTGACACATGGATGCTACATAGATGCCACATGACTGCTTCATGTTGCTCCATGACAGCAACATGAATGCGACATGACAACAGCTTGGATTCTACATAAGTACCAAATGACAGCCTCATGGATGCTATTTCACAGCCATACGACAGTCACATGATACACATATTAATGCCAAATGACAGACACATGAATACCACAAGCGTGACACATGACAGCCATTGTTTAAAATGTTAATATTCACTTAATTTTTCTCAAATTTTAATCGAATTTGTTTCTAAATTTGTTCAATTTTGACTGAATTTTTGCTTAGTTTTCCTCAATATTAATTAAATTTCCCAGTTTTCCTCAAAATTCACAATTGACCAATTTCCTAATTTATTTGAACACGAACACACCCACCTTCCCCCTTTGATCCAAAAACAGGAGTAATTCATGGCAATCTTATCGACTCTTACCATCAATTTCACAACTTAAACCATTCAATACCCGAAAAAAAAAAAGAAAAATTCTTTTCATATTTTTTATTAGTAAATTTGTAACCCACAGAAAACTGAGAACTGAGTATTATTGAAATAATTTGATACTAACAAAGTAGATAAACGTGCATTCATGGTGCCTGTTATGAAATACCTCAAAATTGAACCCTTGCGTATCATCAAATAAAATAAAAAAATATTTTCGACTCCTTTTCAATTCTTTTAATTTAAAATTCCAACAACTATCTGCAACACATTCATTTCTGTATCCTTATTTAATAATGTAAAGCACTTTAATGTCACATATTGTAATATTTTTTTATCAAGGGTTCAAGTTGCAGAAAAAATGGGGATATGACAAAAAAGGCTCAATATTTTTTAAACTATCTTGCTTTTTTGCCTCTGAACTTTTGAACTTCTCCCTTTGAAGAACAAGAAGAAGCCAAAAAAACCGAGAATTTTTTTATTTCATATCCCAAAGTCCTTTTGTGTGTCCTTCTTCTTCTCCTTGTACTCAATTTCCTTTTTATATTTGTCGCATTTATTGATTAAAATCTAAAATAAAAAACCTTAAAAGAAATGTCCATATGATGCACGATAAGAGTCATCAACTGTGAACGATATTACACATTTTTTTACGGTTTTCTGTTTAAATTTATATCTGTATATAAGTCGGGTTTTTATTTTATTGTGGATTGTTTTGACTGGATTGAGTTGTTGTGTTCAGTTTGGCAGATAAATTGGAATCTAATTGAGTGCTGATGTGATGATAATGAAGGGTTAATGCTGGACAAAACTATTATCCAACTTACTTACTTCGCTGGCCGCACAGATCAAGTGTGATCCATGGTCTCCCTCAGTCGGCGCCTGAAGCTGACTCTATCGCTGGCTACCGCTTGTCAATTACCAATTCCAAGTGTGATTCTATTATCCAACCATCCAAAATGGACAAAAACTCATTCTGACCTGTAAAAATGTTCTATGGAGAGCTCGAAGTCAATTTAGACCTGCTTACTTACTGGAACCATGCTCTTATTTGGATAGCCTGAGTTTCTACAAAACGCCATCCATCTAACTCTATAGCTGGTCAACTCAGAGTTTGTATGGAGAAGTCCACTCTAGTCGATACTTACAGCTCTGGTTCTATTTTAAAGGCAAATTGTATGAAAATAGTAAAAAAAATTGTCTCCAGGCTACTTGACTCTAGTCTGGAACTAGATTGTTCCAAATCCGACTGCAAATTAGAACCGAGATAAGCCATGTTGAGCTGAAGTGAGCCATGTTGAGCCGTGTTGAGCATTGGAAGCCTGTGCATCTCAGCACACCAGTTTAATTGCCATGAACTACATACCTGGTTTGGTATAACTGTTGATTTACCATCAGGTTGTACCGTGACACAGAAAATGTTGACCATCACAGAAGTCTAAAGTCCAGCTGGCCGGTTGACACATATTTTTTTACCTTTTATGTGTAGGTTCTTCCTTGGCTGGAGCCTATGGAGCTCATTGCTGCGTTTAGAGAACATCTGTAGACAGCTCTAACTTTTGACAACTTGTGTTAATTCGGGATATTAAGAACTCTAGCGTCCATATCAATATATCCAATCCAGGAACTTGTTGGTCTTCTTCTCGAACTTTAATGCTTGCCGAATATCTTTCAGGGCTACGTACTCGTGTGGACAAAATACGTTATAACTAGTTGATGGCAAGTTAATGTCCAATTTCTAACTAGTTCTAACATATTTGTGTCCACTCAGACTAACATTCTTCTATATCATGAAATCATCTCCCAGTTCCTCTATCATACCAATATAAAACTCATGAATCATGCCATGAAATGCGTTCAATTAAAATCAACTGGCTGCAATAAATTTTCACACTTTTTCCTCGTTTTTTTCACCGACTGTGAAGAAAAAGGAAGAAGAAGAAAAAAATTCATTTCGGGAACCTGGCAGCCACACCACGCACAGACGCACATTGAAAGAAAATGTATAGCAAAAAGGCATAAGAATGTGCGTAGGCTTCTTATTTTTTTATCGAAACGATATAGAAGAAAAACAAGCGTAAGCAGAAGCGGCAGCGGCAGCACAAAAAATGTCAATATTTTTCTCGTATTTCTTTCTGTTTTTCACCCCGTCGCGGTCGATAATTTTTTTGTTTTGTGGCACAAAAAAAAGGTCTACTTGCCACAAAAAACGGAATGAATTAATATGGCATAAGAGAATTCACACCAGAAATGGCATAAATCTATTTTTACTCGATTTGAACGATTTTATGCTATTTTTGGTATTATCGACATTATTGCTGTTTGGTTGTATTTTTTGAGCTCAAGGCTCTTCCAAAAATATACCTAAAAGACATTCTTACATGCAATGTCGATGAGAATGACATTGAGTGAAATACGGAAAAAAATATTTATGTTGATTGAAGGGTCTACGTGATGTATGTCATATGATTTTGCATCCTGATGTTCTAGATTGGTTGGGTTATTGACTTTAAAGGGATGTGGGTTCAACAGATTGCAAATATTGGTTTTGAAGCTCTTAAGCAGTATGCATGGTTTTATTCTCATTCATACAGCATTCAATCTTCTTAAAGTAGTTGTGTGTCCTAAATGTGTACAAGTTACCTAATTAATCAAACATCCAGTCCCCAGCTGGCGTGACTATGACTTGTTAATGAATTTTGTTTAAATTCAGTCCCATACTGGAGTCAGGAACTGGATTATGGATCGATTAACTGACTTGTGCTATTTGGGTGTCTAACAGTCAATTAAAAGCTCTATTTAGATCCTAATACTAGGGTCTATGTCACTTTTTGTTCCAGTTACTCAGTAAGTTACGATACGTTCAAGTCTGTTGCTGTATTAGCCCACTTATGACTTGTTTCCACATCTTACTCCAAGAATTATACAATTTTCCAAAGTATCTAAACCTCCGAAAAATCACAAGGCTGATGATGGGATTCGAACCCGGGATTTCAACTTCGGGATTTCAACTTCAATGCTAACTTCCGTGACTTTACAAAGTGAACTATCAAGGCACTTTGCTTCAATTTTTGTCTTCAACAATTCTCCAGTATTATATTCTAGTCAAAAGAGTATATGAGGATAGGAGTTAAATTACATGAAGTTTCAAGATTTTTGAACAGTTTCCTTACTAAGAATGAGTACATGTCCAACCAAAATTCACAATTTTATCCATACCATGCTTCATATTCAAGGCAGAACTCCCCAAATTTCCAAAATAATAACCCAGTAAATTTCACTCAGTCCATGAATAATTTTCCACCTAAAATTCCATTCCGAAACATTTTCAAGTACATTATCCTCAGAAACTCAACCTCCAATTCCAATCCATACATTATGAGAGATTTTTCCAAGTATGACATGACCTGCAAACACAATTTCCTCTCCTCAATCCACCATCCACTCACCCCCAGCATTTTTCTTTGCTGCTGTCATGAATCAGCAACGACGGCATCAGCAAGTGCCATAAATGATGGAAATGCATCGACAACATCCCAATAAACTTTAATCATCACAATAATGCAGTGGAAAGTCAATTGAAAAATTTTGTGTGGAAAAACTACTTTAGAACTTTTATTTTACATTCACCGACACAATCATAGTCACATGCTGAATACATCTACAGACATTAACAACTACAACAACAACGAAAAAAATCTTTATCGACACGTCTGTGTGGATAGGCCATGATGTATAAAATATTAGTGCGACGTATTATACATAACACAACCCTGCTGTCTTGTCTACTCGAAAGTATTGTGCTAGACGGTGCCAACTACGCATGTGTTTGTAATCCAGACATTTAAATACATTCGCAATGTGTCGGACGGGAAAAAAGTGTATACACAATGTAGTTTTTTTTTTGCTTCATGATGATTTTTTTTGGAATGAATTTTCATGACTCTCGTGTGCTGTGCTGTATACTCAAAAATATATGTGTGCTGTTGTTGTGTCGAGTGAAAATGAGAGTATGATGAGAAACGGCGATGAGGAACAAAAAAAAAATAAGAAGCAAATTGTCTTTTACTCTAGATTTCGGGCGGCTACGAAGGCGCATTGAGAAGATGAGTTTTTTTTCTTTTTGGGCAGGAATAAGAAGAGTGACGATGAAAATATATGGATATACTTCTTTTTTTTTGAGATGAGAGAGATTGTTTGCTCGACGTGCTAGACAATTTTTCTCAATATTTCATCTTTTTTTTTTCTTTTTGGAGAATTTTTCCTTCCTTCTTGCTTTCCATTTTGGACAGACGTATGGAATTTACTTTGTTACTTCTTTTTATTCACTGTATATGTTAGTGAACTATTGTAGGAAGATGGAAATAAAAGAGGAAATTAAAGAAATTTTCTTGTTATCTGATAATGTTAGCATACATTTTGAGTGTTGTGGATTTGACTGATGTTCTACTGTCATCATATCTTGGCTGACTGATTTACAATTGTCACTGTTGGGATTTGAACGTTCTTCAAGGGGAAGGAGAGGTGTTGTGGAAGAGGTTGACCCTCCAACCCTGCAATTTTATTCACCAAGAAAGCACGAATTTTAGAAAAGGCGAATCTGATCTAATGCCTGATTTCTCAGAGCCACTCCTGTCTGAGAATCATGTTCAACTCCATGTACTTCCCTACCAACTGCAATCATTCTACGCTTGACTGGATTTGTGCTTGAAGAAGTTACTTACTTACATACTTCCAACTGTGATCCATTACCTCCCTTAGATGCAGTGAGAGAGCTTAAATCTGATTCTAAAGTTTACTAAATGGCATGTACTACTCCCACTGATACTGCTAATTACAATACAATTGACATATCAAAATGACAGGATACAAACGTTTAGGTCGGAAATATTGAACAGCCTTTTGTAGGATGTTTCTCTTAGTGGATCTGCACTTATGCTTAACTATCAATTTACAGCATCAACTGGACATTAATTTGCCATCAACTAGTTATAACGTTCTTTTGTTCACTCGGGCAGCATAGGGATCCTACGGTATGCAGCCGAACTATTTTCTAAATCAATATGAGCAGCCACAGTATGAAGAGCAAAGCTTTTGAATTGATTTCTAATTGATTTTGTAGATTGTTTCATTCATTTGATTATACTAAGCCTGGTGACCTTATATGCAAGCTTTAAGCATCTCTAATATTAGTGATTCCCGATGCCTACACAGTGAACCCCAAACGGGAATCACAAGTTGATTATCTCAGAGAGCAAATGTTAATTTAGCTCTAAACAAGTGGCTTCTGAACTAAACATTCAAATAAATTCAGCAACTTGATGAATCCATTGACCGACTTGTGTTGTTAAGGTTGCCTTCTCACTCCAAAAAATGCTCAAAACCCATTACTTCACACTGCTTAAATTACTTGTTCCCCTCTCATTACATCATATATGATAAAATGTGTCTAAAGATCCATAAGCAGCACATATCACAAAAAGCAGAAATGTTTTATGGAAATTATGCAAACACATCACACAAATGAGAAAGGAAATTATGCGTCCTTAAAAAAAAAAGTTCTCATGTATCACATCCACACATCCACATAACGAAAAAAGATGTCAGACAAGTTGATTACATTTCATAAGATATGACATCTCAGATGCATCACTTTTAACTGAATTCTAGGAAGAGTTTAAAGTTGCATGAAAAATCGTGCTCAATTTTCTTAATGTTCTCAGCATTCACTTACTATTATTGCAATGCTTTTTCTTTTTTACGTCTGTTAAGCAACTTTTTTCCTTTACTCATTCATTCTTGCTGCTTTCATTTCAACACATCATCACTGAACGGCATAGAGGAAAGAGTGAGTGTTAGTTGTAGGAAATAATATTTGTTCCTTAGTCTTCTCATTCAGTGAGAAGTTGTGTATAATTCTGGAATTTTTGTCGTTTCTCTTTTTGGGGTTTTCTGAGCATGCAGCTTACTAACTAACTGACTTCGCTGGTCGTACAGATCAGTTGTGATCCATGACCTTCCACAGGAGTCGCTTGAAACTGGCTCTATCACTGGCTTCCACTTGTGGCATGCACCTAGTTATGGATATAGGGCTGCTGGGCTTGTTAGACCAATGGACCCCTAACGTCCTTGTCTGGAGTACATGTGAATCTAATGTCGCGCAAATAGAACGTCTAAAGCCGACTCTATCTTTCGTTCTTTCTCTATTCCTCTATTCTCAAGCCGATCTTCTGCCAATTCAAATGTTATGGACTTTAGCTTGCTTTTTTATGCATCCAATCCAGGAATTCTTTGGTCTCTAATGACTAAAGCATCAATTAAAATCGTTTCACTTTGTGGTTAGGATTGATATTCTGATAGTCAGGTAATAATTGCAATTAGCAAGTGGTAGCCATCAATAGAGCTAGTTTCAGGCATCAGGGAGGTTGTCGGGGTAGGGGCTTAGATTGGCCTAGGACGATAATGAAGGAATGCCAATTAGATGTCAAAACTGAGAACTTTTAGAAGCTTTGTGATTCGACCAGCAACTGAGTCAGATGGAGAGCCTTATGGTTCCAGTAAGTAAGTTAATTCCATTTGAGTTCCTTATAATCAATTTTTTGAATTTCCTACAAAAATCTCCATCAAAACTCACCGAGCATCTCATCCTAGTATCTCTCTCAAGTATCCTCTAAATCTACCGTAAAAAAATATTTTTTCCTGCTCATATGACTGCAATTTGCTTCATGCTATAGTGAATGTGAAAAAAATGCTACTTCCACTGATGGTCTCATAAATTTCAATTAAAGCACAGCATTAATGACAAATTTTCCGTAATTTTTTTTGCAGTGAGTACTGAATGGCAAGTGCATGAAAGTTATGAGATCGTTAATATTTATTGGTTGGCAGTGATGCCAAATGTTGTTTGGAGTTTTGGTGATGTTGATGAGGTTTTGTAGGTGGTTAAGGGAGATGGTAGTGAGATTTGAACGAATAGCTGGATATGGGAAGTTTTGGATTAGTTAGGGAATGGGTCAATACGACCTTGACCCAAAAACAGTCGTCATTGTGTCGTTCAAGTACTTTATTGTCTAATGGCAGTGATGTAGCTCGGGACACCATGATGACAAGCCTCGACCAAAACCATACAACGAATACGGTTTTGGTCGACATTTCCAAACAACTTAAGCGACACATTAGTGTGACACGACACATTAGTGTGACGCGATACATTAGTGTGACGCGACACATTAGTGTGACGCGATACATTAGTGTGACGCGATACATTAGTGTGACGCGATACATTAGTGAGTCACACAGTTTGGATATCACTGCCTTATGCTGACGTATCGATACCTTCCCAACTAAATTATGCTTCTCGGGACACATACAGTCAAAATTTCCACAAACCATACTCAAAAGCGCAAAATGTCATCAATTCACATACGTCACATCAAGCATACAGCATATTCATCTACAGCCGTCTCATTAATTTACATTTTAGTAAATAAATTAGCACCAATTAATTCAAATAAATGAGTTGTGATACAAAAATATCTTCACTTATGTAAAAAAAAAGTATAAAGTCACAAATGATGAAAAAGTGCATGTAAAGAGTCTTTGACCTCATCGTAGCTACATATTCTATACATACAGAATTTTTTGTTTGCTACGCATCATAGCAATGAACACGTGAGAGGAAAAAGACACAAGCAAATAAGAAAGAATAAAAAAATAATAAGTGTGAATGCTTTTCGAACGTTGGACACTTCTTGGAACTAAACAAATGGAGCATTATGTGGAAAATTACCATAATTACAATTTCTTTTCTTTTATCTCCGTCTTCGGTTTAGAGCGAAATTGAAAATGCAGAAAATGTTAGGAATCGATGCTTTTTGGGTGGCTGACTAGCTGTATGTCTACTGGAACTAGCCAAAAAGCTGCGAAATGTGAGTTGATAATTTAAATATTATTTGACCGTTAATTTGACTGTTAACTCCTGGAAGAGACAGTGTAGCACAATTGACCAAAGGCAGCCAGCGATAGAGCCAGTTTTAGACGTCAACTGATAGATGCCATGGATCACAACTGATTCTGTACAGTTAATTTTCAAATATAATTTGACGTTAATTTTCAAATTTTTTTTTACTGTTAACTCATGGAAGGAGGCTGTTGATAGAGACAGTGTAGCACTTGGTATTGACAATTGGCAATTGTCAAAGGGGAACCAGCGAGAGAGACGATTTTAGACACCAACTTAGAAAGGCCATGGATCACAGCTGATCTGTACGGCCAGCAAAATAAGTAATTTTTAAATAATTTTTATCCGTTAATTTTCAAATATTTTTTGACCGTTAACTTGAACAATTTTTCATCCTAATTCTGCATCCTCATAAATGCGCCTCACATCACCCACAAATGTCCATCACCTAAACTATCATTTTCGATAACTGCAAAAGCTTTACGGTTCAATAACGACGCGACCAACCGAGTACATATTGACGATGTTTATCTTAATCGGCTCAATATCGTCTGCATTACTTTTTTTTTCATTCAATTCTCTTCATCTACATGCTCCTCTTATCTATTTTATGTGGTGTACTTAACGGATTGTTGCACACACAATGCATAACGTTGATGTGAATATTGTTATTATGTGTTGGATTATTAAGAATCAATTTTTTTTTTGTGTTGTGTAGATGTGCTTGAATGGGAAAAATGAGATTTAAATAATGCAATTTATATTCTATTGGTATCATGTCATGATAATGTTAGTGATTGGATATTTGTATCTGGGATTTAAATCTATACTTTATGAATTTAATGATGAAGGTTTTGATGATCGATAATTGGGGATAGTTTTGGGATTTAATTGAAGTTTATGTGTAGTTAAAGCTTGGAAGCAGTGGTGGACAACCTGTGGGCCGCGGTCCATTCGTGTTGTAACCCTTAGACCGAATTTGTACACGGAGGACAATTCAACGCATTCCCAAAACTGCCCAGCGACATATTAGTGTACCGTGACACGCAGGTTGTCCACCACTGCTTTAAAGCTTCACATGACCCAAAAAGACATCCATAGCAACTCCTAAAAATATCCATTCCAAATCAATAACTTCCAATTATAACGACAATTGGATGATGATAATAATGTTAATGTGAAGGAATCAGAATAAATGAAGGAAGGAAGGAAATAAAATTTATATTTATAGTAGCAATTACCAATGTCTTGTGTTTCGGTCCACAGCAACATAAAAAAATGTTAGAAAACAATAAAAATTAAATTTACGAATTTATGTTGAATGTAAAGTTTTTTTGTAGTCATTTGAATAAGCACCAAAGCAGCAGCATAAAAGGAATACAAAACCAATAAATATTTTATTTCAATTGTTTTATGGACCAACAAAAACCCGAGCATGACTAGGTTGGCCAGAAGATTGTTGCTAAATTTTGGAACTTTTTTGGAAGAAAATCGGGACGTTTTTAGGCTTTCTCGGGACATACCAGCAAGAGAGGTAACATATGACCTCCATAAGCTTGAGACGCATTTAACTCGAAGTCCTGGATCTTGAATATCATCCAAAGTTAATTTCTTAAGCCACTATTTGGAAACAATTTGGCTTCTCCATGAATAACATCCATTTGGTTTCTTAAAGGTTTATAACGTATTTTTTGATTTTAAAAAATTTCAACGGTCATTTATTTTTTAAAAACGTAGTTTTTATCCCCGTCTTTTCATTCAAATAATAACGGTCAATATTTGAAATGGCGATAGTCTGGGTCAAGCCTCCTTCGTTCCTTGTGTCGCTCGGAAAATTACCAATGAATTCCTCCTTTTTCCTGAATTAATTTATTCTTTTATTTTTTGAAAATGTATTAAATACATAAATATTCTTGCAAGATGTCTTGAATAGCCTCCTAAAACTGTCATTATATGCACAACAAATTGCTTTTGAATTTACGACAATGAAAAATTATTGAAATTCTGATGAACTCCTCCACTTATTTCATATCCCGATCGGCACATGTTTTTCGTGGAAGTCAGATGACATACTTACTTACACTGGGGATGCAGATCAGCTACATAGGATACATGGTCTTTCTCAGTTGCTGTCTAAAACTAGTTCTATTATTGGTTGTCCTTTATCAATTGCCAATATCAACTGCAGCACTGTCTCTATCAACAGCATCCAAGTCCCTTTGACGCCCTATGGCAACCACTTGACAGCCATCAACAATCTGCATCGCTCGGGATTCTCTCTTTACCTTTATTTTGCATTTTGTCAAAACATGTGATTAAATATACAATGATGTTGTGATTTAAATCTGCAACATTGTTGCAATGTGGATTATAAATTTAAATAAAGCAATTTAAAAACAATTTGTGTAACAAATGCAGCTGCAAATGCGGCTTAGTTTTCTTTTATCTTACTGTCAATTATAATTGTCTTAAAAAATTAGCTATGAAATCTTAAATTGGTTTTATTTAAATTTTAAGTGGATTTCTGAAAGATTGAAGATTAATTGAATAGTTTGTCGGGTTTGTCGGCTGCTGTTTATTAAGCTTTGGTGCTTTATATAGTCTTAAATCTTGTAATAATGCCTAATTTTGATAAATAATCATTTTAATTTCATTTGTAAACATACCTGAAGTTGGCTGCAATTGCAACATTTTACTCATAAATTTGAATTTCAAATAACCGTTACAAAAATAATTTTCAATATTATCATAATTTGCAATCTAATTAACCGAGCAAATTTCCCCATATCCTGCACTTAACTCTACCAAGCTCCACAAAGTCTCGTCATGTCTCAATCCCATTCGCTAACACAATCAAAATAATTGAATTATAACAATCAGCAAAAACAGGCCGTCATATCCATTAATGTGGCTGGCTATCATTTTATTTTCCTTTAATATGCATCATAATGAGGTCTTGATACTGATTTGCATAATCATCACTCTACCTGACTGCATTATGTTGCATACATTGTTGTGGATTTAATGGCTATTGTGTATCAGTTTGTTGATTTGGTCGATATAATGTTAAGTGAATGTATTATGATGTGAAAGATGATGATGCAGATATCATTAAAATTTTTCATTATGTAAATTGAGTGCAGTGGGGTGATGATGTTGGTTTGTAGACTAGGAAGCAGGGGAGTAGTCAGAGATCCTATAATGGGAGTGCTGTGGGGTGATGCTGTCGGTGCACTTGCTAGCAGTCAGAAATATTGGACATATTCCCCCAAGGCACACCAATCCCATCCCATCCCCAATACTCATCATCACAATCACCTCAAAACCCCAACATTATAAAAATTTGCATACTGTTGACGTTGATTATGATAATAATATTGATTATGCGTACACAAAAGTGCAATCATGCAACAATGTTGATTTTGTTCAATGATTTAAAATTGCAATAATAATTTTCGATTTATCAGCAATATCATAAGATAATGATATGATATTAACATATTACCGTAATTAAATGTGTCTGCAAATTCTTTATTCTTCTCATGATTGAATCAATATTTGAGTTGAATTTTTGGGATGTAGAGTTTTGAGTCATTTTGCGGTAAGACCGTCAATCCAAGCAATATGATGGAGCATGCACAAACTTATTTACTGCAGCTGGCCGTACAGAACAACTGTGATCCATGCCTCGCTCAGATGTCGTCTATAACTGTTCCAAATCGACAGCTTCCTTCCAGGAGTTCTTTGGGCCATGAGACCTCTTACCATCTACAAAGTCTGATTTAAAGACCTTCTGCATTCTAAAACGTGTCCAGCCCACGAGCCTGTTTACTTTGACTCTTCCGTACATTGCAAGAACAATGTACTAATGTAAATGTACTATGCACTGTATCCAGTTACAAATTGTGTCCACAAAATTCATCATCCAGATCCTAGTATATCCTTGTATATCTCTAGCTGTGGAGACACATTATGCACCAAAAACCTCAAAACTGCAACCGCAACTAAAACGGTGAAATGGAAAGTACTTCGAAATTCAGACTTGATCTGGGATTGAACCCGTGACCTCTCTGAGACGTAAGGCCAACGCTCTATCATATAGGCCACTGACGCCATTTTACCGATTGATGAATTAAGTTATTTAAAATGCAATAATTTCAAGAACTTTTGATGCAAAATATTCAAAAAACCCACAAAAAATAAATAAATTTTCCATACATCCAAACATAAAGTCAGTGCAGCTAACGAGCAACTTTGTTTCAACTTTTCTTTATTATTTTCCAATGTTGAATGCTGTGTGCATTTGTGCTTACTATAAAGTTCATTTATTGTCGATTGAATTTCGAAGCGAGAGATTATGAAGGTAAGGAACTGCTGTAAACAATCCCGTAAGTTAAAAGTTCATATTTTACTTCAAGTAATAAATTTCTCGTTGTTTTTCTTTGCATATAAAATTTATTCTTGAGATAAAAATAAGCGTGAGAAAAAAGAGAAGTTGGGAACTTTTAATTTTAAAGTTCAGGATTTGTTTGTTCCTTATTTGCATGGGAATTAATGTTTATGGAAATGACAAAGGTTGGTTCGAAAACAACTTAGTCTCTCTTGCTAAATTTCAGCCTGAAGCGTGTGTAGAGTTGAGTTTTTGGGCTCAAATCCTTGATTTTTTGTCACGAAGTCTTATGGAATCGAAGAAGGAATCAGCTTCAATTTTGTAGCTATATGGAAGCGACATAAAGGCGGCTTTCATTTAAAACCAATATGGACCAATATGGAAGCTAAACGGATACGGCTCCTATTAAACCTTGAAAACTCCATCGCAAAGCCTGTTCCTCAGATTAACTAGACTCATGACCTCAACTAACTATTGACAATCTCCACATCCCCAAAATATGCATCTAAATTCTCAATTTTCAATAAAATTCATCCTTCAAATATTTCAAAATCAAATACCATCCCCATCCCCATCATCATTCCCATCCGAACTTGAAATACTACATCAGCGCAAAATTTATTAATTAACAAAATCCATGCTTACATCATCCTACTCATAGAGTTTCAAGTTGAATATTTTATAGTTTATGAACTTTGAAAATGGATAAATTTTCTCGTCTCGAATGAACTTTTGCAAGTGAAGTTCAACAGAACAAAACTTAATGATGCTCATATTGTGTTTCAGTAAAAAAATTTTGAATAGTGCTGTTAATTTTGAATAATGGGGGATGGAGTAAGATGCCCTAACAGGCAATGAGCATGATCAGATACGATATTTGTGATGATGAAATGGAGTTGTGATCATGATGAATTTTCATCATCACTCCATACATTATTTGATGACGGTACGGTTCGCGCTTTTGTCTATGATCACTGATCATGATCATTATGATTATGATCATAACTTTTGCAAGTGCAAACTTGTATGCAATTTTTTCACTTTCGTGGTCACTGATTGTAACAGCAATCATGATCATGACAGTGATTGCAATCAGTGAGCGTGATCAGTGATCATCATGTGATAGTGATCATCAAAAAAATTAATTAAGTTAACCAACTTTTTTTTGGTGTTAGTTGAAAAGTATTTTTTTGTATGTGTGTTAGTAGTGCTTAGTTTTTTTTTCGGTCACCCATCTTTGCTGCGTTGCTTAACTTTCGAGATCTCACGTTTTTCCTTGAAGCCACCATCTGTAAATATATAATAATAAAAATATGGCAAAAGACATATTTAAATTATTATATTTTTTGATGATGCAAATTTCAAGAAGTAATGATACTTTATCACTTGATACCATCGGGTTTTAATAGACTGATCAAGTGCATGTGATTATGAAAAAATAGGATTCGACAAATTTGTGATTCGTTAAAAATTATTATTCAATATGATAAAAAAAATTGAAGATGGAAATCAAATTTTCCTGAGTTTTTCATCCTAATTTCATTAAAATTCCGCGGAAAATGGATTTATTAAGATTTTCATTCCAATTTTAAAAAAACTACAAAACATTACATTTTATAGGGTTTTCATTTGAACTTCTGAAAATTAAGGCGAAAAATCACTTTTTGAAGGGTTTTTATCCAAACATAGGAAAATCTTGGGAAAATCGATATCAAAAATGAATTTTCAATCGTTTTTCATCCTAATGAAAATCTTTTCAAAAAATCACATTTTTTCAAGTTTTTTTTAATGATAGTTCCTTGAAAATGACTTTCATTAATTAAATCTTTCTGGATCTTGCTTTAATGTCTTTCTGGATCTTGCATGACCTTACTGGATCATGTGGACATGACTTTGGACTTTCTGGATCTTAAAGTTACTTAAACGAGCTAAAAACAAGATCTAGTCAGGTCAAAGTCATTTCTACAAACTAAACTCCAGATCCAGTAAGGTCAAAGTCACTTCCACGAACTAAAACCAAGATCCAGTAAGGTCAAAGTCACTTCCACGAACTAAAACCAAGATCCAGTAAGGTCAAAGTCACTTCCAATTTCGTGAATTCACGCCAATTTTACGTATATGTTTCACGCCAAGTAATCTTCCCCCTGATTGAAGTGATCATGCTCAGAACACATTTGATTATGTTCATTGATTACAATCAGTGAACATGGTCATATGACTTTGAAAAATTTCGAAAATTTTTGGAAGTGATTATGCTCTGATTACGCTCACTAATTACAATCAGTGAACATGATCAACTTTCACGCTCATTGATTACAATCAGTGATCATGATAATTTAAAAATGAAAATTTCCAGTAGTGATTATGATAAGGTCGCATCTGATTGCGCTCATTGATCGCGATCAGTGAACATGCTCAGATATTTTTGGAGTGATCGTACTCAGATGACATCTGATTACGCTCAGTGACTATGTTCAGTGATTATGATCGGTGATGATAAAATTTTTCAGAGTGATCACGATCAGATACGATAATGATTTATCTCAAGTTGTGATCATGAAAAAACCTTTGTGATTGTAATGCGACAATCACAAACTAGTGATCATGATCATTGCCTGTTAGGGATGGATGTGACGTCTAATTTAGGGCTTTTTGGGGGTTACAATATAGGGTTTCTGACCTCTTTCATACACAGGTTGCTCACAACTGATTTAGGGTGCCAATGTGATTCAAACTATTTTGCGTCACGGTACATTTTGGGAGTAAGCCTCAACCCAAGACACAAGCAATTTATGGTATTTTGAAAATATTACGACCATACGCACAATTTTAAGGATTCAATTTTTAGGTGGCGTGTATGAGTCAAATTTTCAATTTTGATAGTTTTCGGGTATTTTTGAACTTTTTAGGCTATATGATCAGTTATGCAATTTTATGCAACTAACAAGAGCGTATCCAGAACTGAGACGAGGAGTTGAGGAGTTAGGTTCAACCCATTTAAACCAAACCCCCCTATAATTGCTACACAACCGGAGATCTAAATGGCCTCGAATTTAATACAGAATCGACATGATTCCAATCAAAATTCATTATAAAATCCTAGTCTACTATAAGCTCTGCTCTTAACAGAACTGCCAAAAACAATTACACACACGTCATTTACAAACAATCCCCATTTTACTAAATTGGATACATTTTAACATTGAAAACTTCAAACCATATCAAAATTCATTTTAATTATAAACTTTATTCAGTATAACAATAATTTTCCACCCACACAATGTGCATACTCAACTCAACTAGTACTGCCAATAGTTTTAGTACAAATAAATTATACACATTTGAACTGCAAACAGTAATCAACTCAATTACGATAATGACTATAATTACATGAATTTTAATGTCATTTTGATTTAAGATTCAAAAATTTAAATTTTAATGAATTTTTAATCTTAATCTCAATGAAAGGATAATTGCTTCCTTACTTTAATTAATTAATCTTATTTAGAAGAATTGAAAGTTTTGTGCAATAAACTTGAACTTGTTGAAATATAATCCAATGACTTATGACAAGTGGGTGGTAGAACAATATTACTTAATTATGAAAGACAATGAACAACATTAAAGAATGAAGTTATTGAGAAAGGTTGAAGGGCAATTTGGAAAGGTATTAGTTCCTGTGTGCTGTTTTTTGAAATCGTTGATTTTTGAATTACTTAGATTATCCTGAGAAGTACAATGATTAAATTAGGCGAAAATTCTAAGAAACGTTCACAATTTTAGCCATTTGGATGCCATACTGGGTTGTTTAATCCAGTGGTGGGCGACTTATAAGTCTTGGTACACTACTGAACCGCCAATAGCTTTTGGAAATGCAATGAACCGGAAAACCGCACAGGTTTCAGTCAAAGCTAATCACCAAGATGTGTCACGTCTATCAGAAATTGCCCACCACTGTTTTAATCTCTAGTATTGTATAAAGCTATGATTCTTTTGCAAAAAGTAGGGATGGGGGATGGAATGTTTGACCAACATCGAATAAACCATTGACTTGAAGTAACTATTAGTACAAAACTGCATAAGCTCAATCATAACATCAAACACACACCCCGGAAGGGATCTTTAGTAGGAAATTCGAAAAAAATTGGCTCTGCTCGATGATACTCTGGCTTAGAGCCACATTAAGTGAAATACCTCATGCCTTTTAGCAATAATCAATCAAATTTCAAACATATCAATTTAAATTCATTACAATTATCTATTAATTCATCAAAATTAATCAAAACAACGCCAACAACAAAAATTCAACATAATTCACAAATAATTTGAAATTTTTCAATTAACAAACTTTTTGTGCAAAGTGTCACTGAAATGCTTTACAAATTTATTTTTAGATGTCATTCAACACTTCATTAATAATAATTAATTATTTTATCTGAAATTACCCACTGAGCATTCAATAAACTAATTAATTTGCTGAAAAACTTAATTTTTATGTTAATTTAAAGTTAATTTTTTTTTGCTCATGTTGCAATTGACACATTTGCGTGCTGTTTAATATTAAAGAGATGAATATTTATGAGAGAAAATTGGATATTTAAATAGCTTTAATTAATTAAAGATCAAATTAATTAAATGGTTTGGTTCTGCTTTGTCAGATTGTTAAGCAGACAAAATCTAGCTTCAACTGTTGCAATTTGAATGTATGGGATCAAGAAGTGATTGTTAGCGCTGACCATGATGCTCAGAAGTCAACTTGAACTTAAGACTAATCCATCAAGCGATAAATCCAGAATTCTTGTAGAATGTAGATGAGCAACTTCTCAATTTTGGGTAGGACTTCAAAGATTTCATCCCAAACCTTCGTTCTCTTGTTAAAACCTTGTCCATACCAAAGAACCACAGGTCAGAGGCGCTGCCATGGAAGATTATAGCTACTTAACCAGTCCCCATCCCTCAACGACTTCAAAATGTCATGCAAATTGTTAGGGTAAATAAAACAAAATAAAAACTCAATTTACATCCAATAGCCGCCATCCTGTAATTACCATCAACTAATTACTACCCTAACATGCAGCATTTCATTGAATTTAACTCAATTTCTCTCAATTAAAAACATCATAATCCACACCAAAACAATATAATTCATTTCTGAATCACACCATCAATCCTGTCAATAAACCATTTTAATTATCATGCATGAATAAAAACTGAATAGTAATTAATTCTCTTCATCATGTTTCAAATTAAAATTTACTATTTTTTTGTTGTGTTGATGACTGGGAATAAAATTTTGCGTGACTCACATAAAAAATTATGTTGAATGCTTGCCCTCCTGCTGGGTTTTTGCTATGAATAGAGTTCATAGAGTTAAAAATTAATCATTTGTCAACTTTTTTTAATTTGTGAAAAACTGGAAAATTACAGTTTTTTCCTCATTTGTTGAAATTGAAGTTGAATTTTGATTAAAATTGTGAATCGGGAGCTTCATTACGAACTGTACAGTCTATAGACAGTGTTGAAATCAGAGTTGACAATTGGCTGATGGCAATAGGCAAAAACTAGCCGAATATTATCTAACATCGGCAGGCAACAGCGACCGATAGCTGACAGAGACTGATGACACTTTTCACTTGCGGCCGGCTGGTTGAAGACACATTAAAAACATTTAAAAATGGCTGGAAACAGCTGGTTCTGATTGAAATAGTGTGTCAAACAGTTTGACAGTTCTACAGCCGGTAGTAAGGGATCTGACTTAGGTCAAAAGCCAGTTTCTAGGGCATAATAGGATATCATACCCTTAAGCTGAAAACCAATGCCCCAAATTATAAGATTTACATAGAATTAAGCTGCCAGTAGGGTCAGGTGTCCTAGATTACCCTAGAAACTGGTTCCAGACAATTCCTTAATCCCAATTCTAAGGTCCACAATCAACTGCGATCCAGAATAATCTCATTTACTTCGATGACAATACAGATAATCTGTGATTCATGTCCTCTTGCAGTTGGCGACTAAAACTGGCTCTATCGGCTGACTTTCCTTTACCAATTCTCAACGTCAGGTGATTCTCTAGTGAACGTACAAATGAGCATGCTCACAGAAGTGAGTATATTGAGAGTAGGCAATTGTCTGTTAGGTCCTGTCTCTATCAACAGCCTCTCTTCAAGAGTTCCTTTTTCAGAATATTCTAAATCTCAATCAAATGGACCAACAACACTGCCTCAAAGTCACACAAACCTTTAACACATCTCAAAACGTGTTTAAAACTCCAATCAATCTCATCTCATCCCAGTCAGCTAGTCCATAAATTTCCTCAAAATTAAATTGTCTCTTGAGAATTTTCCACAATTTTTCATCACCACCAACTGAATAGTTTACGTCTGAAAATAGATGGAAAGAAAAACAAAAAACATGAACGACACCGGGAGACGACGTGTGAAAATTGTTGTGTGAAAAGACAGAAAATTTGTTGAAAATGAAACAAAATATCATAATTCAGGAGATGATGTGAAAAATTATTATGAAGATTGCTTCCATTACGGACAAAAGTTATGTCTCTCATGTGAATATTTTGTCTCAATTTTTATTTTAAGAGATTTTTTTAATTTTAAATAGTTTGGAGGAAATTATGAACAGCAAGTTAAAGACTTTTCTGAAAAAATGTGACAAATTTCATTAAGGTTGGGAAAAATGTTGACTTTTTGTAGAATGACTGAAAATATTTTGTGTAATAAATTGATAAAAATGTCAAATTTAATCTTATTCATGTAAATTTAAGGTGACTCCTACTTACTTTTGTACTTTGCTGCTTGAATTTTTAACCTTGCTGTACCTTATAGCTCGTCTGAGACGACAGATCTGCGTTTTTCAATCAATTAATTTTGATCCACAATTTCAAATAGATGTCATCAAAAGCCAGTTCTATCGCTGACTACCATTTATTAATTACGATTTCATGTGCAATATCTCGTTCAATAGCTTCTTTCCAAGTAGGGGTTCGATTACAAATCCCAAGTATTTGGGATTTGGGGTATTTTGTAAGGATTTGGGGTACCCCAAATACTTGGGTTTTGGACCCAAGTACTTGTACAAATCTTTATAAAATAGAATTTTTCTCATGTTATTATATTTTTTCATATTATTATTTTTTTAGTTCTTCAAAATTTTATTATTCATTAATATTTTCATAAATATTTGGTAAGAAAATCAGGGTTGGCGTAAAAAACTACGATCGGCATTTTTTTCGCCGGCCCTAGTTGAAAATGCATCCAAGTGAATTTTTAATTGTACATGAAAACTTGTTTTGGTTAATTACAAGTAAATCATAGTGAATATTCTATTTAAAAAATTTTTCAATTTAGTGTATTAATATTTTTTCAAAAATTTACAATTTTCCATAAATTTGCACTTTGATAAAAGAAATTCGAGGTGAAAAGCCATAAATTTCCAGGATTTTTCAAATTTTTAAGAAAATGTTGGCCAAAATTTCCATTTTTTGCAATTAAAAAAAATTAAGATAAAGGATCACGTTTTCGAGAGTTTTTTTTGAGAAAATTCAGGTGAAAAATCACAGTTTTAAGAATTTTAAACAAGATTTACAATAGTAAATAACAAACTATGGTTAAAATTTGATTTTCATCTGGATGCGTTGGCCTAAAATCCCCAAAAAATACGCCTGTTTATAATGATATTTTGTTCTTACTGGGGATTTGGGATTTGTACAAGTACTTGGGGTCCTGGGATTTGGGTATTTGGGATTTGTACAAATCCTAAAAACCCAAATAATCGACACCCCTATTTCCAAGTGATACATAGTATATTTTGTCATCTATGTCAGACTTAACTTCCTACTAAAGCTTCTACAGATGTTCTGATTACATATAGCCCTTAGCTACTCGGCTGCATATAAAATGTAAATCGACTCCATACTCTGTTAAATACCATGAAGTGCCCAAAATCGACCCAGATGTCAGAGAATCAACTCTGATTCGCAAATTTTCGCTCTGAACTTGGATGATTTTGTATGGAATATTCGGTTAGTTTCCAATCTATATGCTACAGAATCGACTTCTAGTTACTGTCCCTAATGACAGTAATGCTTGCTCCTATTGCACCAGCTTTGAATGACTCAATTTTATCAGCATTTAATTGAAATACCTTTAAACGCATATCAGCTTATTTTCATTTATTTATCAAACATTTACCTTACTTACCGCGCTTTTTTGTCCATTCCATATAAAGCAGCACCCAAATAAGGCATTCAACTATCTTCTCACGAAATCTCTCAATTCTGTTGCCCATAATCTCATTAATTCACATATGTGTGCGAGTCTGTGCTCAGAAATATGTCAAAATAACATTTAAGTTGTGTGAACTTTTAGGTATAGATAAGATAAATATTGACACGCGTGAGTCAAGAGTTCCTACACATGCTTATAAACAAGCTCAAGTATTTTCTCAGTTGTTGCTCTGTTTTTGATCGGAAGTGATTAATATTTTGGAATGAATTTGACATTTTTGTGTATTTTCCTTATTTTGGCAGTTGCTGAATGTCAAAGTTCAAGAATTTTGTTCATAATTCCGCCATTCGCAAAGTCACATGTCGTAACAGCTGAAATTTTGGCAAAAGCCCTAGCAAGACAAGGTCATGAGATGACTTTTGTGTCGGCATTTCCATCTAATGAAAAGCTGGAAAATTTCCGGGAAATTAAAATTCCAATAAATGACGAAGACCATGAAATACTTGATGAGATCAACAAGGCAATGAGCGTCGGTAAAGAAATTTCAAACATGCTCGGTACATTCTCAAAAATTATTTTCGACATCGGTAATCAGACACTTCAGTCAAAAGAAGTAAGACATTTAATGGATAATGAACAATTTGATCTTGTTATTCTTGGATATTTCATGAATGATTTTGCCCTTGGACTAGCTGATCATTTTAAATGTCCATCAATTGTTTACTTTTCTGGACATTTGATACCGACATTGAGTCGAATGGTCGGTAATCCAATTTCACCGGAATCTGTACGTCATGCAACAGTTCATGTTAAGGAGATGAATTTTGTGGGCAGATTAAGGAACTTTGTTGTTAATTCAATGGACTATTTGGTGATGAAGCTGTATTTTAGGCCAAGAGGATTGGCTTTACAAGTAAGTTTTCCTGATAATCATATAATTACTTTATTTAATTCTTTGGCTGAGTTGCATTTTGGGGTGCATTGCCACGCAGAGAGAACGTCTAAAGCCAGAGTGCAAGGGGTAATGATTCGCAATACAGGTGTTCGCAATACAGGTGTTCATGCCTGGTGCCTGGTGCATTTAAGCTATGCATGGCGCTCGGATCTTTCAGGCTATGTCCGGCAATTGGTGCATTCAGGCTATGGCCGGTGCCTGGTGCCTGGAGAATTAACCTATGTTGGTGCTCAGTGCATTTAGGCTATGCCTGGCGATCGGTTAATTCAGGTTATGCCAGTGGCCTGGTGCATTGAGGGTATTCCCAACCATCGAAACGGTAAATTAGTCCGGTTCATTATCGTTTGCGTTGGGTCGTCATTGATAGTCCAGTCCTGTTTGCATTCTGTTGCTATCTATGTACATGCTGGGTTCAGAGATGGTAGATTGTTAATCTTACCCTTCTTATCCTGATTGTGGAACTGCCGCCCTCCAGACAGGGTTTAAGTAGGCTTTTAATCTATCATTTTAAGTACTTATATCCGCACTGTGCTTGATCAGCTGTAAAGTCAGAATTCGATTTCCCCAATTCCCGTGCTGTACTAACGAAGAACTTTAATTGTGAGCGAGAGGCCTGTCAAGCCTACTCTCGTGAAACAATCAACAGACACGATACTTAATCATTAACTTATGTATTTCCTAATCATTAATTCCTCAATGCCTATTCAACCTGGATAAGATAATTGATAATGTATATCAAAATATTTTCAAAATAATTTTCGAACGTGCTCAGTTAAAAATATAAAGTTCACGAGATAAACCTCAAAAATGTGCCTAAAAGTGATTCTAATTCTTGTGACAATTTCAATTGTGTCATGTGAAGCATCAAGAATTTTATTCGTAAATCCAACATACAGTCGATCACACGTGTTTCCACTTCAAGTTCTTGCAAAACTATTAGCAAATCGTGGACATGAAGTGACTTTTGTGTCTCCATTTAAGCTGGATGAAGAGGTCCAAAACTACCGTGACATCCAACTGGAAGTTAGCAATGAAAATTTGCTAAATTTTAATGAATTTTTTAAAGCCATGAGTGAGTCCAATCAGTTCGGTGTGATGAAAATCGGAACCGAGACTCTCTATAATCTTGGCAATGAGACACTCCAGTCTCCATTCATGAGAAAGTTAATGGATACTGAAAGTTTTGATCTTGTTGTCATTGGATGGTTCACAAATAACTTCCTAATTGGACTTGCTGATCATTTCAAGTGTCCATTGGTCATCTTTAATTCTGCAAATTTGTTTTCAATGCTTTATGAAATGGTTGGAAATCCATTAGCTCCTGAGGGTGCACCACATGGAATGTCAGGAACGAAAGAAGTTATTACTTTTAGACAACGTCTTGGAAATTATATTGGCTATATGTTTGATGTTCTTGTGATAAGAAATTACTATAATTATCGATCTAGAGTGGTTTATAAGTGAGTATTGATCAATTTATAGCATAAGCCTTAACATAGAATGTTTAAATGACTTGAACATGTTATTGTTGATATTCAATCTAGTTATGTGACATACAAATATATGGGTGGGGATTGTTAGGTAGATTCAAGTATTGATGACATTTAATGTTTAAAGTCTCAAAATTACAGTAACTGTCGATAAAACACTTACTTACTTCCTTCACTGGATGTACAAATCTCCTGTAATCGTTTACTTCTCACAGTAGGCATCTAAAACTGGCTCTAACGCTGGCTGCTCTTTGCCACTTTATTGATAGAAGCTTTACTAGGTCTACTAACAATGTATCTTACCTATCGGAGCATCGAAGCCCATTTGCAGCCATGTGGATCCCTAATGGAGGTAGCTTCAATCTGTATCAATAAAGAAGGCCTTGAGGAGCCTGAATAGCTTCCTGACAAAGCCTTAACCATTCCTGCCGCTCGGGAACATTTCCTAACTTGAACTTTGATAAGATACTCGAGCTTATCTCTTTAAAAGACATTCTTATAATTTGCATTGTTAGTTTCAAATTACCTTTGTAAGTTCATGACCAAAATGAAGCTAATGCCCACAAAATGAGATCCAAAAGTGGTATAGCATCACTGAATTTGGGCCATAAAATCCACGGCAACAAAAAAGCTATATTCCCTAGCAAAAAAATGCATGCATTCGTTAACAGAGTAAGCTAAAATCACGTTTACGACCATAGTTCCTATAATTCTCCATAAATAACGCCGTGACTCAGCTAGTAATTGATAAATTGATTTACAAACATTATAAGCTATTTAAAAAAATACTCAAATCAGTTTAGTTTAGTGTCACAGTTTGAATGAAAAGTGTCTATTCCTTCAATATGAAGTCAAAAGCAGTCGCGATAGTTCTTATAATCTCAATTCTATCATGTGAAGCATCCAGAATATTGTTTATGAATCCAACATTCAGTAAATCACACACAATTCCACTTCAAGCACTTGCAAAAATATTAGCAAGTCGAGGACATGATGTAACTTTTGTGTCACCATTTAAGTTGAACGAGAATGTCCAAAATTATCGTGAAATCCAATTAGAAGTTAGTGCAGAAAGTTTGAAGAACTTTGATGAATTTAGTAAAGTTATGAGTGAGAGTAATCCACTTGGTGTGCTGACTGTCGCCACAAAAACAATCTTTAATCTTGGAAATGAAACACTTCAGTCAACAGCGATAAGACATTTAATGGATACAGAACAGTTTGATCTTATTGTTGTTGGATGGTTCACAAATAGCTTTTTAGTTGGACTTGCTGATCATTTTAAATGTCCATCAGTTGTATTCTTTTCTGGATCATTATTTTCAATGCTTCATCAAATGGTTGGAAATCCACTTGCTGCCGCAGATGCTCCACATGCTATGTCAGGAAGAAAAGAACATTCTACATTTTATCATCGACTTACAAACTTCTTTTTCTATGCATTTGATGTTCTTGTGATAAGAAATTATTTCAATTATCGGTCAAAAGTTGTCTACGAGTGAGTATTAATCGATATCTTTATTATCGAGTGATTGTGGATGATAAGATTATGACTGGTGTAAGTCATAAGTTTGTTTGGAAATTGAGTGATTATTGCTTATATTTTGAATATGACAACAAAGGGATTTTCCCTTAGGGAAAGTTTATTTATTACGTTACACTTTTAAAACTCACTGGATCTAGTTTTCTAGGTCCGAGAAGTGATTTGTATACTGCTGGAACTTGTTTCAAAGTTGATCGAACGACTAGAACCTTACATTATCTTGTTTTAAGTTGGGTTTGCGATTTGGATCCTACTGGATCTTGTTTTTAAGTCAGGAATGCAGGTTGACCTTACTGGATCTTGTTTTTAGATCAAGGAAGTGACTTATATCTCACTAGATATATTTTTTTAAAGTCTGAAAAGTGACTTTAATCCTTCTGGATATTGTTTAAAGTCAGTAATGAGACTTGAAACCTTATGGATCATGAATTTAGATCAGAGATGTGGCTTTGAGCCTTCTGGATTTTTATTTTTTATTAGAAATGTGACTTAGATCTTACTGGACCTTGTTTTAGGTTGGGTATGTGAGATACTTCTTGTTTTTAGATCATGGAAGTTAGTTGGATCCTACTGGATCTTGAATTTTAAGTCGGGGATGTTACTTGCATTCTGCTAAACCCTGATTTAATGACAAACCTTCCTACCAATCCTGAATACATCTCTGCATCATTTGAAATTGATAATGTCATCCCAGAGTCCACTTTTGTTTTACAATTCCCCAAAAGTATTTCACATTTTGCCTGAAACTTATCAAAATATTGTGAAATTTAATATCCATAATTGAGTAGTTCCATCACTATTACTTTCATAATTCTATTGCATCTTTTCAATACCCGAATTGTCATTGTATGAGCATATTTAAGATAAGATACATGTTACTGTGCATGTATTCCACTCAATCAACCTTCCTAAAATTTGATATTCCTATTAGTATAATTCAACCACTTAAGAAGATCGAACGGAATTAGTCGCGATGAGTCTAAAAGTCATTATCATTCTACTAATTTTCACAATTACATCATCAGAAAGTTCAAGAATATTATGCATTCATACATCATTTGCAAAGTCTCACGTAATGCCGATGCAACATCTTGCAAAGGAACTGGCAGCTCGTGGACATGAAATTACATTCATATCGCCATTTCCATTGTCTAAGCCGGTCAAAAATTATCGAGATTTTGAAATGAAACTGAATAGTGACGATGAGAAGCTTTCTGAGGAAATGAGGAAGTCATTCACGACCGGTGCAAATGTCTTTAAATTCTTAATCCAATTAATGAACACATTACATAGAGTCAGTAACGAAACATTGCAGTCGCCATGGATGAGAGAACTAATGGAAACAGAAAGCTTCGATCTAGTCATAACTGGATATTCAATGAGTGAATATTTACTTGGTCTTGCTGACCATTTTAAATGTCCATCAGTTGTATTTTGGTCTGGTCATGTCATATCGTCACTTACAAAAATGGTCGGCAATCCGTTGTCACCTGAATCGGTCGCTAATGCAATGTTAAGTAAGAAGAAAATGAACTTTATGGATCGTGTTAAAAATATGCTGATGAATGCTTTGGACTTGTTTGTGATTCGGAATTACTTCAATTATAGATCAAAGATTATTTATGAGTGAGTATAGATTGTTAGGTGATTGTGACTTTATAGGATTTTGTATGAATATTTAAGGCTGTACTGTACTTATAACTGGTTTAAAGTCTATCTCATTAAGCCAGTGGTGGACAACCTGTGTGCCGCGGCACTATTGCCATGAACCGTATGTCGTGTGTAATTTCAGTCTAGGCTTAACACCAAGTTGTGCCTCAAAATACAAAATGTTGCTCACCACTGTATTAAGCTTCTATACTCGACACAACAGACTGCTTATTTAATACAAACTAAACAGTTCATAGAACCAGGATGTCTGTTGAATCTTCGCTATATTACAATTCAATAGCGAGCAATTATTATGTAATTACCAATTAATGAGCCTTAAGAATTTAACAACATATGTAGGCTGTATTAATGCATGAATGGAAGCGTATTTGAAGGCATTGGCCATTAAGAAGATTTTATTAAGTTAGCCAGAACATTAACTTCATCATTCATAAGCACAGACAATTTCGTACATCCACTCACAAATTCTCACACAAAACAAGCAAAAAATTTCAATTGATGACCTTGAAACACACACAAGAAATTTGTTTTGCCGGTCAATTATTAGAAGTGACGTCGCAAAAAGATCATGTTATTTTATTCAATTAGCTCTAATGAATATCAAATATTGATGATCTTTGCTGCAGTGGAAATACACACGACACTTTGCATGCTGTTTTGAGTTTGTTGATATTTAGACATTAGATGATGTGATTAGTGCAACAATGTGACAAATTCATTAAAGTTTGCATAGTAATGGCATACTTCATAGTCACTGAGTGTCTGGTAAGTCACTAACCTGACGACAAAGCTTCAATGTGACGTAACAATACTCTGACTTCATCTTGAGAACTATTTTGCGACTATTTGGATGGCAATTGAGTCTAGTGTTTTGAATCTTAGCTCTTAACCCGAGCAACACAAATGAAGATGGATCCTTATTGTAGGATTTAAGTACTTTGCTAAAGCTTGTTATCAATACAAAATGATAAATTCGTGATATTTAAGTGGCTTCTATTTGGTGTTAGGAGAAGGACTTGAGCGGAGCCTTAAAAGCTCTGTAGAAGAGTTGTCTTCATGAGTAAGCTCTAAGTAACACTTAAATGAAGGTGATTAAAAGTCTGTCTATATCTATATTCCTAAGAAGAGCTTTGGTTACCACAAATGGCAATCCATTTGACTCTGTTGCTGGCTGTGTTACTTACTTACTTACTTCCTTCGCTGGTCGTACAGATCAGTTGTGATCCATGACCTCCCACAGGAGTCGCCTGAAGCTGGTTCTATCGCTGGCTACATCTTGACAATTTCTGATACCAAGTGCACTACTATCTCTATCGACAGCTTCCTTCCAAGAGTTCTTTGGGCATCCACGGGCTCTTTTACCGTTCAGAAAATCAGCTTTGAAGACCTTAACTGCTGACTGTGTTACTTAAGTTGTAAGAACTTTCCGTCTTGTTAAGCCGAATGTTATCACCGTTCTTTGTCATATAGCTTTTGGAGCTCCTGGTTGTCGTTTTCCTTCCGGATTGCTAATGATTGTGCTCAATCTAAAATTCACTGATGAGTTTGTTCGGGAAATGCTCGTGCATTACTCTGTACATTAGAATTCTCATATAAAAAGAATTATGAGTGAGTCCTGGTGTTATTGATCTTTATAGGATTTCATATGACTTAAGCTGCACTTTTGTCCCAGCCGATCAATAATTGATTAATAAGTCACTTCCAAGTTGACCTAAAAACCAAGTTCCATTAAGATCTATAGGTCACTTCCAGACCTAAAAACCAAGATCCAGTAAGTTCCAGGTCACTTCCAGACCTAAAAACCAAGATCCAGTAAGTTCCAGGTCACTTCCAGACCTAAAAACCAAGATCCAGTAAGATCCAGGTCACTTCCAGACCTAAAACCAAGATCCAGTAAGTTCCAGGTCACTTCCAGACCTAAAAACCAAGATCCATATAAAACTTCCAAAAATTTAAGAACTTCACCATTTAACGGATTTTCATAATTCAAACCTCTTAACGGTCAAAACAAATTCAAACATTGTTCAGTAAACACTGTAAAAACACCGAAAAACATCTGAACTTCACTGTAAAACAATGAAAACTAAAAAATTGTCTGTTGTTTTTGAATCTTGTTGTTGTATATTTTGAAAATTTAAAATTGTTAATTATAGCATTTATGCTTTGATTTGAAACTTTTAAATGCTCCGGCGCCGCAATAACTTTATGAAGGTGTGGTCTTTTAAAACCATTCCGACTCTCTCTACGAGGTCTAGATTAAAAGTTTTTATTGGCAGCCGACCGAACAAAGTGATTTATTAAGTTACCTTTTGTGAAAAAAATCAGCTTGTAATTAGAATGCCCTATAAAAAATCATAATTATTAACTCGTGCATCATACAAATTTAATTCTATTATCTAAAACAAAATCTCAAAGTTGATAAAATACTTCCATTTTTGGAAATCTATCCGTATATAGAGTTCTTTGTAGTGGTATCAATCTCAATTTGTACTAAAATTTGATACGAACACAGTTTTGATGTCCATAAAAATTGAATTAAATTCAAATCACAATCAGTTTTGTTCCATATTTCAAAAGAAAGTGACGCAAAAATGAAGCTAAATATTATCAGTTTATTTGTGGTGCTGCTCATAGCTGCTACGGAATGTTCAAAAATTCTTTACATTCATCCATCGCTCAGTAGATCCCATGTGATTCCATCAGAAATTCTAGCTAAATTGCTGGCTCAAAAGGGTCATGAAGTCACTTTTGTGTCTCCATATCCACAAAGCAAGTCAATTAAGAACTTCCGCGGCATAACATTAGACGCAAGTGACGAGGAAATGAAAATTTTAGACGATCTCCAAAAAGGCATGAGTGAAAGTAAAATTTCATTTTCAGCCATGTCCAGTGCAGTTCAAATGCTTAAACAATTCGGCAATGAAACCTTCCATACACCCGAAATGAAGAACTTAATGAAAAATGAAAAGTTTGACTTAGTCATCGTTGGCTATGTGATGAATGAATATCATTTGGGTCTTGCTGATCATTTTAAATGTCCATCGATTGTTTTCTTTCCGGCATTTCCATTATCAGCACTTGAAAAAATGGTTGGAAATCCACTGTCACCTGAAGGTGCGCCACACATACTAGCCAACTTAAGGTCACTTGAGGGCTTTAAAGACCGTCTAATGAATTTTATATTTAATGCTGTGGATCTTGTGCTGATGAAAAATTATTTTGACTATCAATCGAAGGCTGTGTATGAGTGAGTATTTTTGTTGATTATTCTCATTCAATTACTTCATGCTACTGGACATATATAAGATATTTTGAGAGTTCAAAGTATATCCAGTCTGTTTGCGCGTGCTGTTCTGTGTAGATCGAAACGAAAATGAGTGCGAAGTCGTTTGGAATTATTTTGACAATTTTGATTGCGTCATCCGAGTGCTCAAGAATTTTATTCATTCAGCCATCGTTCAGTAAATCTCATGTGATGCCACTGCAGGTTCTAGCTAAGGAGCTTGCTAAAAGAGGCCACAATGTCACTTTTATTGGTCAATTTCCATTCTCAAAGCCTGTCGAAAATTATCGGGACATAAAAGTTGAACTAAGAGCTGAATATAAAGTTATAGCTGATGAACTTGGCAAGGGAATGTCGGACGGCATTAATATCTTCAAAATGATTCCAATGCTTAAGAAATTAGTGTACGAACATGGCAACGAAACAATACAATCAGCGTCAGTCCAAAGGTTAATGAGGGAAGAAGCATTTGACCTTGTAGTCATAGGCTATTTTGTGACTGAACATCTTCTTGGCTTTGCTGATCATTTTAAATGTCCATCAATTGTATTCTCATCTGGAAGTCATGTAGCACCACAAACTAAAATTGTTGGCAATCCTTTATCACCTGAAGGATCACAAAGTCCACTTTCGCAAACAAAGGATCACAGTTTCATCAGTCGTATCCAAAATTTCTTAATTTATGGAATGGAACTACTTGTTACAAGAGGTTATTTATATTATGAGTCGAAGGCAGTGTATGAGTGAGTATTGATGGGGTTTAAGGAGTTTAGTTGGGGTTTGTGTGGAGTAATCGTCGTCTATAACTAGCTAGAAGATCAAGGAATTCCTGGAAGGAAGCTGTCGATAGAGACAGTATTGCATTTGGTATTGGTAATTAGCAGACGGATGCTAGAGATAGAGCCAGCTAAAGAAGTCTTATGAGGGAGACCATGGATCACAGTTGATCTGTACGGCCAACGAAGTATGTAAGCAAGTATAACCAGCTCTATCGCTGGCTACCGCTTGCCAATTTCCCGATTCCAAGTGCAATACTGTTCCGATCGACAGCTTCCTTCCATGATTTCGTTGGATTCTTTGGAAATGAGTTACAATCATTCTTAATTGAAAATTACGGCATCAGGACGGTATGAATATGACCTGATCACTAGATTCAGTGAAATTCAGACTCAGGTGACGCTTATCCCGTCCTGCATACAGATATTTTTCAGTTTCTACATCGAGTGTCTTCCAGATTACACTTTTAAAGTATAAATATAAAGATAATAGCCTTATTCAACGATATTGAGTATGATTTTGTGTTTGAGCTCAAGATCAAGTTCAACTCAAACTTACTGTCGCAATACAAATACTTCTCATATGTTTAAGCAGTATGTGTGCATGATTGATATAGACCCTAATTGATAAAGATTACTAAAAATTTATGATTTGGTCTCAGTATTGTTGCTGATTTCAAAGTGAAGTGAATGAAATGAATTTAATAAAATATTTTTGACTCTTACTGGCACTAAGCATAGCCGCCTCTGAATGTTCAAAGATTTTGTTCATTCATCCATCACTAAGTAGATCACATGTGATTCCATCACAAGTTCTAGCTAAAGTGCTGGCCGAAAAAGGACATGATGTCACTTTTATGTCTCCATATCCACTTGGAAAGGCTGTGAAAAATTTACGTGACATAAAATTGGAAGCAAGTGAAGAAGAATTAAAACTTTTAGATGAAGTCCAAAAAGGCATGAGTGAGGGTCAAAATTTATTTAAAGCACTGCCAAAAGCAGCTAAAATGTTTCAAGATTATAGCAGTGAATCACTTCAATCACCAGCTTTACGTGATTTAATGAAGAATGAAAAGTTTGATTTAGTCATAATTGGATATATTATGAATGAATTTATGTTGGGACTTGCTGATCATTTCAAATGTCCGTCAATTCTTTTCTTCCCCGCAAGTGCAGTCGCATCAATACATAAAATAGTTGGAAATCCATTATCACCCGAAGGAGCATCACATCCAATTAGAAATTCAGCAAAAATGGACAGTTTTCTGCAAAGAGTTGCTAACTTTATGATGCATTCCTTAGACTTGCTGGTTATTAAAAATTATTTTGAGTCTGGGGGAAAGGCTATTTATGAGTGAGTATGATTTACTTTTGTGGATATTGGAAGGGTTTGTGGAAAAGGCATGAGAAAGCTTTAACAAGCAAAGAGCTTGGTTTCATGATGCAGAATGGCTTGAGGCCTGTTAGGGCAAATATATTTACTTAATTACTTACTTCGCTGGCCGTACAGATCAATTGTGATCCATGGTATCCCTCAGATGTCGCCTGAAACTGACCCTATCGCTGGCTTCCGCTTGCCAGTTTCTAATACCAAATGCAATAGTCAACAGCTTATTTCCATGAATTCTTTGGACGTCCTCGTGATATTTTTCCAACGAGAAGATGTCCAGCACATCGAACCCTGCCCACTTTAATTCGTTTTACGATATCAGCCTCTCTGCATTGCTCCAATATTTGTGAAGGTCCCCTTCCTTCTTAGTTCCAAAGATAATTCTTAGGATCTTCCTCTCAAAGACACCAACCGCATGCTTGTCTTCACTAGTCATATTCCATGACTCCCAAATATGTTCAAAATGTGTGATTATGAATCTCTAAAGTTCAAAAACCTTACCTACGCTTCTATCAAGACCACTACCCTTTTATCAGCTCCAATTTATCAAACAGATCATTCCATTAATACTGTTTTATAGCTGATGATATGAAAAATTGCTTGTAATGCAACTTATATGGTCATATTGTTAACTATCATATCTATACACTTACTTATCTCAATAATTTCCTTTGTATATGTCTGATACTTGATAATATTCTATAACTGTGACAGTAAGCACTTCTATAAATGTGCTTTAAAGCCTATAATTGCTCTCAGTTCATTTCTATATTTTGATGTAAAGTGATCGGATTAAGCTAGTCAAAATGAACGCGAAAGTGCTGGGAATTATTCTGTTGCTTATTATTGCATCGTCTGAATGTTCAAGAATTTTATTTATGCAGCCCTCAATGAGTAAATCTCACGTGATGCCACTACAAACCTTAGCTAAGGAACTGGCTAAAAGAGGTCATCAAGTGACTTTTGTGTCTGTGTTTCCATTTGATAAAAAAATTGAAAATTATCGCGACATAAAGCTACCACTTGAGGGTGAATATAAAGACTTAATTGATCAAGTATCAAAGAATATGACGGCTGGATTTAATATATTTAAAATGTTTCCAATTATGAAGAAAATGGTTTTTGGATATTATAATGAGACAATTAACTCACCGACTGTACAAACATTGATGAAGGAAGAGAAATTTGATCTTTTAGTGATTGGATATTTTATGTCTGAATTTCTACTTGGATTTGCTGATCATTTTAAATGTCCATCAGTCATATTTTCATCATCAAGTCATTTATCGTCATTGATGAGTGCTGTTGGCAATCCTATATCACCTGAAGGAACATTCAGTGCGCTGTCTAACTCTAAAGAAAATAATTTCATTAATAGAGTTAAGAATTTTGCAATTTATAGCATAGAAAATTTACTTTTCAAAGTTTACTTTGGTTATTATTCAAAGGTTACTTATGAGTAAGTATTGAATTAAGGTTCTCGTGATGTTACATTAGGTTAATTTATTGATGGAACTTGTGTATTCATCTGACAGTCATTAGACTGCGCATTACTTTTATTGTTATTTGTGAATCTTCGAATACATTTAAGATGCTTATTGATACTTACTTACTGATTACATTTGCATTTGCATTTGTACAGTACAAGCATCAATAAACAAGTCAAACATTAGGCAAAGAATCAGCAAAAAGCGGAAAATCTGATGCTAGGTGTGACCCAGTGTGACTCTTCGTTGGCCAGATAAGCACAAGTTGCTTAATTGATCCAAAACTCGACACTAGGCCGTCGTGACTCCTGTTGGTTACGACAGGAATTGGTTTTGGATTCGGTTTAAATCCGATTTGTGCTTATCGAGCAGGTCCAATTCAATGATAATAATTGTGCAATGAGCAATGATTAGAAAATAAGGTTTAACGAAGCATTATGCTTGTGTAATTAGACCAGCAGATCAGTAGATAAGAGTATTCTAGCATTCGAGTCATATTAAATCACTTACCAGAATGTTTGAATTGGCAAGATCAAAAATACGTTAGAACTTCGACAAATTCTATGAAACACTAGTAAATTGAGACAAAGAATCCAGTTTGTTGTTTATTTGACATTTTAAGTGAATTAGAGCTTAATTATATAGCAAGTTGTATTTCCAACACGTGCTGTATTTCTACCGATGTGTTAAAAGAAACGAGAATATATTAGTGTCTAGAAATTATATTTGTATTCCCAAAACATTCTCAGTTTGTTTTTACCTTTCGTGCCGGTCAGATTCAACAAAATGTATCTAAAAATTCTGTGCTTAATTTCAATCCTAATAATCGGAACTGAATCTTCAAAAATCCTAATAATTAATCAATCATTCACAAAAGGTCACATAATTCCTCTCCAAATCCTTGCTAAGGAACTAGCTGGACGAGGTCATGAGATCACATTCGTGTCGATGTATCCACTGGATCATCCTGTTCAAGAACTACACTGACATAAAAGTTGAAGTGACTCCAAAAATTTGGAAAAGCATTAATAAAATCAACAAAGCATTAACAGAAAGTGAAAATGTCTTTAAAATATTTCCATTACTTAACGAAGTTGTGTTTGTGTACGGCAACAAAACACTTCAGTCGCCGGCTGTACAAAATTTGAAAAACAAAAACTTTGACCTTCTCATTGTCGGCTATTTTATGAACGAACACATTCTTGGCTTTGCTGATCATTTTAAATGTCCATCGATCATGGTGTTTGCGGGAATCCATGACGCACTTTGTAATGGAATTGTGGGCAATCCGTTGTCGACTGAAGCGTCACCGCATGGACTTATGGAATCTAAAAATATGAATTTTATGATGAGAGTCAAGAATTTCTTACTTTATGGATTTGAGCGTGAATTATTGGGACGGTATTTTAAGTATCAGTCTAGGAAGATTTATGAGTGAGTATTCCAAGTGATGAAGTTACTTAGAACCAAATATATTATATTCTCAAGCGACCAAAAGTAACCGAACAGCACAACAGCTATGGCACTGCTTCGTCGCCATATTGACTCATAAATATGCAGTTTGCCGCATTGTCCCGCTCGGGCTGCATAATCATAACTATGAAGAGATAAGATATTATTAATATGTTTACTTCTATAAAAGGTAAGCCTATTAATCAAATATGTGCCACGTGCTGATAATTAATATTTTATACTGATAAGATAACTGCTATTGATCTTGTTTTTATAGATTTTTATCATTAGATTAACTACTTCACATGTTTTATTGTACATACAATTATCCCCGATAGAAAAAGAAGTTGAAAAAGCTACAATCATGGCAACAATATTCTTAGTTCCAAGTAATATCCACTTGGTAAACTTGGTTGTTTTAACAAATTGACACCTCGTCAGTGTGCTTTGCCGACGTAGCCTTTTAAAACTCCGTTAAGGAGCGTTTTTGATTTGTGTAGCTCGGATAATATGTTCAGAGCATTGACATTCAGAGCTGCGCTAAGACAATTCACGGGTAATGGGTGTTTAATAAGTGAGGTTCCACCTGACCTCTGCACACAGTTAAGATTGGTATCAGAATCAATATTTTGATGGCATTACAGTCTTAAAGCTTATAAAATGAAGGCAGTGAATATTTCGAACTAATGTTAACAGGATTGTGTTGTAATAATTACATATCAAAGGATTAAGCTATTCTGCCATCGAAAATTTCGAATTGCAGAATTCTTCAATTCTTGGATTCCAGACTCCAAAAGTCCTTCCAACTCTGCTTACAAGCAATATTTATGTCTACTAAATCACAAAATTTTCAAACAAAACCTCTAAATGATTCACAGTTTACACATGCTAACTACACACTTTTCAGCATGCAATATATTTTCCTTAGTCTTCACATGCTTATTAGTAAACTGAATAATTTTAAAACTTACCATGCAAAAATCTCCATATGACCTATCGACAGCATGTTGGATACTATGTAGCATGTAGAAGAAGGAAGAAAAGATTTTAATTGTATTAAATCATCATCAAGATCATGAAAAAAGAAAGAAAAAATTCATTGGTGTGAGTACAATAAGCTGAAAAAAATTTTCGGCTGCATGTTTTCCACAAAAGATTATTTTAAAATCGACTTCAGTGTGTTTTGAGTATTTATAGAGAGTTGGATGAAAAAAGAAGGTTCCGCGCGAGATGTGCTTAAAATTTTTTGGAATATTTCTGATATTACTTATCGTGTCAAGTGAATGTTCAAAGATTCTATTCCTGCATCCGTCATTTAGTCGATCACATGTCATTCCATTGCAGGCACTAGCCAAAATATTAGCACAAAAGGGTCATGACATTACATTTGTGTCGCTGTTTCCGTTTGACATGAAAATTGAAAATTATCGTGACATAAAAGTTGAGAGCAGTAAGGAAGATGAGGAGCTATTTGATGAAATTGGAAAGACGATGAATGACAGAAAAAGTCCATTTAAATTAGTGTCAATAGCCTCAAAGGCTACATATAAAATTGGAAATGAGACATTACAGTCGGATAGGATGCGACAGTTAATGGACAATGAAAAGTTTGATCTTGTTGTGCTTGGATATTTTCTTAATGAATTTCTACTTGGAATTGCTGATCATTTTAAATGTCCATCAATCTTATTCTTTTCCGGATCATTTTTCTCAACATTAAATCGAATTGTCGGAAATCCACTTTTACCCGAGGCAATTCCACATCCGATAATTAATGGAAAGGAATTAACATTTTTAATGCGTGTTTTTAATCTTCTAATAAATGCTGCTGACATATTCTTTACAAATTTTTATTTCTCGCGTCAATCAAAAGATATTTACAAGTGAGTGTCTCATAATTGGATGTGTCGGTGTCAGTTAATCTATTAAATTTAGAAATATTTGCGTATGAAAAATGTGCTGGTTAGTGATGAAAATATGAGAGGAATTAGTAAACGATTTTATTAACTCGTGAAATCAATTATCGGTCAGAGTTGGAGATTGAGAGTTGGTCAGGGTTGGAGACCGTGAGTTGGACAGAGTTGGAGACCGAGGGTTGGGAAGGGTTGGAGACCGAGAGTTGGTCATGGTTGGAGATTAAGAGTTGGTCAGGGTTGCCATGGCAGATGTTAGAACCTGATAACCTTAAGTTGTGGTTAATTGGGCCTATCTGAACAGGATACTTACTTACTTACTTACTGCAACCTTGTTCCCATGTGGAGCTTAGGCTACAGCCAAAATCTTTCTATCTGACTCTGTTGCTGAATCTGTCACTTAGTTTTACTTACTGGAACCATGCTTCGACTTGGATTCTAGGCTATTCCATCTGACTCTGTTGCTGACCACATCACAAAGCTTAAGTTGTGGTTAATTGAGTCTTTCTGAGCAGATTCCTTACTTATTTACTGCAATCATGTTCCAAAGGCTTTCCATTTGACTCTGATGCTTGTTCTGTCACTTAGTTTTAGACAAATTGATCCTAACAGGTTGTTAAAACTCTATTTTAGTCTTTTGCTGGTCTAACAGATCAATTGCGATCCATGATCTATCTTAGATGTCGCCTGAAACTGACTTGAACTTGCCAAGTCGCAATGTCGAGTTCAAAACTATCTATATAGACCAAGAGACAATTCTAAGACATATTCAGGTATATTGTCCAATTTTGTGGACATTTTGACCTAGAAAATTGAAGAATTTGTCCAAATCATCAGAACAGTTGTCCAAAACCACCCACTGGATACGCCCCTGACAACTAAGTAGTACATCTTACTAGTACCCTTGAATTTACATCAGCTGATGAGCATGTACTCATTAAAAATCTCTAAAATTAGCAGCAATATAACTCATTGAATATTTCTGAAAGCAAATATTAAACATATAGACATACTGCTGGCACAAAACAATGAAATAAACTTTGTAAAAATTATTTTTAATTCGATTTGTCTGAAAAAAAAACTGAATTTTTTGTTGCTGGGATGAACAAATTATTTTTATCATTTTTTTTATCATTTTCTATGTCTGTGTATTTGCGAATATATTCCAAAAAAAATCGCAATAAAAAATATTCAAGAGTCGTTAAGTTCTCTCAGAAGAGATTAAGCAACAAAAGCTACTCGGAGAGAATGAAAACAAAAATGACCTTGACTCTACTAACACCTCCATGTGAACTGAAATATAGTTGTAAATAAATAATTGAGCGTGTATTATAAATCAGATGTTTACAGCATGTAGTCTTTGTAGTCAATCAATTAATACAGAATATTCTTTTGTTTATTTACAGCTACAACTTCCCACCAGACCGTTATCGTTCATATGATGAAATGATTCGTAATGTCTCATTAGTTCTTGTCAATACTCACTTCACATCTTCAGGACCACGTCCATTGTTGCCTAATCTCGTTGAAGTTGGTGGCTTACAAGTCAAACCTAATCCAGCTCCACTACCAGAGGTATAATCCTGCTTTCAATCTTTCATGTAACTCTTTCATTAAAATCCCAATTCTATATGACTTTCTAGGACCTTAAAACATTCCTTGGCGATGCTAAAGACGGTGCCATTCTCTTCAGTTTCGGATCAAATGCCAAGAGCATTTACATTCCCGAAGACAAACTGAAAGTTATCCTCAAAGTATTCTCAAAACTCAAGCAACGTGTCATCATGAAATGGGAATCAGATGTGCTTCCTGGCAAGCCTGACAATGTCCTAATCAGCAAGTGGCTTCCACAAGACGACATTTTAGCACATCCAAATATTAAGGCATTCATCTCACATTGTGGATATGGCGGTGTCATTGAAGCTAAATCTAATGGAGTTCCAATTGTTGGTGTACCACTTGGTGCTGATCAGAAGGGAAATGCTGATAAGATTGTGGAGGAAGGATGGGCTGTGAGATTAGATATGGTTGACATTACTGAGGAGTCATTGACAAATGCACTTAAGGAGATTCTTAACAATCCAAAGTACAGAGACACAGTCAGAAGAGAAGCAATTCTTGCAAAGGATCGTCCATTGAATGCTCAAGAGACTGCAGTTTATTGGGTTGAGTATGTTTTGAGGTAAGTCGAGAAATGAATGTAATGTGACATGATGAGTAAGCATTAATTTATTTTCCAATTCACAGACACCATGGCGCCCCACACTTGCACTATCCAGGAGCTGATCTCAACTTCTTCCAAGCTAATTCAATTGATGTGATTCTCTTCATCTTTGCCGTCATTTATGCAGTATTTAAACTCCTCAAGTTCATCTGTGGATTAATATTTTGTAGAAATAAGAAAGAGAAAAGCAATCAAAAAGACAGCAATAGAAAAGTGAAGAAAAATTAGACGAGGAAAATTTGTACAAATTTAATCGAAGCTTAAATAAAATTTTTATACAAAAGATCGAAATTATAAATACCTAAAACTGAAATTTTGTTTAATTTTGAGTAATTTTGATTAGGAGTACAATCTACAGTTGTGAAATTCAGGATATATCAGTCCAATGTATATAGCCACAATTGGTATGATTGAAAGTCAGATAAACCGAGTTGCTTGACTAGAATGACAAAATATTTTGAGTTTTTCCACTACTCAGTCCATGTCAAGCTCGGCATTAAGCTGGCTTAACGGAACATGGATCCTAACATGCATAACTCCACCTTATCTCTTACATTATGCCATATCTTGAATAGATTAAAATTTACAGTTTCAAAACATCATAAAATTTATTTTCACATAAACATGCGAAAACCGGCTTGGCACGTGTATAGCAGTTCTATTAATGTATTGTCTTTGTATGTAAACAAAATTTCGGTTCAAAATTATGAAATAGGTACAAAATATGAGTGTGTTAATGATAAGATTACAACGACATACGCAGTTCTATGTCAAAAATATTATTGTAAGTCAGTAACATCGCAGTCTTGTTTTGAACATCAAGCAGTGTCAAAATGTACGGAAAAATTTCGGCAATAATATTATTTCTTGGTATTGCATCATCCGAATGCTCAAGAATTTTATTCATTCATCCATGCATGAGCAAGTCAACAGTGCTTCCATTGCAAGTACTGGCTAAGCAAATGGCCAAGAACGGACATGATGTGACTTTTGTGTCTGTATATCCATTGGATAAAAAGTATGAAAATTATCGTGACATCAAAATTGAACCAAGTGAGGAAGTATTAAGCTACTATCAGGAAATGGGTAAAAAGGTCGTCGATAAGCCAAGTCCACTTCAGATGCTGAAAGCATTCGATAAAGTTGCATTCCAACTTTCCAACGAGACATTACAATCGAAGGAAGTTAGAGGCTTAATGAAGGAGGAATTTGACCTTGTTGTTGTCGGTTACTTTTTGAATGACTTTCTACTTGGACTTGCTGATCACTTTAAGTGCCCATCCATTGTGTTCTTCTCTGGAAGTCATGTATCTCCAATAAATTTGATGGTTGGAAATCCATTGTCACCTGAAGGTGCGCCACACATATTCTCACAATCTAATGAATTAAGCACATTTGGACATCGAGTTGTAAACTTCTTGATGAATATTATTGATAGATTCATTATCAGGAATCTTGCTTATTACAAGTCAAAGCAGATTTATGAGTAAGTACATGTGGCAAGGGACTTTGATGGACATACTTAATAATAATTTCCAATATTCACAGATTCAACTTCCCATCAGACAAGTACCGTCCCTATGATGAAGTAATCAGAAGCGTATCCTTAGTTCTTGTCAATACTCACTTCACATCTTCAGGACCACGTCCATTATTGCCTAATCTCGTTGAAGTTGGTGGATTGCAAATCCAATCTAATCCAAATCCACTGCCTGAAGACATAAAAACATTCCTTGACGATGCCAAAGACGGTGCTGTTCTCTTCAGTTTCGGATCAAATGCCAAGAGCATTTACATTCCCGAAGACAAACAGAAAATCATTCTCAAAGTATTCTCAAAGCTCAAGCAACGTGTCATTATGAAATGGGAATCAGATGTGCTTCCTGGCAAGCCTGATAACGTCTTAATCAGCAAGTGGCTTCCACAAAATGATATTCTTGCTCATCCAAATATCAAGGCATTCATCTCGCATTGTGGATATGGTGGAGTCATTGAGGGTAAATCCAACGGAGTTCCAATTGTAGGAATTCCATTTGTTGGTGATCAAAATGGAAATGCTGATAAGATTGTGGAGGAAGGATGGGCTTTAAAGGTTCAACTTGCTGACGTAACTGAAGAAACTTTGATGAACGCATTGCAAGAAATACTAAAGAATCCAAAGTATAGAGACACAGTCAGGAAGCAAGCATTTTTGTCAAAGGACAGACCAATGAATGCTCAAGATACTGCAGTTTATTGGGTTGAGTATGTTTTGAGGTAAGTCCAGAAAGGAATGTAATGTGAGATGATAAGTAAGCACTAATAAAAATTCCAATCCACAGACACAAAGGCGCCCCACACTTGCACTATCCAGGAGCTGATCTCAACTTCTTCCAAGCTAATTCAATTGATGTGATTCTCTTCATCTTTGCCGTCATTTATGCAGCATTCAAATTCCTCAAGTTCATCTGTGGATTAATATTTTGTAGAAGTAAAAGAGGCAGCACTGACAAATTGAAGACAAATTAACCAGCCACAATAATTAACAAATTTTATTCAAATTCATGACATCAATAAAGCCTAAAAAGCAGGTGCACAATTTCTTCTAATACATTTAAGCTGCCTGTTTCTATTGCATTTACAGACTTGGCATGAATTCCTGTAGATCATTCTAGGTATGCATTCCCATGTCTGTTCTCTATCAATATCTTGCGGTAAAGTTGGTAGCTGTACGATCGTCTCAGAACTAAATAAGAAGCAATAAAAATTTCATAGTGCCAATAAAATTAACAAGAATTTCTCACATTGCAACGTCGCCAAGTTCAGCTTCCAAATCAGCATCTGATTCCTCAATGCCCTCATCAACTTGAGGTGCTTCCTCGTCTTGCGCTAACACTGTCTGATCTATAAATTAGAAATAAATATTCAAAATGTAATTTGATCGAATCAGTTTCACAAATTTCCGCATGATTTACAGCATAATACAGCAAATAAAAGAAGAACCACAAGTTTCATATTTTATTATTATCTTAACCACTGAATATCGTAATTGATTAAAAGATTTAAAGCCTGAGACTGAAGAGACAAGTAAGAATGATTGAGCTTTTATAGGTTCTCATATTTCCATTATATACTTAGTCAAGCATCAATTGACATCAGCAAATAAGATCAATAAGAATGTCAAACATTTATTCATTGTTTTTGGATAAGGTCATCGGGAAAGTTTAGTGATGGTTTTTGATAAGATGGAATTTACGGAAATATATTTGCATGGATATCTTATTAAGACTAAGTATAGACATGGTCATGCAGACATAACAAGTAGTTTTCGTGAGAAATTGTCATAACAAGATAAATAAGCTTCAGATTGCTAATTCTTCTTAAATTCTAGCAGCGTCACTGATAAGTATGTGTATACTTACATACTTACTTGACTGGAACGCACATAGGCCTTTTTCTGCACGTAGAGAATATCCGAATTCGGCTCTATCCTTCGAAGTCTTTCACAAGTTTGGAATATTGATAGTTGGCTTTAGTCGTCAATATCTGATCATTTGATTTGGTGGTTTTTCGGATTCCTGGACAAGAGAGGAGATTTAATTAAATACAGAATGTCGATATAACTGAATATGGTATGCAAAATTGCATTTGTTCTGCAAAATCACCGTGAACTCATTCACGTCTCGAACTGCACAAAGCCCGATTGGCACAATTTATACATGACGGCCAAGTAGCCTCCATAAAATGGTGATACTTGTTAACTGCCATAAAAATGAAAACTTGGATGACATGTGGTCGCAATTTGACATGAAGGACTTGTGCCGATCGGGAAAAGTTCTCTAGGGCATCGCTTCATCGTCGTATAAATGATAACACGCCCTATAGGCATCGTGATGGTTGATTTCGACCTAATTTACGGCAAAAATGGCAGCTTGACTCATTGTGCCATTCGAAGTACAGCAAGACATCTGTTTGATTACTTACAAAAATACTCTTAATGGCTGATAATCTCAGACAAATAATTTCATCCAATTTTTGTGGCTTCACTTTTTAAGTCAACATTCTCAATTTCTTACGTTTAAACAGAAAGGAATCCAGTCGGCTTTTTCATTCGAAATTTGAGTCATCATCGATCTCCGCTTACAGCTTTAAGTGCGGAAAGTCTTATTCATTTGCTTTTTTTTTGTGGTTTCCTCAGATGATGATTCAGTTTAAATTTCTTGTGAAATTATGCAGACGACGATTAATTAAATATTATGGTTGTAAATTAATTACATTTATTAACCTCAATTATCAATTACCTTCTTATGCCAATTCATAAATTCTCAGTGTATATCTCACGTCTTGTAATTCAAAATTGAATGTTCACATAAAACCATCCGAACAAGATAACGAAGTAGAACTTGCATAACAAATGAAAGCTGCCATTTAATTTCATTCGCACTCAAACTTTTTCAATGTAAATTTATGTCGCGAAAAGGTTATACGATCGCATAAAGTAGAAAGTTGAAATTGACACGTGCTGTAGAATGAATTGTAATGGCAGCATAAGAAATAAATTCTTGCAGAGCATGTATAAATTATTCAAGTCTTTTTCTTCCGATTCTACAAGTCTTTGGATGTGTTTTGAGTTAGTTTATTTAAAGACATCCATAGATACATATCCGAGAATCTTACATACCCAAATAGCACAAATTGGTCGATCTATCAAAAATACGGCACCAGGTCGAAATGAAGCCTGAATTGTCATAGATTATGTAGTTGAGAATCTTACCCAAATAGCACAAGTCGGAAGATCTATCACCAATCTGGCACCATGATTCAGGCATGGTGCCTTATTTAAACCTCATCCAGCTCCAATTTTATCCATCCATTGACCCTAATTGCCTGAAAAGCCGTCATTCACTCAGAAATGTTCAGCATATTAACTCATAATTTTCCATGAAAGCATACAAAGTTTCAATTATTTTTATTACATTGTCATAGTCTTTAAAATGTTTATTGCAAATTAGCATGCATGATAAGTTCACCTACATATATGCATGCATAAATACAAAGTAAAGTAAAGCATTTTTTTGAGCTTCAAAGGAAATTATGTAAAACTATATTTCTGTTTTATATTTTTCTCCCCTAGAGCTCAAAGTCAATAATGCAGTCTAAACAAATATGAATGGTGGATGAATGGATGAACATGACTTTAGCATAACTTGTTTGAAATATTATATTGTATGAAGATGAGTTGAATTGAAACAAGTTAGAGAGTAAGGTAGGACATTTTAAATTTGTGGAGCTGCTGCCTTAACAAGGTGCTGTCTGATGCTAGGAATCAGAGCAAAGCAAATGAAGATGGTTCGAGTTGGATCCTTTAAGTCTCCATTTTCTCTCATCCATTTGGTCTTTTAGGCTTATTTGGACTAAAAGAATACGTATCACTCGGTATTGGCAATTATCAAAGGACATCCAGCCATTTATGGACATCAACTGAGATAGACCATGGATCACAGTTAAGTAAGTTGACTTTTCTATGAAGACGGCGTCCTATTTTGTATTAATAAGTATATCCATGACTGTGTCTTAAAGGATCTAAAGCCTTCTTCATTTTTGTCACTCTAGGAACAAGGATACGGAAATGATCAATCACTTCTTTGACAATTTTCCTAGTTTTTTTGATCAATTTAAATCAGTTTTATGTCTTGGGCTAGTTATAGACTGTACAAAGGACCACTTTTTCCAGAATTGTGGATGGAATATAGAGTGAGACTAGTTCCACTGGCGACTTCGGTAAAACATCAAAATGACGAAAATGTACCGTCATCGTGCTGGCTGTCTTAGACATTTTTATGAATATCCTACAAGAATTCATAGGTATTCATATATCCCACGATAGACATAGACTAAAAAAATTGAAAAGAGTCATTATTATTGATGGTTATTAAAGAATAAGATTCCCCTCGAAAATACTTTCATTGCCTTTTGTATGGATTGTATGTAGACGATAAGATATGACAATATGAAATTACATATAGTAAAATGTAGGCAGGCAACAAACGCAACGTAAGGAAAAAGTACACACTTGAAAATGTAAATCATCATAATAAAAGATTACGTAATAACAGTAACAATTTATTTTTCAAAAGAAACTCCTTAGTGCTGCCGCTTTACTGTATTGTCACCGCTCTTGCGTGCACATGGCTGTGCTTGGAATGTAGAATAGAAAAAAAAGGCAACTTAACTCGACAATTTATGTATTCTAATATCAATTATTTTTATTAATATTGCGAACCATAAATATCAAATGGCATGCAAGTTACGATCTTAAGCCGTATAGCTCGCTTCGTAGGAAAATGACTGGCAGATAAAAATGTCACTTGACATCACAAGAGCCATAATATCACTCATGACTGACAATAGATTTTCAATTTTCTAAATTACTATGATTATTAGCTTTTTATTTTCTCTTTTTTGCCTTTTTTTTACATCCATTCATTCTGCCTGCTTTAGACTTAGTTCCACAAGTTGTGTGTATTTCATGCTGGGCGACATGTATGTGAATATTGAATTTTTATATATTTAAGTGGAAGTAATCATTGTTAATATGCCGTTTTACACTTAATATATTTAAGTATGTAATATGAATTTACACCTAATAACTTATCGATTTGTTCCTGGTGGAACTGATTTTTACTGTTAAATGTGGACGGTTTTTGAAACTTTTTGATAAATATTTTTAGAACTGGATGTGGTTTTTGATGATATTTTGGCTGCTGACTTGAATTTCTACATAAATTGATCTCGTTTGTGATGTGTCTTTCTACGACATGCTGATTGCTGCGAACTAATAAGCTGTCATTCGCTAGTGTAATTGCGTGCAGACAATCGCGTCAAAACGGAACATGACTTGATGAAATCTGGTTCCAAGTCGGAGTCATGTCCACCTGTGATTGATTTTTCAAAACTGTTCCATTCAGTTTGTCTTTCAGGAATACTATATTAGGTTTTGCAAATTTCAAGTTGTGTACATATTGTATAGCACTGCTCTAATTAATGAGAGTAAGCAAGAGTTCCAAGACACCCCATAAGTCCTAGTATTGTACTTACTGCGCTTATTAGATCTATGAAATTGCAGTAATTGTACAGTAAGTACAGTAAGTACAGTAAGTACAGTAAGGACTGTAAGTACAGAACAGCACTTTGCAGTGCACTTTCCGATCCATGAGAGTATGCAGCCTTCTTCTACATAGTAAAGCGGCTTCTTCAAGGACCAATCTTAGAGTATATTCCCAAAAAAGACACAGTCTACCTGAATGCATAACTTAAAATCACTTTTTCATTGTTTCAGCCTTTGTTTAGAATGACTTACTAGCCTTCTCATAAGCAAAGCACTTCCAAACATCAAATTTTTCCTTCAATGCAATTCAATTAATCCTGATCTCAATTTAAAATTAGCTTAAACTTTTCTTCTGTATCAAAAAAAAACTCAAAACGGAACCAGAAACTTTTCTTTTATCGAAAAAATATCAAGACTGGTCAGTAACTGATGAAAACTTTCTCATGCTTATCCGAATGAATATAAATCGACAAACATAAAATTCAAATTTACAAAACCTAAAAGCTCATATGTCAATACTGATATTGAAAAGACTTAAAGGGACATAAAAGTTATATAGCGATGAGAATTTACACAGAAGACAAACTTTTTAATTGAAAACAGCTATTTTACATTAAACGAGAATTAAGGTCAGTCGTAGATTAAAATGTTGAACAACATATATCCCCCCTTTTACGTTTACTTTCAGTACTGCCCAATGGGCATTTAACATTGAATGTTGCAAATGAAAATGGGAGAAATGAGGATGATGAGAAAAGTTTTGGTTCTTTTTTTGAGGAAAAGTTGAAGTGTTTTTGTGTGAAAAATGAACGAATTTTAGGTAGTGATGGATATTGTTAGATGTTTCTTTAAAAAGTTGATAATGAGTGATTATGAATATAAATTATATTTATTTTTTACAAAATGTCAAGCACTGAAGTAATTAAGCGATGGGTGGCTTGCGAAGGTAATTGCTTCTCGATTCTGATCATTGCTCTTAATCGAGAAGCATTCAACGTAGACCAAGCATATGATCCGGTACCAGGTCGGCGTGACAAAAGCTTTAAAGGCAAAAGAACGCTAGAAAGGCCAAAAACTCATGGAGAGAAGCTGTTCTAGGTAGACATTTCATTGTATTTTATATTGGTAATTGTAAGACAGAAGCTTCTGCTTTAAGAGACGTTTAAGAGAGGCTAGGATTGCAATTGATCTGTGCGACAAGCAAAGTAAGTAAGTGAGTCGGTGTGAGTGTAGCTTGATATGTGATTTCACCAAATCTGGCAATGTACTGTGTGTCTTTCTGATGATTTCAATTCAAATGGTAAATTTCCATTCCATTTTTACCAAACCTAAACAGCTCAACATGTTCGCTAAGGCAGTACGCGTCCCCGTATTGATAGTTACACACAAATTTGCCTTGAAGACAACGTGACGACTGGATTTGATACATTTTTACAGCGAAAAATGCGGTTAAACGCTGCTCTGGAATATCAGACTAAAGTTTTCAAGAATGTTCAAGCGTTTCACTAGAGTCCGGACTGCAGTCGTTGCGGATTTGTGGACATTTGGAGTCCGAACTGCTTATGTCGTGAAAATTCTGCCTCTGCTTCAGACCACAAAACTAAACACAAACTCATCTCAAGGGTCATCCACAGCAATATCAATAAAACTACATATCTAGATCATTTCTCTCTTAAAAAGTCATTTGAAATGCATGAAAAATAAACATAAAACTAATAGAAAAGAGCTTTCTCATGTCGACTATCCATTAATATTTTTGTCTATATTCAGTCAGACATCGTATTCATATGTATAATATGTCTCCAAATGCAAATGAATCATTCTTATTCAAATAACTTAATACTTTTTACATAGAATATTCATTACAGAATGAAAAATCGTCATCATCGTCATTATGAATTGTATTGGAATTAAAAATATGGGCGCATCATGAGATTTATGCATAAGTTTGCTACTGCATTTCTATTTTTTTAATTCAATTATTCTTATTTCATTATGACATGCAATTCAGATCTACATTCATGAATTTTTTTTTTTTTTTTGCTCTCTTTCATTTCCATTATTCGTCTTTGTTTTGTCATTCTAATGTTGTTATTATTAACTTTTGTGGTAATGCATTACTATGATGTAATTATGATTGTGATGATGATATTGATGAAGTTATACGCACACCCAATTGCATTGTTTTATATTATGTTAATAGACTGCAATGGATTTTTCTGGAATTGCACTGAATTTCTTGTGTTGCACATTGACTATTCACCAACTATTCACTTATAATAAAGGTTTGAAACTTTATTCATAATCAATACTAGCTAAAATGACAAAAATACGTTAGAGTTAAAGGTTCTAGATATCGAGATCAAGACTTTCCGGTCGACAAATCGGCAAATCTCAATCAAAACCGATCTTGAAATGGAGGTATAAGGAATCTCTCTTATTGGCTCGATTCACTGTTTCGGCTTTGTCACGGTCGCGGTCTCGTCTCGGTCCCGGTCCTGATCTCATCTCTTTCCCGGTGTTGTTTTAGTGTCGATTTCGACTTCGTCACGGTCGCGGTCTCATCTCAAACCTGGACTAGTCTCTGTCTCTATCTCAATCTCATCTCATTCTAGATATTAACTAGATTTTCTTCTAGATTAACTAGATTAGAACTAGATATTAACATGCAATAAACTAGATACATCGTATTTTCTGTCCACTCGTGTAGAGCTTGAAGTTTGCTCGTATTTTATATGAAGTCGAATCGTATCATGTATTCATGTGTGACTTTTGACAATACAATAGCTTTTTCACACGAATTCAGTGTTGTCTTTGAACTCTGTAATGAACATTTGATAGTTTTTAAAGAATTTACTCTAACCTTGATGTTTAGAACTTTATTTACTCAATATTTTCCGTTGAAAAAAAAAAAAAAAAACCTTTTAGCTATTCAGATCTTTAAGATCCAGAGCTGCGCTGGGGCGATACGCGGCTAATGATTGTTTAACGAGTGAGGGTGCGCCAGACCACTGCACTCAATAGACCTACAGTTTATAGTGGGATCAACCACTTCTTTGATGACATTACTGCCTGTAGCCTTCAAAGGGAGACTGTGAGCCGCGTTTATGTGAAAAAATTACCCATGCCCAGTTTGATCGAATCGGTGTTGCAATAATTATGTACCGAAGTACTAAACCATTCCGCCACCGAGCCACTTCGACTCACATTTTCCGTTGAAATTCCTTCAAAACTCAATATTGGAGGATTTTAAAATTGATTAATTATCAATTCTTGTTCGTGATATACAAAAGTGTATATTGCTTAGTGCTAGTCCTCTAAATGAATCCTTTAATTATGTCTAATGAGACTAGAATATCAAAAAATCTCCAAAAAAGCTTAAACATTCCAAAATCAAAACCAGAAGTCAAGTTTAACTTCTAAAAATTCCTTTAAACACCAAAAGCAATTAAAATTTTATAACAAAACGTAAATAATACAGGAAAAATCTAGTAATCCAGACAGCTAGACCTCCGGAAAGAAAATAATAAAATAATTAACATACAAAAACAATTTCTATGAATATTAACGAGCACTAATCATACGCATAAAAAAATGTAATTTTAATTACATCAATATGAATAAGGTTCAATGTAATAATAAAAAGTCAGCAGGTTAACGATATCATACCGTTACAACCCACAGCACATAACACATTTTCATTCTAAACATCAATAACCAGCAGTAGCAAAAAAATAAAAATTAAATAAAAGCTTTTTTATTCTGGTTTGAGATTTGTTTGATCAGGCACCGACATAATAATTACATAAAAAATTTATATATTTTTACGACAACAAACGATGCCATTTCAAGTGGGGCTGCCTTTATATATATCTCCTTTGAACATGTTACTTGCCTTTTGCGACAAATGCCATAAAATTCTATAATTTAATTTATTTTTTTATGGATCTCCATAAATATTACGTTTATTCATTATGTGGAGGCTTTTTTTGTGTGATGTATTGAAGATTCATGTTCCTTTTTATTCAAATGACGAAGATGAGAACTTTTTTGAAGTGAAGTTATGGACCGTTTGCTTTATACATAGTCATGGACAGGGCGATTATTTGGCTTAAAGCTTAGTTTTGACAGGATTTTTACTTTTTAAATTTGAAATGTTGGGAATTACAGATTAAAGAGGTTTGATGTTCTTGGATGTCCAGAAAACTCTTGGAAAGAAGCTTTCTGTACTGCACTTGGAATCGGAAATTAGGAAGCAATAGCCAGCGATAAAGCTAGTTTTAGGCGACATCTATGGTATTCCATAGACCGAAATTGATCTGTACAACCAAAGAAGAAGGTAAGTAAATAAGTGAGATGTTCCTGAGCAGCATTTAATGGCAACCTGGATGACAATACAGAACAGAACAAAGTGTTCACTAGGACATTGCAAGGTCGATGCGAAGTTGCCTTGAGATCACAATGACGACCCATTTTGACTGATTTTTACATCGAAGAATGTGGTTCATCGCATTATGCAACTAGAGATTGATTATCATATAGTATTGCAACAAGACATCTCTAATTGTTGAGCCGTGGATTTACATCTTTAATTAATAGGATCCAAAATGTGACTTTTTAGATAATTAAAAGGGCTTTTGGACGACCAAATAACTCATGGAAGGAAGCTCTCGATAGAAACAGTATTACAATTTGCATTGGTAATTGATAGACGGAAACCCACGACAAAGTCAGCTTGAGGCACCATCTGAGGGATGACTATGATCACAATTGATCTGTATGGCCAGGATCTGCATAAAATTATAAAACAAATTACTCCAAAGTGGGGTTTGAGCTAATATTTTCTAGAAAATGACTTTCAGCTCCTAGATGATCACCTTCACTATCCGGCCACATAGCCACATGACTCATTATGAACATAACCTCCATAAATTTATCATCACAAGCCTAATACATTACAAAAATTCATTACATCATGACAATTACTACTCTATTGACAATGCTACTGATATTCCCTGCCTTAAATATTATTTCCAGGAATGAAGATTAAACAATTGAGGGTTGGACTTTAGCATACTGTGTTATAATTTTTACTACATCAACTTGCGTTTTATGTTATTACCACTCATGTTGATCGTAAAAATGAGACACACACGTATGACATAAAGTAATATCTTCCTTTAACCATGTTATATGAGAAATAGAATTAGATTGAGGATAAGCTTAACTGTTTATTGTCATAAAGTATTAAGGCTTTAAAGGTGAAATATTAAAAATGTTTGCTTTTTACAAGAAAAATTCATTTAGTGCTTCTGTTTTGTGTGTGCGTTGTTGGATGTAATAAGAAGACATTTTGATGTGTTTTGAGGGTTTGGTTATAAAATGGATTTATTAAGGATTATTTGTTTTTTGGGCTTGATAGTCATTAGGTAAATTGTTGAATGTTGTGACTTTTGTATGTTTCAGGCAATATTCAGTTAGGAATGAATTATGTGACGTTGGAACTGCTTCTGGACATCTTTGTCTCAGAATTGAGTTATTTAGGTGCCTCTACCAGAGTCCGGAAGTCCAAAAGACCTGCTAACTCTTCATTCTTACTTTATTTCTTGGCTGACACGCACTAGGGCTCATTGCGCGTATAAAGAACGTCTAAAGTCGGCTTGATACTTCGAGGACTTTTGACAGTCCGGAAGGGTCCGGAATGTTAAGGACTTTAGCACATCCAGTCCAGGAACTCATTATTCTTCCTATAGAAGACAAGCTTCAGCTAGGAATTAATTATTTGACGTTGGAACTGATTTTAGGCATCCTTTCACTCAATTTTGACAGGATTCCATCGTGGAGGAGCCTCTGCTAGAGCTCAGAAGTCCCAAAAGTCCTGCCAACTCTTCATTCACTCAACATTGTTGCAGATTTAAATTGAAAATTGTTTACTTCCATTTAACACAATTATTGTCTATAAAGTGACTTTCCCTTTATACCAAACACAGAAACTCAATTCAAAATTGCTGTCATTTTCCTAAAGTTGTAAAAAAATCCCTCATAAAAATTAATGAATAGAAATAAAAAGGCACATATGGTGAACAAAACACAAAAAAAAGAAGTTGCAATAAAATTATCAACCTTACTTCGCACATCATTTGAAGCTCGTGAAAGCCACGTTAATGTAATTATTTCACGAGCTTCATATTCATAATTTACAGTCCTCATCTCACTTACTCATTTTAATTAAAAATAATAATATTTTTTCTGTATAACATTCGGTGCACAGGCGACAACGACTACCTGATTTGGACATATTCATGAATATTGTGCGGTTGACTCTTTTCATCGTGATGAAGTTTTTTATGTGAGTACTCTGCTTGCCCGAGTGACAAAAGTATCCTGTTGGTATGGAACTCCTGAAATGGTATTTCAGGTATATCAATGGTGTATATCAATGGGAGTGCAGTAGTAATGAGGGATACAGAAAATGTTTAATTTATATATGGTACTTTGCCTTAGAGTCGAGTATCCTCCTGATAGCTCAATGTTAAGAGCGTTGGACAAGAAATCGTATGACGTGGGTTCGAGTCCCACTCATGATTCATCATTTGGAATTATAATTGTTCTGTAAAATCAACAGGTTTCTTTTAAAAGCTTCTACCAATTAAGTCCGACCTACGTTCTTACAGTCCAGAGTTGCAACCTGTGAAGGTCAACTGAAAAAGTCCATCTGGGACAAATCATTAGCTGGTCAACAAGTCAAATCTCTCTGCCTGTCAAATGTCTCACCTGAACGGTACATTCGACTGAAAACATGACTATGGACTCATGTCCATTCAAGGAAGTTCATTTGGCTTCTAGATGGAATCCCTTTTATCTCCCTTGTGTCACTCGGGTAAGTTACAATTACAAATAAAATGAAATATGAGATGATTTCGCCCACAAAAAATAAAAAATAATAATCGTTAAAAATTATTATAACAATTATTTGTAGTGAATGTGAAACTTAATTGAATTGCCGCATTCTAGCTGTGATTCTGTTTTATATTAAGGGTTTAATTGAGTGACACTTTGGGCTAGCTTTAGGCTGACTGGAGAATGTATTGAGAATTTGGTAATATTCTAGGGATAGTTGCATTATCAGAAGAGTTAGGATGATGATTTTTTAGATTTTTGCTTAGTCACTTTAGTTCAGTGATGAAAAATCTTTGTGCGCGGAACAAAAATTTTTGGAAATGCAGTAAAACATATGTCTAGCTTGCTCTCAAGGTGTGCCACAAAACATAAAAGTTTTCCCAATTCAGCCCTAGTTGCAATCTTAGAATAATCTCAAAATATTGCACATCCTCAAATGCGTTTCCATCCACAAATCCCAAATAATCATCCAATTTCATCGCATCCAATTTTATATAAAATTAAATGAAATGAAATACAAAAAAGTTATTTTTATTATTATTTTGTGTCATGACAACAAGTAATTAATGATTGCACACCAAAAGGCACTTCAAAGCTAATTAAAGTACGTTGTTGTTGTAGTAAAAATCTCCTCCTTAAAACCTTAAACTCTCTCAAATGAGCAGATATACATCAACTTCTGTTCCGCTACTGCCTGCAAACTATATACCGGTTTATTGAAGAGCTTTTAATGGATCCCGTGAGATAAATATAGCAAAATATAATTTATTTTCATTTTATATGGATAAAATAAAGCAGTAAACAATCATGAAGCAGCGGCTGTATTTTTTATTGTGTCTCAACAAACAACAACAACAATCTACACGTATATGCACACACACATCTCGTTTGCATAATCAGGTATAATCTAAATTGCTCAGTTATTTTTAGTACATCTAAATGCATGCGACAATTGAACGGTTAAGGCGAGACAGAGATGAAGTTAGGCGGTGTGTTTTGAAAACAGATTTGAGGTTATGAATGATGGAATTGGCTGATGATTGTCGTTCCGTGTGAAGACCATTCGAAGATTTTGATGAAGTTTTGAATGAATTATTTGTGAAATTTCTGGCAATTGAGTATGTGAGGCTGGCTTAAATAATCTTATAGGTTACCCAAGCAGCAAAATGTGGTCGCTAAGGTGTCGTCAGGTCGATGTGTTCATGGCTAGACGTGAGGCTACACTGATGACGACTGATTTTACCTGTCAGATTAAATTTTTAACTGATTTTCAAACATTAAATTTTTAACGGTTTTTTTAATTTTAAATTTTCAATTTTTTTTTAAAGTCCACAATTCAAAAATAAATCCCCTCAAGGCACGTACATCCGCGCATTCACATATTTTATTGCTGGATATTTAGAAGATATTTTCTCACATTAACATAAACAACACTGATGATTTAATTTTATAGACTAGCTTATGAGCTAATGTCATTCACGGGAATAATATTTAAATGCACAGCTATTTGTAATTGAATCTGTGAATTAATCATCTATTAATTTACGGATGTGATATTGTTGTCTTAAATACTAGCTTAATTTATTACTCAATTGAATGTGATTTAATATGGAAAATTTAAATTTACATTTAGATTGAACTTATGTATGAAGCTTATGATATAACTGGTATATATTTATTCCAGGAACCGAATCCGACTCAAAGCTAAAGTTCCAGTTATCACTTTTTCGTGTTATGTGTCTTTTGGAAATATGGAGCCATGGCTGATAACATAAGAGACAGTTATTGCTGGATTCTCTGAACTCTTTGATATATCATCAAACTTCTCGATCCATCCATTTTCCAACAGCACTTAAGGATACAAAGAAAATTAAAACTAATTTACAACTTTTTTTCATTTTTGTGACACTTTTCCTTTTATTTATTGGAAGGAGTTCCAATTCTCAATTTCTTCAAAAGTCAACAACGGCGGTTTACGGATGCACTGCTGCGTAAAGGAAATTTTCGGCTGCTATCATTTCTTCAGGCTTAATTAAAAAAACAAACAGAAGAAGAAAAGTTTGAAAATTTGTTCGGAAGTCTTGACAATTTCCTCTGTCTGATTCATGCGGCATTGCCTTATGTGACATGTCTTGGATGGGAGAGTTGGGTGACTGTAAAGTTTTTGACATTTTTTGGATGATTTGATATAGAATGGTTGAAGATTGTGGATATTTTTGGTTCTGGGTTGATTGATATTTTAATAATGTCTAGAAATGCTGTTAGCTGAACTCTTTAATGGGTAACTGTAGTATCCTGAATAGCATAAGTCGGTTAGTCAGTTAACGTGCTCAAGACCTACTTCTTTAACTTCTTAAAGCGAGTATCCTAGGATTTCCAGAAGGTTTTAGGTCAAAATCCCTTTTTTGACAAAATTCCTCAATTTACTAAGGTTTTTGAGTCGAAATTCTGGCTACTCTCATGCCATAAGAGATTAACATTTGTCGTCCAATCTGATTTCTTTACATTTTCTGTGTTCCTTGATAATTTTTATTTTATTATTTTAATGTCGACTAGATAATTGTTATGTGAAATTTTTTATTGCAGACATTAACTTTTTACTTATTTTAAATTAACAAAGAATCCTGTGTAAGACAATGAAAAAGAATATTGTGGAGTGAAAGCATGAATCCTGACATTTCTTCCTGTTTGTTTTTAATTTTTTTGCTCTAAAGTTTGTTTTGTTTACGTTTATTTTATTGAAAAGAAGTAAGATAATGTAAGAGTTGAGGAGAAATTGAGGCTTAAGCGCAGGTGAGCAAAATTGTGGCCCTGAACGTGAAGACGCTGTCTAAATGACGTTGTACCAAAGATCGTCATAAGACGATCTTGACGACAATTAAGACGGTCAAAAAATCATCAATTCCCCTAAAAAGACCCTTGACTCTACAATTATATGATTTAATAAACAAATGCGCACTTTAAAGTATCTCAACAGCAGCCTTGAGCATTGTGACCAATCATGTATGTTCCATTTGAAAACAAATTATGTACGCATATGACAATATGACATGAACAATTGTATTGCTTAAAGGATATGATTTTGAATATATTTTGATGTACTTTACTCTGTTTTTTGCGTATTTATTTACAGGACAGAGATTTAATGATGTAAAAAAATAATATGTTTGATCCTTTAAAAATTCATTAAATTATTTAGGATTGTTAAAAATTCATTCGGAAGGTTGACGGGGATTGTAAAGAATCAGACAATTACCTGGAAGGCACATGGAGAAGAAAAGGCTGAAAATCTGACTCAAAAGGCTAGTTTCTCGGAATACACTTACTCTAAACCTACCCTTGGTGTGTATCTTCGGGTATAACTTAGGATAAAGCCAAGGGTAGGTGTAGGCTTTGGGTAGATGTAGAAATAAATCGTGAGAACGGCACTTGGAGTCAAATTTTCAGCATTTTCTGTTCCGTGTGTCTTCGGGGTAATTGAGTGAGTCTTTGTAATTTAACCGGGTCCCATGCCAGCGTTACTATGGCCCAACTCAATATTTAGTGAAACTCAACCTAATTCCAGAATCAAATCGACCTAGAGTTGAATTCTCGACCATTTTTTCACTGCATGTTTTCCAAACTATATGAATCCAAAATGCTTCAACCCCGAAAAATTCAATTCAATATAATAATGCTAAAAATATGTTCACCATGATAAGAACCAGAGAAATAAAAAAGGAAAAATTGAAATTGTCCCCGCGGTAAAAGGAAAAGAAGGAAAAAAAAAGTAATCACAAGAGAGTGGGGAAATTGCAGCATCGGAAGGAAAAACAAAATTTCCACATGAACAAAAATGTTTAAAAAAAAATTCATCTACAAGAAGCGACAGCGACAAAACAAGTGGAAGAAATTTTCACAACAATAAAAAATTTTAATGAGGCACTTGACAGTGGCGATCCGGGATTTCTCCCCCATTCTTAAATTGTCCCTTCATCGCTTTACGAGCAGTCGTTAGATGATATTGTCATCCACCCAAAAATGGCACAAAAATGAAGAGCTTTTTCATAGTTAATGGATAAAAATAGGAATATATTCACAATAATCATCAATTTTTATTATTATAGCACCCTCAATCTCGGTCCGTTTCCTCAAAAGTTAGTTTTAAGCGATAAAAAAAAATAGTCCATATATTCAGCATCAACAATATATCTCAATATAATACTGTTATTACTTAGATCCGACAGAATATGAATCAGTCCATGATTTTTTATTATTCTTAGAATTCTTATACAATAACTAATGGATGCAGACATTCCCAACCAGCATGGATAAAAAAGACAATAAAATATCCTTTTCTATTCCTTATACTGGTCATAATAATGCAAAGGGGTTGGATGAGTGTCACAATAAGAGACAGAAATGCTTAACTTTTCCTTGATATTGCCCGCATTTATTCAATTTATTTTCATATGTAAAGCAGTTATGGTTCTTTCTATTGTCTCATCATTTTGAGATTTTATCACCTTTTATCTGTGGTTTTGTGCATTTTTCATGTGGTCATCTTTGGAGTTCCGATAGGGATATATTGAAATTTTGTCATTATGGAAACTAGCCCGATCGGCACTCATTGAAATGCCACGGCGACTAGGTGTGGCAGCCACTTGGCGAAAGCAACCGGATTTCAACTGGCAACCTGGATTTCAATATGTACCGACCGGGTAGGTGGCATTTTTAGACCGCCTCCTTCCACAGTAACACTTTGTAATAAATTCATGAACCAATATCTGAATTCCTCAACAAAACTGCAGACCCTCGCTTCCCTTAATGCCTTACGCAATTCCCGAACTTTGCTTAATTCAAATTACAATTCAAAATGATCCAAAATGCTTAAAATTGATCAAAATCTAATTGATTAATTCTGTTTCCATGACATTGAATATTCTGCCATCTCTGCACCATAATGGCAACCTTTGAATGTGTGCGGATCGGGTTTGGTTCAATTTAATACGAACAAATGGAATTTTTTGGTGTTTTTCGATAAATTACAGCAATAAACTAGATATAGCTAAGTATTGATTGTAATTCCAAGTCCGAACAAATTCCCGATTGGATTAAAATACGTTTTAACTAATTAAAGGCACTTGAATGTCCAATTTATGATCATATCCAACACATTTCAGTCCATTCACCAAAGAACCAACCAATTACCATAAAATCTCTGCAAGCCATTCAAATCAAATGACAAAATTATCAAAAAATATGCTCAAAAAAAGGCAAAATCTAGACATTTTATTCAAAACATAAATGCTTTTGTTGACTGCCTGCTGGCAATATACACATTTGTGTACATTTGTACTAAAACACTCTAAATCCTTAACAAAAAAATAAAATATCAAATTTAAAAACATTTTTACTGTCAACATCCATGTGAGGCAATTGTTGCATAAATTTAGGCAAAAATATACTTTTTTTTATAAAAATGGTTACGCAACATTCAGGCGCAAAAAAAAAGGGAATCAACTCAATTGACTTTAATGAAAGACTTTTTTTTTTGTTCTTCCTTCTTTTTATTTTCATTTTATCGGATTCGAGTCATTAGACAAGAAAGAAAGTTTTTTCATGTAATCTATTTGAAGTTGCTGCAGGAAATAAAGATGCTGTGACATAAAAAAAGTAAGGATTGAAACGCCCTAAAGTCAATGCGTTGAAAATGAATGGATTTTATGGAATCGATTATATTGAGAGAATATTGTTGGTAAATTTATAACTGGAATTGTTTAAGATTTAATGTATTAAGGAAGTTTTAAGGGTTTGTAGTGTGCCGGCTCTTACTTTTTAGGATAAAAGACCAAATCGATTCTGTTGATGTTCCTTATTCAATTTTCCAGCGACTCTCCGCTCATCAAAATAAGCTAAAAACAGCCATTACGCTAACTTAACTTGTAAAACAGCATAATGACGTATTCAGCAATGATAATAGGAACTGAATCGTATTGTTCGAGTTCCTAAGTAGCACAATGTGGAAAATTTCATTTTTTATCGTAAAAAAAGGATCGAAATTATCTGCCAAGCAGTCTTCAGGGCACCTTCACGTCTTGCAATGATCAATTCGACGTGACAGCAACCTAGCGACTAGTTTCTTAGGTTTATATAGTTAGACCAGCATGCTACTCCGAATTTCCTGTCTCACCGTTAAAGTCGTCGTATCATTATGTAATTTTACGTAACAATGGTGATCTATCGGTGTCCTAGCGACTATATTATGTCATTCAGCTTAATATTTCTACATACTTTTATACAAAAGGATTCAAAAATGTTAATGGAGACAAAAACAAAAGTTTGCTACTGTAGCTTCAACGGCGGTATGATATAGCAGCCTAAATAATCCTTAAGTAACGTTGAGTGTTGATTGGAACAGTCATGTCTCTAAATATTCATTTATTCGAATGGCAAACGATGTCTAAAAGACCAAAAAGTGTGACCAAGTGACAGTGTTGTACCGACAAGTGCTAGATCTATTCCAAATCATCCTAAATAACAAAAGTCAGTTTCGCGATCCAAAATTCGGAATCAGATTGACGTAATTCTGGCATGGAACCTAGAATGCTTTGCTCTTATGGTATGATTTTCAAATTAGCTACCTAACTCTAAAAAAGCAATTTATGAACAATCCCAAAATTGAAACTCCTTCTTTCCCAAAATATCATCTAACCAACAACATCCTCCCCCAAAAAACCAATAAATTCTTAAAATCGCGTTAAAAAAGGAAGTAAATTCGATAATTTCCTATCTCCAGAATAACTTTTTATTTATGATTTTTACGAGTTTCTTGTCAAGGAAATCATAATGATCGTTTCCTAGTTAGGGTGTTCTGGAGAAAAAAAAACTAGAGCATCATATAGATATGCTTTATGCTCATATGAAGGAACGGAAAAAAAAAACACACGATGATTGCACTTACATGATGTCAATAAATATAAATTACACAATTGCGATAACACACAGAAAAATGTTCCCTTGAGCGATTCAAGGAGAAACGCATTGACAGAAGCAGTAGCAACAGCGTAGGGTTGGAAGTAGACAAAAATTGAGGGTAGGAGGAAGGAGAGTGTTGATGAAAAATTACTTTGACAATTTCAAACGCGCCAGCATATTTTTTTATGGTAAAATACATAATGAGACTGCTGCTGTTATATTCTACATACATAGACAGATCGCTGTAACTGCCACATCCTAAAGGAGATGAAAAAAACTTTTACCGTCGCTCAGCAGTCATCATTGTTTCATTTCAACAGAGCGACAATTCCTCTTTTTTTTTGTCTTTTATTTTTCTTGCCTTTTTTTCTCCTTTTTATCTTTTTTTTCCACGTGAACAAACTTTATGAAAGAAACTTTTGACACGATATGCTCAAAATGAAGAGGAATATAGGGATGACAATGGATGGAGAGAGATATAGATGTGTATAGACACGAATGAATTCGCGGATAGGTAAGGAGTTGATTTTAATTTTCACGTTTTAAAGAGTTTTTGAAAAAAAGAAATGGGGAAGATATGAAAATATGTTGAGGAATATGGAACGGATGCACGAAGGAATGTGCTTTGTTATTCTATGAAGATTCTTGGAATAAAACAATCGTCAAGATTGTACAAAATACTGAATATTAAAGTTCTAGGAAGAAGTTCTGATTTTTCCGAGATATTTCTTAAAAACAGGTTTTGTTTTGAACTGTCAACCTTAATAAATTGAAGAAATTGGTAAAAAAGTGGAGGGAAGAGAATTGAATCTTCAAACTCTTCCTGGATACTCCTGTGATATGTTTTATACACAGAAATACTTTCCCGGATGACACAAGGCTCTTTTTGATAGCAATTTGGTAGCCACATAGAGCTGAGAGTCAATTTAGGCTCTGTCTACTTTGTGCCGCTCTAGTTGTAAGCAATTTGAAAGCCAGAGATTTTCATCGATTTTGGCGTGAAGCCAGAGTTACATTGACCTGTGGTTGGATTTTTAGCTGTATTCCTCCTGTGTTGCTCAATAATTCATAAAATTAACTTGATTCTTAATATTTGAGTGCTGATAAATCAATTAGATGTATCCCTGATCTCGTCTTCAGATGATAGCCTTCAAGATAATATTCAGAATTGATTCATTCAATTTTATCAAAAACTTAAACTTTTCCCCCATCACAAAGTAACCATTGAAAAAAGTTTTAACAATTTTTCGTCATTTTTCTAATCAAAATTTTTCCCTCCCAACAATTATGGAATCCGCACAACTTACCCAAATTGACGGTTCATATCTTGATAAAGAATTCAGTCATTATGTCGTCCTCGCTCAAGACTTAATGAGACAAATGAAATCGTCAGAAGATCGTCGAATTTGTGCTCGTTACATGACTCAATGTAATAAAATGAAGAGTGACAATTTAAACATTAAATATCATCGTAATCGTTTCTTCCGTTATATGCTGAAAACAATGAAAAAGACTGTCGAGAATCAAGTAATTCAAAAGGATTATTTTGTTCATTTGGTGAGGAATGGAATGACGAATATATAAAAATTAATCACATTTCATTACTTCCGTTCAATTAATTTTAATTTTCTCTAAAAATTCCATAATATTCAGCCTGAAGAGATGCAAATGGGAGACAAAAATGAAATGAAGCCACAGTGGAGTGCAGATGGTAAAACTTATGTCGCAGCAAAAATTATACCCGGTTATGCAACGATGATTTACATGGCTGTAACAAGTAAAACGGAAGATGGATGGGATCATGATGGATTTGCAAAATTTAGCTCTTATTTGCCTGATGTAAATGTTGATGAGATTTTACGGATGGCTAGAATGAACGTGAAGAAGGTAGATAATGATGAAAATCAAGCTGATGCCTAACTTTTGTGGATTTATATAAATTTTCTTGTTCTTTATTTATGATTCATTCCTTAAAAATTTGACAATGGCAATAAAAATTCATTTTTAGAGAGATTAAGGCAAGGAGGAGTTATTCACTGTTGATGTCTGAAATTTGAGTTTTATGACTTAAGGCAGTGCTGTCCAAACTGTTTTATACCACGAAAATTCATGGAATTTCCTGAAAAATCCAACGGCACACAGTTTGGACAACACTGACTTAAGATGACCAAAATTCTTCAAATTCTCAATTGACATCATTTGCAGACAACCCCTAATGAAATGTTAGTACATACTACTTAATGTTAAAGCACTCAGATTAGAGAGAATGAAGAAAAAAGTCAGTTTTAGTAACTAAAGATAAAGACAAATGAAGAATACCGATGCTGTCTATGATTACTAAGTGACACGAGAGATTTCAACCGGGTTTTTTGAACTTTTAAGGATCTATACAGACATTCCAAATCCTCGTGTCACTAAGAAACTCTTACTCTATCTCTACTTCCCGTCAACCTCAATTATTATTACGCTTTTGTCTGAAATTAAACGGAAACGACCGTTTCTCAATTGTATGATCTTCAGGAATCTGATGCGGTCCGGGACCAACATTTTGCTTCACTTTATCTTGTACAGTCATAAAACTACTTCTTATATTATCCAGTGCTTCACCTAATCCGAATTTAATTTGATTGAATTCTTGTGTGACCAATGACAATCGTCCTAATAAGTAGTTTAAGTTTGAGTCAACTTCCTGCATACGATTTGTGATAAGTCCAACTTTTCCTTCCATTGAGTCCATCGTTGTGATTGTTCCGTTAACATAAAGCTCTGTTTGTTCTTGCAAATGATCCAGAACTTTCTTACTGGATGTTATTTCCTGATACATAATTCCAACTTGACGCCATACTTGACTCATTTCAGTCTCAATTTTACTACTGAGGTTGACTAATGCATTATTATGATTCTCTAATATTCCATCATTTAACTCGTTCAGTCTCTTTTGCATTGATGTATTTGCAGTCTTCATGACATCACCAACTTCCAAAATAATTTGATGAATTCCGTACTCAAATCGTCTCTTAGTTTCGAGGACATTGTTGGATGTGTCGATCATTATTTTCTCTAATTTCGCGATATTCTCATTTCCAGCTGCTGGCTGACTGGAATCGGGAGTTGTTTTCTGAGATTCAGCATAGAATGCTTCTGTGGCAATTGACAGGTCTGTTAGAGACTTTGAGACTTCATCGATTGCTTCATGGGTTTCTTTGATACGTGTTGCTGTCTTTGCAAAGCCTGTTGGAAATGAAAATTCAGGAATTAGATCAATTTAGTGGAATTTTCAGTGCTTGACGATCCTTAGAAAGTCTATCCAATACTTACTTTTATCAGAAGCAGTCAAAACCTCCAATCTCATGTCCTGAATTGAATCCTTCATCTCATTTGACAATTCCTTCAACAATGTCTTGTCAGATTCAGTGAATCCAGTTGGTGCAGCTGTTCTGAGTTCCTTAATTCCTAATTTTAATTCACCTAATGTGCTTGTTATTTTATTTTCAAATTCTGTGTTCTTTCCGTCTTCAACAAGTTGATTTAACTTATCTTCTAATTTTTTGGCTATAACTTCTGCTTGATTTGTGCGTGTCTTGAGGATTTCTTCTGTTTGGGTGACGAGTTGCTTGTTGGAGTTCTGGAAAAGAATGAATAAGAGAATATGTACATAAGAAATGACCAGAACTCGAAGTCGACTCGGATTTTGTATGAAGTTCTGCATACAAAATCTAAGTAAACTTTGAGCTCTAGAAACTACAAAGTAAAATCATTCAAACCTCCATAATGTCTTGATCAGCTCTCATTTCTCCAATTTCACGTCTCAATTCTCTTACGGTATCAGTCAAGTCACCAATTTTCTTTGGTAAAGAATCATCATCTTCTTCTGAATTTTCAGCAATTCTGTTGGAAACGGTGGCAGATTGTTCAAAAGCAGCAAGGATCTTCTCAAGAAGGTTGGTCAGCTTCTTTTGTTCTTCGCGGGTTTGCTTCTCATTCTGAGGAGATGGAAGTAGGATTTTATTGAAATTAGATATTAAGGAACTCCAGTTAAATACTCACATTCAATAGATTTGTCTCAATTTCACTGACACGCTTGTCAAGTCGATCGAATGAGCCTTTAATAGGCTCAAATATCTTCTGATTCTTCTGCAATGTCATCAGTCCTTTCTTAATCAATTCACCAAGTGCACGTTCACGCTGCTCATGTCTTTCCAATTTTTGATCAATCATTGAATTCGAATGAACCAGCGACAAGATTGCATCGCGAATTTCCTGATTCCTAAAAAATAAGACATAAATTTCCCACAGTCATTAAAAGCCATCCATCAATCATGATTTTCGAGTAAATCTCGTATTTCTTGAGAGGAAATTTCCATTCATGCCTCATTAGCGTGTTAACATTTACATCATATTCAGTAAGACACTTGAAAACGTCATGTAAATGTATTTTTAAATACCCAAAAAAAGAAAAACATTCACCCTTCATGCTGATCATCAACAAAACACAATTCATCATTTCCAGATGGTCTTTATGGTTCATGTCATACACAATTTTTCGACAAGTTCCACTGCCTTTACTGTTAATGTGATTCATATTATGTTTTAGACCTTTTTTTTATTTCTCATACATATTATTTTTAATAGTCTTGACAGGTTCTCAACGGAACAGCACCACACATCTCTCTCTCGAGTTATGCCTTTCGACATTTCTGTTTACAGTGTGACATATGATCCTTCTCTGTGAGCTTCTTTAAAACATTTTTCAGTTCACATTTGGAATCGTTTTTTTCGTTAAATGATTATGAGCTTGTCGAGATGTTAGAATTTGGCATTTAAAATGATTATTTTTAATGTCTCATTGAGAGATGAAATTGCGTCAACAAATCTGTCATTTAATTTGAGCGTTATGGGCTGCAGGGTTTGTTGATAATTAGAATGAGTTATGAGACATATTGTCTGATTTATGTCAATGTACTGTTTGAGAGGATTGTGAGTTACTAAGTCATTATGGCTCGATGGGGTCGTAGTTTTCCCAAGCAGGCAAAGAACGTACTCTCAGAAGAGTGGAGTAAGCCAAGAGCAAAGATCACGAGATTCATCATCTAGTACCTCTAAGGCTCTTTAAGGCTCAGCTTAAAGGCAAAGGTAATTTTTTCTGCCTTTTTAAAGCAAAATCTTCGCAAAGACAAAGGCAATGCTTTTTTTATACAATCCATATCAACACTACTCTCGAGATCATGGTAGGGTTAGTTCTTAGGGACTTAATATTTGCATACCTAGCGATCATGGGTTCGATACTCGGCATGGGAAATTGTGTCACATGTGCCTTTTTAAATCATATGCACTGGAAACGCGGCAAGAATTGGCAGAACTTTGAGAACCCAAATTTCTTTAATGGATCGCATCCACTATGGAGTCCTGCCAACTCTGAACGCGCCTAAAAGCCTTCCTTTGTAAACACTAGGCAGTAATCTAGTCAAATAACTGCTGGTCTTAGTTTGAGAGTGTTGGTTTGGTGAACATTCACTCGTTAAGCTGTCACTAGCCCTGAGACTCAGAATGAGTCATAATTGTCTTTAAAGACCTTGTGTTCCTTCTCTTGATTCCTGTAATGTTGCTGATGAGCATTGAAGAGATATTTTTGTCTAGAACTCTGTTTTTGACCATGTTAGATCTTCCAAAAATACCAAAACCATCTGTGTTAACCAAGAGTGCAGAACTGATCAATTCCGATCAGTCTCTATCCCTAAATGCTTACAACCCTTTAGCATACATATTATAAAACCATTAAAAAACACAATATAAATCATCTATCCATCCAAATAGTTACATGACCTCTTTTCTTAATTCCAGTATAAACATCTGGATACAAATTGTTCTTGTTATCTCCCACAGTCAAAACAAATTTACTTCTCAGTATTCAAAATTCTAGATTTTAATATGAACAATACAATCCTTTAAACAATACAGCATGTTCCACAAAAAAAGTTTAAGAATCATTGAATTGCCTTGACCGTAGCTGTGGAAATGATTCTCAGTAATGAAGAAATAAACTCTTAAATTTCGTAGATTTTTTTAATGTGAAGACCCAGCATGAATCTCTTTGACGAACGTCAAGAATCACCATAAACGTCATTACACAAGGAAGTTCCATTGTTCGTCTCGAATTTCATTGACTTTACATTTTAAATGGAAATTTTGTGAGTGTTTTTTTTGGCAGTGAATGAAAAAGTATTTTAAAATGTTTATGTCCGTCGAGTACATTAAACTCCCCAAATACAGGAATTGACGATCATTTCAAGTACAATGACTGTAAACATATTTTTATTTTAGCAAATTTGTTGTTGTTTAACAAAATTAAAAAAGAAGAAATTCCTTCCGCATAAGGAAGAAGTCAATAAAAAGAATCGTCTAACAAGTCATAAAGTTACGAGATTTGTTTACAGTACAGCATGCATAAAAATGCTCCAAAATAATAAAAAATTAAATTCAAATTCATATGCACATATTTACTGCCATAATATCCAATTTTAGGGTGCTAAAAACACCACACAATAACTTTTTTATGATGGCTTTCTATAATGCATCGCTTGCCATCACTCTCCAAAAAAAAGAGTGTACAGTATAAAACATCTGATGCATTTTCCATGAAAAACAATTTTCATTTTAAATGGATTTTTAACGAGGCACACAATTTTTTATGGTGCTTTACAATTTATACAATTTTTTTTTTTTTGAGCTCATTTCATGAACGGGATCGTAAATTTTCATAGACAGTTTGACGATGTGCTTGTTTAGCTTTTAAAAATGGGAAATTATAACACAATTCTGATGTTTTTGATGAGTTTGAAGCTAGTTCTATACTAGGAATTGATGATTAAAGGAATATTATTGAAGTTGTTTAAGGCTTTAGTTGTTCTGTTTCTTATTAATTATTTAATTAGTAACATCTTTGAATTATCAACTGAACAAATGCATAGTAATATGATACTTTTCATGGAAAATTGATATTTATGGCAAATTCGATTTTAGCCTGAATTTCAGTTGACATTTGCATTTTTTTGATGAGATTGTAGCTATTCTTAGTTTTCAGACTGTCTTGCTTGTTCAGCTATAATCCCAGAATTCAGAATAATCCTAGTTTTCATGACTGTCTGTGTTTACTTGTTGAAAGCTAGGTCAACTTGACAGTTTTTTAATGATTTTTGGATATTAAGCTAATCACTAAACAATTAAAAAGTTTAAGACTCCTAATTAGTTTGTTACGGTTGTTAACTGTCCGTAAGTAGATAGAATAGAAGTCAGAACTAGAGTTTTTCGAATAGTCGGCTTCGACGAGTTTTCGAGATCGAATCCGAGACTACAAGGGAATTCTTCGAAGTCTCGATATCGACAGATCTCAGAAAACCCTTAATCACAACTACTATAACCTGAGACAAGATCAAACAATTTGGATGATATAATGTGTCTACAGAGGTAAAGTAAATATTCTAAATTTAGTATTTTTGTGATAGACTGGCAAGTATCCTTCATCGATTCATAAAAGAAACGTAATATGGAACGATAATTCAGCTTGACCAGTAAGTCTTCTTTTGAATACCTCAACGAATCTGAATTATTTCTCGATTTGTCTTTTGAAACTCTACTCCAACACTTTTTTATGGAGCCATTCACTCATTTCGTTCAGTGGGAATCTGGTTCCCATAAGTTGAGCTTGAAAAACTATGAAAATCACGAAAAATGCGCCATATCCATCTAAAAACCCCCAATCTACTCATAATTCATCTCCATAAACATCGAGGATTAAAACACATTAAATATTTACAGAACCAAAGATGACTTATTGAAAGGAAGTGAACAATGAAAATGTCATAAACGCCTTATGAAGGGAGAAGAAGAACAAGAACGCAATAAGAAGTCAGAAGCTGACTGCACACTGCATGATGTGATGTGATATCTTTTTTATGTATATTATTATTATTTTATATTTTGTTTACAGTGCACCATATTTTATAATAAATTTTCCGAGTGCCTGCAATCGGTCCGATATTTATGGAAATTTTTCATTTTTTACAGCCACTGACGTGAAATGGATATATTCGTTGTTCAGTGGATTGAGGGATGTCTGGTGTATGTAAATATTTAGACTTGAACAATAAAAGTCATAAATAGCTTGACATGCAGGAATTGCGCGCAATTTTTCATTTCCTAGTGTGGTTAGTCATTAACCTTAACAGGCAATGAGACAGCTTTTAGGTACCAAAGTGGTCTGTCTGTACCATAAAAGCATACTTTCCCAAATGGACAAGTTAATGTCCAGTTGATGACTGGATCTATCGTATTTTTGACCACTCGGGATTTTGCCTGCTAGTCATTAAGTTAAGCTACTCACGTGACTGGATTTTGCGGTGCTCCACTGACGAGAATCACTCCAAACAGCACAAATATTCCAATTAAATATGTCCTCATGATAATCCGGTCAAATCTGAAATTGATAAGAATGCCGTTACTACATGAAACTTCATTATTCCTCCTTCTAATCTCCAACTTTATTTACAATTATTTTTCACTTTAAAAATCAATTAAATCGACACCAAAATGTCTCATAAATAAGTAAGGCTCTTTATTTGCGATACGAAATAGCGGTTACGAGTTCATTAGGTTAATCAGATGTGCGACGAATGGGAAAAAGGGGAATTGAAAGTTCTGTTATCAATATAGGAACGCACTTGTTGTTTGTAGACTAAACTGAAAAAGACATTGGAAATTTTGTTGACGTTAACAGGAATAGAAGTAAGGTGACACACTACAGTCATGTGAAATCTCAATTAAGTGTTTATTGTGTTAGGTCTGTAGATAGGTTATCAATTGGACTTATGAATCTTTGTTATTAATTATGTTTTGTCGTTGCACAAAGTATTTGGATGAATGATTTCAGCTAAGGCAATAAAGGAAGGATGCTGTTGATCAGCTTTAGGCGACATTTGAGGGAGGCCTTTGATCAGAGTTGATCTGTACGTCCATCGAATTAAGTAAAGTAAGTACTGTTGATCAAAGCTTGGATTCTGTATGGAGTCAAGTCGACTTTGAGCTTTGCTGTTGATATAGACAGTATTTGACAATCGGTAGTCAGCAATAGAGCTGGTTTTTGGCTCAGATTTCGATTAAATCTTGAGGGAGTTCATGGATCTTAATTGATATGTACGGCCAGCGAAGTAAGTAAGTTAAGTATGCGCAGTATTGCATTCTACATTGAAAATTCACAAATGGTAGTCAGGGATTAAGCCAGCTTTAAGAGTAATCTACTTGAACTACACAGCATGTTCTTTAGAGTCAGGAGTTTGTCACCGTATTAAGGATAAGACGAAAAAACTTTACGTGACGGCTGATTTCGATCCATGACGGAAAATACAATTCGTCGCATTGTGTGGCTTGGGTTAAGAGAGACTTCAGTTCTTGTAAGCCCTCAAAACCTCAATTAAATGCCTCCAACCTTGTTAAAACTCAATAAAATCAGAAAAGCAATTACAAGACCGTAATTGCCTTCATTATAACTCAATAATTTGTAAAATGCTCAAAAAAATTCATTCAAACGTATGAAAATAAATCATGGATGCTGATAGCAAATGAGATCACCGAACTGCAATTTGTAAAAATTTCATTTCTTTTAAGCTACGCAAAATTTTTTGATAACGAGAAGACTTGACGTATGAAGACTTGAATCAATGTATTTTTTTGAGTATATTCCGTAGATTATAATACAACAAATAATCAGGCAGTGATTATTTAGTAGATTGTAATAAAAAGTATTACAGTTGATAAATACTGGACTGATCAGTCTAATCAGACTTAATAGAACAACTCGAAGTAGATTAATATTAGAAGCACTAACTAGGAAGTCGATCAGTTTTGGAAGAATTGACTGTAATTTATGTAAGTATGACTTCTAACTCTGCTTGTTACTACTCACATCAAGCTATCCAAAATAAAACAATTATTCAATTAATTCACTTCCACTAGACACTTTGTTCCTCACACTTTAATGCCTAACCTTACTTCTAATTTTTCCCAACCGATCCCTTCAAAGTCTCGATGAGAACTAAAAACAGAATTTGATCTGAACAGTTACAGACTCTTGAACGTCAATGATCACTGCTCTTAAAAAAATAATAATAATATTCTGAGTTCCTTTCCTCTCTTCTCTTTTTCCCCATTTTCTCATGTCATGATATTGACGATAGTCAAAAAAGGAACGAAAGAGACACAAAAAAACATATGGAATTCCTCAACTGATGATCAGTACAATATTTCATTATCGTCGGCGAAAAAAATGTGTTGTTGATGGAGGATAGAAGACGAAAAATAAATTTGATGAAGATGAGAGGGAAAATGTGTAGCAGTAGATCATCAAACTTTTATTCGAGGGATGTCAACAATTTTGATATTTTCTCACGTGTGTTTGTGAGTTTGTTCTCATATGGTGAATGTCAGATTGAAACTGATTTGAGTACTCAGTTTTGAATATAACAAGCTTGAGAAAGATGTAGTCACACAAAGATCCGATGTAATTAATTGACATTGAGCAGAGACTCTAACCAGAAGTATTTTTCTTTTTGAATTAATTACTTACTGGAACTTCGAAGGATGGAGCTGTTTTAAAACATTCCCTAAGCACGGCAATGAGCCCTAGTAGCCAAAGAAGTAAGTAAGCATTTTCTGGAACCATACTACGACTAAGAGCCTAGGTTGCTACAAAAGGCTTTCCATCTGGCTATATTGCTGGCCGTATCATAAAGCTTGTACAAATTCTCAGTTTAGACATCCAACTGGCATTCCTTCATTACCGTCCTACCCCATGTTGAGCACTACGACACATTTTCCCTTGTGGATGCTAATCAACGTCGGTATAACAAGCTTGTGTCTCTCCTCAGCTACAACACTATTCCGCTTTCGAAGTGTGTGACCTATCCAGCCATATTTACGCTTGAGTATTACTCGATTGATGTCTTCCTGACTAGCTCTTCTCAAGAGAACTTGATTCGGTGGCCATTTCGCAGGAACCCCAGTCTTCCAGTGTCTGAGAATCCTTCTATAGCAACTATTTACAAAAATCTCTTTTTTACTGCAAAGTTCGAAGTCTTTTCGGATTTTGTATGGATGTCACCAAATGCTTGAGATGTTTTTAAGCACTATAGTGTAAATATGCTCTCTAATTTTGAATAAATCTTGATAAGCTAATTGATTATAATTTTTATCAAACTTTTATTTGACTAGATCTATAAACTAAATCTTTACTTTCCATCATAAAAAGGAATAAATGAAAAATTTATTAAGAATATGCGTTTAACTGAAGAAATAAATGGAATCGAGGACATTTTCGAGTTGAAAGTCACCCTTTCTAGGCACCATTGTGAGAACTCTGTTCAATTTTCGTCTTGTCATGTCTTCTACCGAGCCATCAGACAGCATTTGACTGGAGAAAATAAAGAAATTTATTAAATATTTGAAGACTTAATGTGAATACCTAATTACTTACTTTTTAGAAAAGCTATACTTTTTGACCATAAATTTAGATAAATCCTCTAAAAGTGGCTCACTATGCAAAGCTACAAACTGCTCACGACAAATTTTATTCATATCATATACGGAACAAGCATGGGTCCAATAACAATCGTGCACAGATGTAAAATTAATTCCCATTTTCTCGCAATGTACAGATGTAAGCATCATGTGACAGGAATCAAGCGAATGAATATAATTTGGTGGGAAAGCATTTTTCTGTTTTAATGCGTTTGGTGTTCTGCTCATGACATTATTCTCGTCAAGTTTCTTTCCAGTTTTTACCTTTCCGCGACTATAAGGCTGAACAATTGGAAGCCCTAAAGGTGTTACCCATTCAACATTTTCATTACATACGGTCGAAATTAAACGTGCACAGTCCACAAACCAATCTTGAATCTCACGTGTACTACAGAACATTTCACGAATCGAATCAAAGGTTTTTGTTGCCAAAAATGTTGATGCTGACCATACATAGTCTTTGGGGAAGTCATCAATGTCTTTTAGCTGCTTGGCAATCTGTAATCGAGCTCCATACTTTGTAACACCATAAACTGTTGTCATGACGGTTTGTTTGATGACCTTTCTGGCAATAAAATTGCGTAAAACTTTCGCTACTTGCACATTATTGTCTTCCTCCTTTTGACGAGCTTGTTCCACTAACTGTGCAACATCACTATATACATCTTGTGGACGTTCACTTGGCATTAAATTTACACTCTGTGCACCTAATGTATCTCGTCCTAAAGCTGCATAATGTTGTAATCCATTACATGATCCATCTTGATGCACTGGAATGCAACTTTCATAGTTTTCAGGATCACCAGATCTTATTGCTTTTGTTACTTCCTTACAAACAGCCAGTGTTTGCCATGGTTCATCACTTTTTGTCCACCAACGACGTCCATCAAGTGGATTATCAGCAGAATCCATAATTTCATCAATTATTTCCTCAGCATAAAGTAATCGTTCTCTAACTGAATCTCTTTTCTTTAATCCTGTTAAATTAATGCAATGAAGTTTAAGCCATGACAGTCCATCAATTCCTAGCTTCTTTTTCTGATGAAACATCAGCAATGAACGTCCTAAATCAGCACCAAGATGACTCAAATGAGGCGGAATCGAATATAGACGACCACGAAAATCAAGATTTTGTGGCAACCAAAAAACTCTGTCTCGATAGTGATTCGCAAGTGACAATTTGTAATGAGCATCGCACCATAATGAATACATTTCTGATTGTTTCTTCCTGTGGGTTAGTTTCTCTCGGAAGTACCTGTTGGAATGAAATAACATTGTTAATCTATGCCAATATGGTTCTTAAATTATAACGGTAATAAAATATTTGAAAATTTAACGGTTCAAAAATTGATTTTAAATTTCAAAAATTTTTCTGACCGTTAGAAATTTAAATTTCTTAAAACCGTTATTCATACCTAAATTTGTCGAAGTTTGAAAGGCTTCCATCATTAACTGGTGCTAACGGTGGAGCTAAATTCTCCGGTGTTTCCGGTATATCCAATTTATCATCACCGCCTTTATTAAACACACTAATGACTAAATCCAACATTTCAGTATTAATTCTCCAAGCTACACTTTGTTGCTGATTTAATGCATCAAATATTGGATATAAATTTTGAACTGGAGCTTCATCAACCATTTCTAATTGCTGATAACTGTTTGGTGGTAATCGAAGAAAGTCAGAATGAGCTACAAGATATCCACCATTTTTAGGCGTCCAATAAGGTTGCGGTGGACATACCATTGGAACTAAATTCACATCAAATGTCAGTGTTTCTTGCTGTGAGCCTCTATATAATTTCATAAGCATTGGATGTGGCTTAAGCTCTTCCTTAACATTCTTCGCTTGATGTCTAAACAATGTGAAAAATGCTGGAATTAAATTTTCCGACTGGAGCTTGCCAGTTCTAAGGAAATTTGGATCCAATTTAAGGTCACGAATGAGAATATTGTAAAGGAACTTTCCGACGCCAATTTTAGCACCAATTGGCCATAGTTGATGATGGAAATCCATACTAGCACCTTCATCCTTTAAATGATACACAATTCGTTGCCAACATTGTCTTGAATTGTCACTAGAATTTCCAGCAGCTATAACATCACAGTAATTACCAAAAACTTCACCAGTTTTTTGTAGCACGCCAAGCTTCATCTTTTGCTCGATATGGAAGCGCATTTCAACCTTTTCACCTAAACTACGATAAAGTTGTGACAGGTACGGACTATAAGTCTCGGATCCTTCAGTTAGTCGACGAATCTCATTCAACAGTATGTCCGCATACTGCTCAACCTCTAATGTCCTTAAATATGGCAATAAATTTTGATTTCCACGAAGTCTCAGTTCCTCCATTCTTAAAACATTAAAGTCACGATTAAAGCTTGATATAATACATTCCCGCCACTTTTTATGCAGCTCATTAAGCTTCTCACGGTAGCTTAGAACTTTTGGTGTTGGGTCTGGATATTTTAAAATTGATTTTATTGTGATTTCACCATTTAATTCATTCAGGAGCTGTTCACGTCCCCATTTCTCTAATTCATCACGAGTAAATCCTTTCTTATTCTCCATGATTTCAGATCCAGGAAGCTTAACATGTAGATTCTTTATTGGATCATATTCTATTGGTTGGACTTGCTCATTTAATGCATTAACTAAGTGATTATTGTATAAAAGTTCAGGTTTTGTATATTCAGGCATAAAGTCAGGATCTACTCGTCGAATTGCATGTCGAACCATTTCTCGTTGATCTTTAACGAAAATTGTCTTGTCCATGATGTCTTTTGCTGATATTTTATGATAAGCAGCATCATCCAATACTTTTTGGATGTTATGATCTAGATCCTCAAAATTTTCAATCTTATTCTTAGCAAATGATGTGTCATTATGTGATAAACGTCCAAGACAGTCAAGTAATGTTGCGAAAGTTTGTTCATTTGGCTTTAAATGATCTTCCTTAATGATTCCCATAATTTCCTTTAATTTTAGGTAATTCTCCTTCTCGGAATATCCACGCATTAGCAGATTATAGACAGTCACATCAGTTATCTTAATTCCATACATTCCAGCCTTTTTACATCTCCATCGATATCTTATAATTGAAAGATATCCACGATTTACCATTCCATTTTGGACACAACAATCTATAAAGGCACGCAACGATATCGCCAAGGACTTTTGTTTCATTCTTAACTCTACGTCAATCATTTTTGATCCACCTGTGCCTTGAAAGCGAGTTTTAAGCTTTGGGATTTTTTCAGGTATAATTTCTGGGATGATTTCGTGATGTTCTTCGTCTTCAATTAGTTCCTCTGCAGCTGCTTCTTCCTCAATTGCTTCAGTCGCTTCCAAAACTCCCTCATGTGATATTTCTGTATTTGTATTATCTCTATATGCATTGTAACTGTCAATTATTTCCTTTAACTTATCTGATGTTAATTTTAATTCATTAATATTGTCACCGACAAAGACTATTGGAAGATGATTTTGGGCATCACTGGATTCTAGATTAACTAATTGTGATAAATTGTTACTTTTTGTGCTGGATTCTAATGACTGACTCGCTCCCTCAATAAAATTTGATAATTTTTTTGCCTTGAGATTTTGCACGAGTGTAGTCGTTTCCTTCGTTGAATTGCTTGTGACTAAAATTAAACTTTTTTTAGATCTAGAAATTGCACCAAAAACTTTTTTCCTCAGACACTCACCTTGTAACAGTTCTGTGTACTTCTTCCTTCTCTTTTTCTTTTTGACCATTTTTTTGAGTAATTCGGCATTAATAATACTACTGGATGATACAGCTTGCTGCACTTTTGGCTTATCTAAAGAACCGGAAAGTTGTGAAATTAAAAATTAATATTTGTCATTAACAACTGTTGTCAACCGGCTAATTTGACATAAAATTGACTTAGAATAAATAATGCGTAGTATAGTGACCTATAAAACTTACCAGTTAAGGCTAGAAGACGATTTTTATGATTAAGTAATGTGTGAAAATTTTGCGTAGTACTTTCAATCCAATTTCCTCGGTTTATCAATAACCGTACGTTCTGTGAACTATTGTAACCCAACAAGCGGTACATTTTGCTTGTTATTCCTTAGTCAAATCATTAAATCGATCCGTTTAAATACATTAAATCACAATAAATATCAAAACTTTAAAATGTGCTTGTGAAGAGAAAAATGTTTTTGTTTTTGTCCTTGTCAGAGTTGTTGATCTAGTAATGCATTGAGATTTGTGGGGTGTCGTTTGACTGCTTTTCTTGCCAGAAAATTTTGTCTGGTTGTGCAAAATCATTTATAGTTGTCATAGCTGTAATTTGATGTCTGGAAAATCTGTAATTATTGAATAAAAACGTTTTTTTGAGATTTTGAATGACCTTCTCTGTATATTTTGTTGTGATTCGTTTAAATTTTAAAAAGCCGTTATCATAAACAACAATTAATTAATAATATCCAATGTCACGTGTTGCATTCTATTTAACTAACAATATATTGAAAAATTAACATGACTTTAGACTATAATTCACAAAGTATATCCTTTAATTCGATTAAAACTTAATTTTTAACATCAAATCTGAGATGACCAAATTTGTTTACAAAAACTTAATTGTCTATTTTTATCACATTTTTCTTAATTAATCCATTTCTTTTTCGATAGTTCATGTAGGATTTAGGCTGTGGGAATATCCTCTGCCTTCTCATTTGTTTAATCTTCCGTCTTAGACTTCCAGCATTCTTTTGGAGATTCATTTGATGTTTGACATAATTCACATTCGCAAATTTACTCTCTTTCTTCTGTTCCAGTCTTTCTTTAAGTAATGTCTTGCCGATGGTCTCGTGAGTTTTCCGTAGGACATCCATATATTCAGAAATCACAGCTTCATTCTTTGATATTGCGGGTAAATTTTTGTCAATTTTATGATTTACTACTTTTGGCTGCTTTTGCTCCTTGACTTGCTTTGCATTTTCTGCGAATGCCTTTGCCCTTTCCTTTATTGCCTCTAAAAATATCAGAAATTAGTCTAAAGTTGTGAAATATTAATTAAATTAATGATTTTGTTACTCACTAAAATCCATGTTTACAAACAAAATAAAATCTGTCATCTCGGGAACATAACGGTTCAATAATATTCAAATTTTACAGACACATACACATGTACATATATTTTACAGGCACACAAACACATTCACAGTTTTACTTCTATAAGTTTCTTTAGCTGATTCTCTGATCAGTCGCATTTAATAAGAATTTTAAATCGCTACCAATTTTCGCTAAGCCAGTAATTAATTAAGAATCATTGAAAGTAAGTAGAACTACAGTGTAAACATAATTATAGTATAAAATACGTAGTAAATTCAGTAGAAATTAAAATAGAAAAAAATACAAAAAATTTTTCATGAAAAAATGTGCTGTTTTGAAAAAGTTAAAATTTCGAGAAATTTCGCTATAATTAAAACAAAAGTCGGGTTAATTCAAGTTCATTTCCGTCATCAAAATCAATTTAAGCACATCAGTTGCCAAAAATTGAAGTTTATTGACGAGAAAAAAGCTTTTTGCAATTTGTTGCGTAATCAACTGGATCATGACAGAAAAAGCCGCTGATGATTATGTGTGAAGGTGTAAATTTTTGATTAGAGCTATTATCCCTTCATGTCATACATGGAGACAGCTATAATATTCGGTCAATAACCTGTTAAATTTGTTATAAACTATCAAAAATCTTGTCAGGAGGCTCGATCGTTGCGCAAAACCCAAAAATCGATTTTTTTTCACTTAAACGCCATTATGTATGGGGAGCATCTAGGAGTAATGAGACATGAGAGCCTCATATATCCCAGTTTTTCCATGCTATTTCCTTTTAACATGCAATCGATTTAAGAAATGGGAAAAAGTTTAAGAACATTAATTATTATGACGTAACAAGCCTGCAATATAGTAGAAAAACTATTCTAAATATTCATACAGTCAGTCACACACAGCAGGAGTAAATGTAGTAGTCGTCATGAATCGTTCCACTCATATCTACCGTATATTTTTTTCATTTCTTTTATCAGTGGAGGTCTAAAAAGACAAATTTACTCAGCCTTTTTACGCCGATTCTTGATGTATTAGTGATCTCGATTTGGCTGTTTACTATACAACTTATCATACCTATCGTTAATTTCCTATTTCTATTTAATAAATCAATCGATTATATCATCAATTTGCTATTTTTTGCCAAAAAGTCCGAAAAACAACTTTTCACGGTCAAATTGTTACACAAAACCCTTTTTAGTTCCTTATTATCAACAGGGACAAATTTTTCTTCATTTTCCCAATAAAATGACGTCTGTAACTTTTATGTGTGATGACGATTTCACATAATATACTTTTTACTTACGTTTTGCACGTCTCGCACATAAACGCAGAACAAGAAGAATGTTTAAAAATATTCTCTTCTATTCGCTCTTAACAAACGTATAGACGAGAAAAATTGATGTCTAAGGCTTTATTGAAAAATCAACAGTATTGTATGAATATTTGCACTTGAGTTAGTGCTTTGATTGACTTTATTGAGAGGATTTTTTTTTTCATGGGGTTGGGAGAGTCAGATGATTTCTTTTAATTAACAGACATAGGAACCGCATTTTGTATGGATTCATAGCTGGTAGCTTTGGTTTTAGTCCAAAAATAGAGCATTTATAGGGTTATTACATAGATGTTACATCATTGCTATATTTCATATAATCCAGTTCTTTTTCTAAGGAAGAAAATTTAAAACGATATCCTTTTCATGTTGTTGCTAGTTCTTGCATAATATGTAGCACATGGTGTAAGATTTTGTATGGAAAAATTAAATATAAAGACATAGTATTCTAACCGAGCGGCACAAATGACTGTGTCTGATAGTATTCTACCCGAGCTGATGGCTCCTTTTGGCTTCCAAATTGCTACCAAGAAAAGCAAGGTGTAAGCACTTTCCACACCCGAACTGCTGGCTCTTGGTGGCTTCCAAATGGCTACCCAGAGAAGTAGGGTATAAGCACTATCACGTCTTGCCGTCAGTACCGCGTCTTAGTGATTATTGTAGGTTTCGTCAAAAATTGCAGGTTTGCAAGATTGGACGAATTAAAAGGTCCAGCTGAAAATTGCAGACCTAAGGTCTTTGACCGAACCTTATTATATTGTGCTCTTCGGGTTCCATCTGGATCCTTCTTTTCATATGTCGCCCGGAAAATATTAATGTTCAATTTATCAAAACTGTCCCAAAAGGCATCATGAGTTGTCTATTTTGTGGAAAACAGGAATTAAAATACGCAATAAGTAATTAGTTTATTACTGTTTGTGTATTTGTCGCTTTGTCATTATCGGATACGAGTTGAAATTATGTTAAGATAACGCCACCAAAATTATTAGGGATTATTAAATTTGATGTGATAAGCAGTCAAAGTGTGTAGATAGTTAAAATAAATTGAAAGTTAGATTAATTAACCCAAATTTGGCCATCGATATGTCATTTACACCTGGGAAATTAAGGAGCTGTTAACTTATTAGAATGAGATTAATGAAATTATAGATCATGTTGCTATGTTGTGGACACACCCATCTAAGCAACTAAATCTTACCCCACTTACATAACCTATATCCATTTTAAAGTCACACTTTCATGTTCAATCCATTCCTAGTTATGTAATCGTTCGATAAATTCAAGATTAACCATATGCTGTGTGACAAAAAATAGCAATACACGCACGCTATCGCTTTCAATTTTTATTGCTAACTAGTAACACATATGAGTCATGCACAATGTTCTAATTATATATCAAGTTACCTTCAGATAATAATGGGTCATTCATCTGTGATGTTTGGCATTGAAGGGGGTATTTTGTAGCAGGGAGGTCGATAAAGTGTCATTTTTCAAGTTCCTGGTATATTCCTGCTGGGGGTCCTCGATTTGAATAATTCAGAAATTTTTCAGCCATTTAATTCTACTTACTTGTTAAATAACAATGACATATTAGTTGGGAAGACCTTTAAGTGACTCGTCGATCTGACTCGGTGGCTAACTAGACGTCAAGAACACCGCTGGCGACCAAGGCTTAATTTTATTAAATATCAATGATATATTATTCAATTCAAGGACCCCCAAAACTATATTGAACTCAAATGACCTTTAAGTGACTATTTACATTAAATATTCTCAAGAAAATTTCCATCAACTTGAGGAATGTTCAGTTAGTTCTTCCAAAAATATAAAGAAGAATAAGGCACATTAAGCACACATGTTGTGCAATATCGAGTCTGTCATATACACAGTGTGTATATAGAACGAGCTAATTATGAAAGACTATTGTGCATGAGTATAAATGGGAAGAAGAGAAATGAACAATAATAACTGTGCATGTATAGAATATAGGAAATCGAAGAAAATTAAAATTAATAAATTAAGCAATAATTTGACCGATTCCTCCTTGATTGTCCACTGAACCAGCTGATTACAAAAGGTTTAGAGTCAGAATAACAAAAACAAAATTACAAAATAGCCAAAAATGTTTATTTTAGTACTTTCAAGTCGGCACACGTGTTGTAAGCAATAAATAGATTTAATATTTCGCTTAGTGTCTATTTTCGTACCTGAAAAAAAAATAAATAATATTCAGTTCCGCATTTGATTATTAATTTTCATTTCATTCTTATAGGATGGCTCCACCAGCATACTCAGATTTGGGAAAGAACGCTCGTGATGTCTTTGGCAAGGGATATCACTTTGGCTTGTGGAAGTTGGATGTGAAGACAAAGACAAGCAGCGGTGTTGAATTTACCACATCAGGAAATTCAAATCAAGACAATGGAAAGGTTTCCGGTTCATTGGAGACCAAGTACAAGCTCAAGGAACATGGACTTACATTCTCCGAGAAGTGGAACACAGACAACACTTTGACATCAGAAGTTTCAGTTGAGGATCAACTTGTCAAGGGTCTTAAATTGAGCTTCGATGGCTCATTTGCACCACAAACTGGGTAAACCTTTAATTCCTTCATATCTCCTTACTATCTACTACTTTCAATTATTGGCTTTGGACGAGAAATTCCATTTTCCTTAATTAATCCATAATTAAAATAACCATAAGACATTCCGTAGCTTAACAGTTCCTCGTCACGTCTCATGCCGCTATAAAGGACGAATTTTTAAACAATATCCTTATTCAATTTATTTCTCGTACAAATGTAGAAGCAAGACTGGACGCTTCAAGACATCATACGCCCACGAACGTGTCCGATTGGACGGTGACGTTAATGTTGACTTGGCTGGTCCATTGATCAATGCATCAGCTGTTGTTGACTACCAAGGATGGTTAGCTGGTTACCAATTGGCATTTGATACACAAAAGAGCAAGCTTACTGCTAACAACTTTGCACTTGGCTACATCACCGGTGACTTTGTTCTCCACACAAATGTGTAAGTATCGATATGAGGATGAATGTCCGTCGTAATTGAGGATGATTTGCTATAAAAAAATCATTGAATTTTATAGCAACTTTTCATTCACAAAATTGCTCAATTATGACGTCATAAACTTCCTTCTTGTTTGTATAATCACCATCACGTGATATTATTTACTCTACATTTTATTCTTTTTCTAATTTTAGCAACGACGGCCGTGAATTTGGCGGTAGCATTTATCAACGTTGCAGCGATCGTCTTGAAACTGGCGTCCAATTATCATGGACATCAGGCACAAATGCAACCAAATTCAGTATTGGTACAAAGTATGACTTGGACAAAGAATCATCAGTCCGCGCCAAGGTTAACAACTCAAGCCAAATTGGATTGGCCTATCAACAAAGATTACGCGATGGTAAGGATGGATTATTGTTTTTTGTGGGTAGAGTTAGGGACAGCTGGAGTGGAAAATTTATTTTGCAAAATTGCCATTTATCTGCTTTACTGATAATTTTCCACTTCAGTTATCGCATAATTAAGTTAGTGGATGGAAACAGCAACGATTGTTGCAAGGAATATCTTAAACTACAAATTAATCCTAGGATTTATTTTAATCTGACAATTAATCCTAAGATTTAATTTAACCCAATTGGATCTTTTGGACATTTAAGGCACATAACTAACCAATTCCTCTCAATTCTCATTGCAGGTATCACCTTATCATTGTCAACTTTAATCGAAGGCAAGAATTTCAATGCTGGCGGCCACAAAGTCGGTATTGCACTTGAACTTGAAGCTTAAGTCAGCACTTAATCGAGAAGAATAAAGTAATAATAATACAAGAAAGTAATAAACATTGCCGCATTGTTGTTCAAAAGCGATTTAAGATGAATAAAGTAAAATTAAACTAAAAAAAATAATGTGGAACCGACATAAACTATAAAAATATTAAAAAAAGTAACTAATAGTAAAATGCGACGTTAAATCTATCAAATAAACACAATGAATTCCTTACTAAGATCCTCAACAAATTAAGAAAAATTGAAAGAAGTTCCCCTTCTGTTTTAAGAATCATATTTCTTGTCAGGAGCAAAACTAAATAACGTGTATCAAGCTATAGGCATGTATGTTAGACAGTTTCAGTAAAATGAGACATCAATAAAGGCTTTAAAATTTTTGTTCCATCAAATTTTCTTTGCTTCCAATAGACATTTCTGATTTTTTTCTTTATTTTGTGATCTTTTCGACAATTTCTTTAAATACAGTTGAGGTTGTACAGTCAGGAATTTCACTTATTACAGCTTTTCCAGTTCCAGCAAGTACGCCAACTCTTGGATCTATTGGTAATGTTCCTAAAAGTGGTGCTTTGATCAGTTCCGCTAATGATTGTCCACCGCCTGATGAGAAGATGTTTGTGCATTCACGGCAATTTGGGCAGACAAATCCACTCATGTTCTCGACTATGCCAATTATTGGAATGTTTGTTTTGCGGCAGAATGTTACTTCCTTTCGTACATCTTCTAGTGCTACTTCTTGTGGAGTTGTCACAATTACTGCTCCATCACATTTCACTTCCCGCATGCATTCCATTACTGTTATGTGCTCATCGGATGTTCCTGAAATTGATTTCACAAGATTAAGTAACTATAGAACCATTCTCTGGATCACAATACACTAAGTTCACATCCATCATGTACATCCAGTCAATAACTTACCTGGAGGTGTGTCAATTATTAAATAATCTAAATCCTCCCAATGTACATCTGTCAAAAACTGTCTAATCATTGCAGTCTTCTTTGGTCCACGCCAAATCACAGCATCGTTTCTGTTTTTGAGTAGAAATCCAATGGACATGACGGCTAACGATTTTGATGAATCAGTATAAATTGGAACCCAGCCTTCTGATGATTGATGGACATCTTTTCCTTCAAGATTCAGTAAATAGGGCACACTTGGACCACATAAATCGACATCCAGTAAACCGACCTGAAGTGTTTAAGTGGATATGATTAGAATGTTCAGGAACAGAATTGATAAGTTATATTTCGTACCTTAAATCCACTTTCCTTTAATGTCAGTGCTAATTGAGTTGAGACTGTAGACTTACCGACACCTCCTTTGCCTGAGAGCACGAGAATTACATGTTTAACGTGATCTAACATAGTAAACTTAATTAAATTGTTTATTGTGAAATGATACCGTGTAACCTGTACAAAAATCTTTCAACGACCTCTTTAATTTCAAAATAGCCGTATTTTCATGGATACGAATAATTATAGCAAGCATTTTGTCCTTAAACAATAAGCCAGAGCAGAGCAGAGGATGTATAGCACTAGAATAAATTAAGGAAAGACACTGTTAATTACTTTAAACTGCTCACATTGCTGTTTGAATGAGTTTAAAATTATCTGAAAAATCATCGATTCATCATTGACAAAGGATAATTTAAATTGAAAAAAGTCGTTATATATTTGTTGATTTGTTGACATTTAATTGTGAAAATAAAAAAATTAATTTTAATAAGTTCCAATACATCCTCAAATATTCGCTTTATGCACATCAAATAAGTAAGCATTGTCTAATCATAGTTATGTTTTACAGCACAAGCAATTGATCCCCTATTTGTAAGAAAACAAAGAGTTTTCTTTTAACAAATATCGGACTCAATTTACTATAATTCAGTGACTAATAATAGTTAAAGCACATTGTACAAGCTTACTACATTCTGTTCGACACTAATCATTCTTAATTATCATCGATTAATATGAATAATTGAGTTTAAAACCAAAAAACAAATTTGTGCAAAAAAATTGCTAAAATTAAAGCTTTTGTGTTATCAAAAATCTCATTTTTGAGTGCTGCTTAGTGCGTAATTTATTTTTATTAAGTATGGACTCACCGTCAAGAAATCCACTTTTGCAAAATCAGCAGGACGAAATATCCAGCGAAGATGAATCTCAAGAAAGTCTGCAGGCAACAATCCTTGAAAACAATACTTATATTGCAACATCTGCGCGATCATCACAACCAGCAATCAAAGAACGACGGCCAAGTGCAGCTCCTGTAGATACATACAATATTTCGTTCTTAATCTTTTATTTATTGGGAATGTGAGTAGTTATTATTTCTTTGGTAGTGATTGTCCGGATGTTATGGCTTTTTGATGGAATTACTTGGATTAATTAGCTAGAATTGGTCATATGGACGCAGTTATAGACGTATTCAATAGATCTCTTTGCCTAATTAAAGATGAATTATTGTCTTCTGGATCTCAAAAGATCCAGAAAAAATTCATTATTAGGAACAACAAAATTAATTGATCTACGTCTATTTCTTTGTCATTTTCGCGTCAAACACAAAGGCTTTGACCTAAATTAAAATTTGGAAATTGTTTACTTTTATACGTAATATATTGAGATCCAGTGATACCGTTAAGCACTTAAACATTCAGACTCAGTTTGCCAACATCCCTCAAAGACATCCAGCAACATAAGGAACTAATGAAATTTCTAATTTAGGGTAACGCTGCTACCTTGGAACTTCTTCATCACAGCAGAAGAGTATTGGCAGTACAAATTTAGGAATTTAACAAGCAATGACTCGAGCATTTTGACACCACGACAAATAGAGTTTCAGCCTGACATAGCAATATGCTCAAGTATACCAACGACAATATTTCTAGTTTTGAATGCATTCTTCAGTCATAAGTAAGTCAATGTCTATGATTCATAGATAATATCACATGATATAGAACCCGCATGATTTATTCTAATTTCCTTTCTTTACAGAATTTCATTGAAGTTACGTATGGTTGGATCAATGGTGATAGTCCTAATTCTATTCCTTATAACTACCATGTTTGTAAAAATCAACACCGATGACTATCAAGACTACTTTTTCGAATTTACGTTGACGACCGTCTTTGTGATTAACATATTTAGTGCCATTTTATCAGGTGGACTATTTGGAATAGCTGGCATGTTCTCAAGTCGATATATAACAGCAGTTATTGGTGGACAGGCATTAGGTGGAATATTTACAGCACTTGCTGAAGTTATTTCCATAACATTTGCAACAGATCCAATTGTCAGCGCATTCATCTATTTCCTTGTCGGCACAGTGATTCTTGTATCCGCCATATTCTTATACATTTATATGTCAAAGACGCTGTTCTTTAAGTTTCATATAAATCAATCGCACATAAAAGCTAATACATTCTCGATAAACAATGAAACGGGTACGAGTGAGATAACAGCAACAACAATAGCAAGTGTAAATAGGAATTATTTACAGCCTGATTGGAAGAAGATTTGTGGAAAAATTTGGATGCATGGTTCTGCTGTTTGGCTTTGTGCGGTCACGACATTGAGTGTATTTCCAGCGATAACAGTTCTCGTTAAATCTGTTGACTATGGACATGGATATAAATGGAATGACGTGTACTTTTTGCCTGTTATTAATTATTTAGTATTTAATACTGGCGACTATTTGGGAAGAATTATATCAGGATGGGTGAAATGGCCAAATAATAATCCAAAACTTGTTACTCTATTGACTGTTCTTCGTATTGCTTTTGTTCCTGCCCTATTGTTATGTAATATCACACAAAAACATCCACTTCCAATTCTCTTTCATTCGGATGAAATATTCATTGCATTGATGATCGGATTTGCATTTACAAATGGATATATTGCGAATATCAGCTGTATCTTTGCACCAGCGTAAGTTATACTTATTTTTTAAATTTTATAGAGAGTAACGTATTTTAAAATTTTGAAATTTATGCAGAAAAACAATAAGTTCAAAATTTGAAAAGCTTTTTTAACGTAATTTCAAAATTTGAATAGACAATTTTAACGAAAAGTTCAAAATTTTAACTGAAAATTTTAAATATTTAAAAACCGTTAATTCTAATTCCCTAAATTCTCATACTCGTACTTTCCATAAAACTACAAACATATCATTAATTACTCTATTCTAATTGCTTTATTTATCTAATCTCAACAGCGTCGTCGAGGAACATGAAAAGGAAATGACGTCAAGCATGATGGCAGCATTTATCGGTTTGGGCCTTACAGTTGGATCGGCAATAAGCTTTGTGCTCATTCAATTTGTGTCTTAAAATATTTATTGACATGAGGATCTGATAGGAATTGATATATTTACATTGACATAAATCACACATTGAATAGTGAAGATGAAATTGGACCAAATTATTTTTTAGTTATGCTGGTTGCTTTATGCTTAGAATTATGAAATTTTTTTATAGATAGTTTAATTATTTGCCTTTTTGTTACCCTAGGGAAGGGACAGATTCAGCTTGAAATTCACACTTTGTTAGTTATGTGCATGTCGACATGATATTATGAATATTATTGACATATTCAGTGATAAGGAACGAATTAATTGATTTGACTGCTATCTGACAAAAACAGAATTTATTGCATCATTTTAAGATCAACAGCACTTAGTGATGAAATACCCAAAAATGTTCAGAATAGAATCTGATTAGTCATTCTCAGCACATTTAAGCATGAAAGTCGAAAATAAATGAGAAAATGGACATAACAACAATTGTGTGAATTCTAAGCTGAATTTAAGCTTCTAATTAAATGTGATTTAATGACTGACATTATTATCTCAAAAAAATAATATTTTGAGTACCTTTCTAATTAATATAATTTCTTAGTTTGACAACTTAAATGTATATTATTTGTACGGATGTGAATCTATGCGGAAACAGCTGAGTTTTCTGCAATTCTAGTTTTGCTATGAGTCATAGCATAATGAAAATTTGATCTTGTGTTGCTAAGTTCGAGCAGATTTTGTAATTAGTGCTTAAATGCTTATAAACTAAGTAAGACACAAAATCTGCTGCCAAATTGGATTTAGTTGGTTCAACAAGCCTTACTTCCTCATACATTCATATCCACTATTATCTAAATATTTAAGGGATGTCCTCAGTTCTTGACTTTTGGTGCAGTCGATTGACAAAACATTCATTGATACTATAGACAGACATAGTACAAATAGAACTAAATTATTAGACAACAAAGTGACGAGTTTGCAGACTTATAAATTTTTTGGACTTTTTGACGATATTATGGACATCCCCATCAATCATATTTAGCCCCTAATTAGTTCAATATTAGGTTATTGGTCAACTTTTGATACATTTAATTTATTATTAAATTAAAATTTCGGAATAAATCTTATTCCAGTGATGATTAACGCATAATCAAACTTAAACTAACTTCCATTATTTAGTTCTAAAATGGAAGTTCTATAATTATTTGGATGAACTTTATTTCTCATCATATATTTTAGAACAAATGAAAAAATTTATAGAAAATCATAAAATCATAAGATGAACTTAATGAACGTTAATGACTTGTTAATAAGATTGTTATAAAATAACTCACAGTAAAATAGATAACGTCCATGCTGTATGTTATCTAAATTTAATTTTTCTAAAATACATACAAACAGGAACAATAATGAGAAAAGTAAAATAATTTAAGAACTTTTATGTTATTAGATGACATGACATCTAATGGATATTCATAATAATAATAATCCCGAGCGGTACAGTGCGTAGATTATGATCCAGTGCTTCTCAAACTATTTCGAGTTCTAAATGGCTCGACACAGGAAATCTGGTATTTAGTGTAAATTTGGTGTGATATCCTACTTTTAACTACACACAAGTGTGTCGCAAACATAGTTTGAGAAGGACTGGACTATACTGTCTATGGAAGGGTTCGAATTAGGATTAGAGTTGGCAATCGACTCTTTTTGTTGATAATTGATGATTTTGCATGTTTTGATAGCTAAAGTGACTGCAGATCGAGGAATATGACAGCTGCATACCAACTCTATCTGACAAGAACCTTCCCATCCTCACTAGACTCAAGACGTGCTAATAAGACAACCTTAACACCACCAATTGAGCAATTGCATACATCGCATTGTACCGCTCGGAAAATCAAATGTATAGAAAGACATAGATAGATATACAGACAAATAAATATGTGCAGACTATGAACAATAATCATGTAATTGCTTTTTAGTGTTATTACAGCGGTATTTCTCTAATTTTGTGGCGTGCTGAATTTCTTTTGCGAAATCAAGTCAAATGACTTTTTGTGCTTAAGAAATTTGAGTAAGCATGTCAATTGATGCGAGCTGAATTGGATCGAGATTGTGACATTTTTATGGTGGATTTGGATTAATCTTGAAATTCATTCCTGGTGACTAAACATCTAACAGACATCTCTAATTTGAGTATATCTACATCGTGCATGACTTTTTTAAAATTTCACCATAAAAATAGGTGAATGATCTCATTAACATTTATAGCACCATTCTCTGCATATTCTGAAATCTGAATACATAAAACATGATTAAGAAATTAGCACTTTGGTGGAAAAGCTAACATAAATTAATCGTAATTGGCTTTAAATTTAGTTTGTTGGAATTTAAGCAATTAAAGTAGATTAATTTGAATTTTGTTTGTTTTTTGGCGATTTCGGCTATGTTTAGTTGAGATCCAGTGATGAAAATAAGGCATTCTAATCGCAAACAGCACAGCTTGTAGGTTAGGATACTGCTAGGGTGTCGCCCTGTTAACTGTCAAACCTAAAGTTACTCTGACTGCCACTTGACGTCTGTGGACGAACAATTTAGAGACAGTAAAGAGATGGAGAGACAGCATTCTACTTTGTATTGACATTCTTACCACAGATCAGCATTAGACCCAATTTCAAAGCTCATCTCAGAAGACTAACTGATCACAATTGATCTGTACATCTATCGAAGTAAGTAAGTATGCAACTATAACATTTCAACAATTACATTTCTCTCCCAGATGTTACATGATCCAAAAAAGAAAATACCCATCGAGATAATTAAAAATCAATTTAACAGCATCAACGGCTACTTCAATTCAGATTACATCAATAATAATTTTGTACAAATCATTTCAGGTCAAATGCGGTAGGCATTATTCATGAAAAAAGCCTCAAAAAATTTCAGTAATCTAAGCCTCTAACTCAATTGTTTCATTCTTAGCCACCACATAATCTCCATTGTCTCAAGTCATTCAATCAATTTTCTGAGTTAATCACAAAATAAATATAACAGCATAAAATGAAGTGTTAAAATCAATTATTTATGCAATACAACTATTCTATTCATTCTAATGGACTGTAAATCATGCATTAGTTTGTGGAATAAGTAGTCAAATAATCGGCTTAAGTATTGAATTTGGCAGTGAGATGAGGTTAGGGAAAATTGTTGGTAATTTTGATGGGATTTGGGGATAAAATGTGGAATTATGCTTATTTGACCAAACTGTCTGCACGAATATAGCAATACTTCGATCTAGATAATCAACATCTGTTGTAACGTTCATTTGAGATTTGAATAATATTTATTGTACATAGTTGAAAGCCCCTTTTCGTACAAATGTTGAGTCTGTTTTTGAACTTCGAAGAATAAACATCATTTGTGAAGATTTAAAGTCCTTAAGGAGTTCTTAATTACATTTACACAGTTATAATCGTCAAAATACCAATGTAGAGTTTGGTTACTGACTTGTTCCTTAATTCTACGTTGCCTAAAGCTCTAATCAGAGCTTGAAGTCTATTCAAATTTTATATGATGTCAAGTCGACTTTTACATACGAAATCTGAGTCTCCTTCGAGCTCTGGCTCTAATTTAAGCTTTATTTCGTACATTAAGGAGATTGAGTATCTAAACTTGTGAATGAGCCTGTGTAGGAAGGTAAATTCTAATATAAAATGAACAAGAACCACAGAATTCACATCCAAAATCCAAATTATCATTTTTTCCTGTATTTTTAACCAAAATCAAATCAATTTTCAACAGTTTTTCCCAAATCCACAACACAAATTCGTTACAAACTACAAAGTCTTAATTGTATCAAAATCATTGCACATGAAAAGTATTTTTCTCTTTATTATTTCGGCAAATTAACAATACACGTGTATTATTTCATTATTACTCATACATATCATTCAAAACGGTTAAAACGTTGATACCGATTCTTTTTTCTATTTTGTTTTCATGAAAAAATACACAGCTGTAGCCTCAGTTACTTTTCAGACTTCATTTTCGTGCCACGCTGTTAGTACGGGAACTCCGCGAGTTTTAATATAAATTTTACATTAAAAAAATAAGCAGAACTAAGAAAAAAATACCTCGTAAAAAGTACGATAAGAAATTTAATAGACATTAAGCTATTGCAGTTGTTGTGGAAATTGATTTTGTGTGATTTATTGATAAGGAATAAGACATTTTATGCAGTTGGACTTTGAAAATCGCGAATTAAAGGTGAAAATTTTATAAATTCTTCAGCTGTGTTCTGTTTAGTGCCAAACATAATATTCTGTTCCTGCATATTGTCTACGTAGACTTTATTATGAATTAAGTCTCACTATTTTCGGGATTTTTTCATTTAAATTTTGTAATTCTTTGTCTTATCAGCTGAAGTAGGTCTCCTGTATAGTATACGCAAACTGATAAGGAAAAAAAAGTGTCACGACAAGCTTATTTATTTATTTTTACTTTCCCGACACTTGAGAATTTAAAGCTGTTTCTTTAATCTGTGTAAATATTGTGCATTTATTATGATTTCAAGGGTCTGAAGACTATTTTTCTGGATTTGGTACTTGATATTTTGTTTATATTTGACAAATTACTTGCTGGATCTTCAATATTTACTAAATTTTACTGGATCCTGTTCATCTTACCAGATCATGATTATGCTATTGAACTTGCTGTGACAATTAATGATGACATTCGCTATTCATTATCTCCTGAACACCTTTGTAAACAGTGATCATTGTTAATGGAACTGTTTTGAATAAATTTATTAAAAACTGCAGTTTAAACTAGCTTTGAAAACACAATTTTCATTGAGTATCTCGAAAATTCGATTAATTTCTTGCTTGCATGTGAAATGCACATCTGTTGAATTTTAAGACTGAACTTTAATTTTTTTTCTAAACATTGATCATAGTTAACTTTGAAAGTTTAATTTAACAAAATTAATTGAAAAGTGTTGAATCGGATGTGTTTTTGGAAAAAATAAATGTAAAGCTTGTGTTGAACTTGTTTCCAAACTGAATTTTTCGTTACGTACTGCATTACTAAAGTCAAGTTCATATTCAAAACATAATTATCAAAACGCATTGTACTTTAATTGATCTGGTGAGTTGAAATTATTGAAAAACAGTTTAGAAGTTGAGTTAAGGGATTGGAAAGGCTGAGTATTAACTTCATGAATGTACGAATTACTTATCCAGAATAGTACACGTCGGTTTATTGATCCAAAATTCGGCACCAAGCTGGTTTTAACTCTGCAAGTCGAATCCGGCACGAAATCAAAGTCACATCGGGCTGGATTAACGGGTTTGTGGCTAGTTTATGGTCTTCGGATATATCTCGTCTAGTGGTGCTCTTGATATCTCTAAATACACTTTATGGGACTGGGTCCTTATTACGACCAGGATTTAGTATTAAGAAACCAACTCGACTTCATATCAAACTCGAGTAAACTTCCACCTCTGTTTTATGTTGATCAACAGATTATCTACACAACCTTTACAAACATGCCTACATAAAATTCAATTAAATTGCAATTGCCCTTAAAATTCAAAACAATATTCATAATTTGATATAAATTTCATGAAAAACCTCGTCGAACGGAAACCTTAAATTCCCGATATTAACGTCAAAACAATTTTCTCCTTCCGTTAACAATCAAATCAGATAAAAATCAACAAGAGTTGCATTTTGTTTTTTGTATTTTTTACGAAAATGAAAATTTATTGCCTGTTATGAGATGATTTACAATAAAAACAAGCAGCTTATAAAATGAGAGATTTCTCAAATGCAATTGCACTATTTTTAGGTCATGCAATCAATGAAAATTGTGTATTAAGAAACCTTCATTAACAAAATTCAATTCGAAAATTGATTAATAACGTGCATTAGCTTCATAAACAATCGTGGCTAGTACCGCAAAAATAAATTTCAGCACCCTAAAACGTGACCTTGACATTCTTATTTCCTTGTTTTTATAGAATAGAATGGATATACTCATTTTTTGGCACTCTTTTTTTGTTTGTATGGGTATAGGGGTTCTGGTGATTTGGGAGAGTGCTGTATATGTCTCTCCCGGGCAACACATGGGTGGCAAAATAGACTGCTTCCACTGGGTGTAATATAAGAACTTTGGAGGATTCCTAAAAGGTACTTAGCAGAGTTTGCGTCGCTCTGAATAGATTTAGATAGCAATAATGCTCCAAATTCAGATGGCAATCGATTAGTAATCGATAATCGAACAGTTGAAGAGGTAGGGAAATTCAGTCATCTAAGATACATTGTTGTCAATTTTGATCAGTTCCAATCTCTTGCAAATCTTATAAATATGACTAAAAAATCTCGAATTTCGATTTTATCTTTTGAGACTCTTATCTTTTGCGTATAGTCCATGAAATCCATGGTATTAATGGTTCTCTAGACCGAGAATTCCGAATCTAAATTCCGGATTGTTCCTTTGTAATCTCGGTCTAGAAAGTTCAATTCGGGAAAGCCTTTTTTATGTGAAACTGCTAAGGAGAGTTCAAGTGTGGTTCATTGAACCACCTAATATTCAGCGTTCAGTATTCTGTCAAAATTTCAAATTTTTGTGTTGCAAAAAGTATGCAGAATTTCAGAACCGCTGACTAAAAATCCAAAATAGCATCAACAAAACACTAAAATCTGTCTTAAAATTACCCAAAATAATCAAAAATTCTACAGAAATCCATCCGAAAATCTCAATCAGAACCCCTACTTAACCTAGAACATCAACTCACTCATTTTTCTACAACAACTGCAGTCGTTGCATTGATTTCCCTTTCATTCGTTGCGCAGACTACCTATGCCTCTGTTATTCTGTACAACCGAATTGCCAAATTAAATCAGATAATTTTTGTGAGTCAAGTGAAGCAGACTGTAAAATAGTCAGATGTAAATTATCGTCGAATGCTGACTTTTTAACCGCAAAAAATATACAAAATATATATAAAATTGAAGTAATAACAAAGAGTGACGAATCATGGAATTTAAACAGTTGGAAATTGCCTGCTTGTGGCCCAATGTTTGATATTAGTAAGTCGCAATGTCTAGGCGATGGAAACGAATTAAGCTTAATTGAGATGAAATGTTTATTTGGAGCAGTAAAAAAATAGTTATTTTTTTTTTGTGCCTGTACAGTTCGAATTAAGTTGTATAATCATGGGTGCTCAGTACAAATTTTGTGTGATATAATATTCTGGCATGAAATATTATGAAATTTCTGCTAGCTATTCTTATTTCTAACAATATAAAATAAATGAAAAAGGTTGTGTAGTCATTATCACATCGTAATGTGAATTGGCATGATATGACATTGAGTCGTTATGATACATGCATGCTAAAATTATGTCAAATGCTTTGAAATTATTTCATCGCATACTTGAAATGATCTGAATTTTTTAATTCGAGTGACTTGCAATAGTTCTTCATGTGTGATATTGTGTGACATAAGTGGATGTTGTGTCAGTTGGATCTGAGTTGCTGAAGTTGAATTGACTAATGGATGGTCCTTATTTGACGAATATGGACCGAAATCAGATTTGACGTAGCCGTCAGGACACTCCTACTTCTTGCTGTCAACACAGCAACCTAGCGACCACCATGTGCTATAATTTCTCTTAAATTCGATCCTAAATAGCATAAATTGATTTATCGATCAAAAATCTCATCGCAGGCTATCGTAATTCTGACTTAAAGCTTGATTCAATTTGAATCCGAGATCATGCCACTGTGGTTCCGGATTTTAGATAAATTAACCGACTTATGGTATTCGGGAACATCTTAAGAATCCAGTAGCTTAATTAGACACATTTCATCTACCTAATCGACTCCAAACCTTCACATAAATCAAAAGAAATTCTTTCATGTCTTCATTACAAACTTCCCATACCACATAACTGATTTATCTGATTGCTGTAATCCATACTGTACTGATTACCAATGTTTTTAATCTGAATACTTTTTTATTATTAAAGATTTGCGTCGCTACACATCGATGCATCATAAAACAACTTAATTACTGCATTTCTTTCGGTTGCAGTATGATTTTTTCTGTTTGATGTTACTTAAGCTTATTATATCTGATCTTTCAATTTGCATAATTTAAAAAGCATAATATTAATTGTATGAAGTCATGAGATTTTTTATGGGTGGTGAATTTTGGTTTGGTATGGGGTATGGTTCTGGAATAAGATAGAATAACAATCTTAACTCTTGAAAGGAACACGGATTGAAGAAGTCGGAAGATATGGTTCATCAGGCGGTGTGAATCTGGGTCTATCATGATAGATTCACGCTGTTCTAAGACGTAAGGACACTGTGTTCCGTCTTTTTCAAGCCGTGTGTCTTTCATGTCAGGTGCTATTAATGATATTTTACTGAGATCAGAGTTTGAAGTCGACCCGAGTTTTAAATGAAGTCAGTTCAACTGTTAAAATAAAATCCGAATCAATTTTGATCTTTGGTTGAGATTTTCGAATCTATTTCTTAAATTTGTTACATAACTTAGAGTTTCATGTGTAAGAATGACGTCTTAGTCCACTATCTATGCTACACAATGCAGTTTAAAAAGATTTTCTATATTTACTGGATCTACCAAAGTGTTCTTTAGTCAATTAAAAATACCAATTAAATTAATGTTCATATTCTCATACAGACAATTAACAATATCCTTCAACAATCAACAATCCCATAAACCTCAATTTGGCATTTTTTGATTCTTATTCTGACAAAGCTAATTGCTGCTTCGTTAAAAAAACAAATAAAAATCAGAAATCCAATTTCTTAAAGAAAAACTCTCAGTCAGACAGATAAACAATCGCAACAGTTACAAAAGCATCTGACCTGGCTCCAATCTGTCTGCTTATGCTTAAACTTCTTTTTTTCATTCATTTATAACCACAAACTTCTTATCTATTTGCCTGTCATAAAACAGCAAACCGTCTGTCACTTTTAATTTCAAAAACATTAATTTAAAGATAAAGAAAATGTGCAAAAACCATAAACCATAACGAATGCTGCTTAATTTCAGACAGTTCCGAAAAATAGAAAATTGATTTGACCTGAACTGAAATAATTCCGAGAAGTAAAAGCTTCAAAGAAATTTATTTTTGTAGAAATTGCTTCAATTGATTTTTTTTTTTTTGATAATGAAATGCGGCACGTCTAAATAAGCTTGAATTAAAAGGTATCAAATTATGCAAAATACCCCAATTAAGTATAATTAAGTTAATTTTCAATTAATAATAATTAAAGGTGTTGGTGAAAGGTATTGATTGTTTTATCACGATTGTATTTCTCTGTAAGAGTGCCAATTGTACCATCATGAAAATAGCTGTTTTTTTATGAAGGTGGCACATGCTACTGATTTATCGATTAACAGCAGTCTAAATTTAAATCAAATAGAAGCAAAAAAGAAATAATTTTCATTTCTTTTGGTATTTCCCCTCATATGAGTTGGCTCAATGATAATAACAGTCAGAGGTGCTTACACTTTTTATGACTTTTGATGTTTTTATGCTGGATGTGATAAGTGGATAATGCATTTAATGGATTGGCATGAATAATAGTCGTTATGCAGGTGATTTAAATGCAAATATATGTGAATTAGATCAGTGTTTGAGTAGCTATATGTGGCCTCATTAATGAACAACACAACGTGTTTGTTAGGGCGTCGATACATCGCTGGGCTAGCAGTAAGGTTCCCTGTAGTCTCGATCTCGACAAATTCCCAAGTCCAAAACTATCCAGGAAGTCTAAGTCTCGGTCTCAGCACCAGGAAAACTTAGCTAATGATGGGTGATTGCGACTCTCCTTTATGTCGTAAAATGCTGTTAGTCACAATATACAGCTCGGAATTTATCTAATCTCAAGTGACACAAATAAGAAAGCTCCATCGTGGAGCTTAAAAGACTCCACAAAATCTATTTTATCATTATCCGAAGCCACCTCCATTTGGCAGCCATATGGACGTCATTTGGCCTCCGAATGACTCTGACCTCAAGAAGGTCGATTTCCGTCCTTGATTTCTTCTTTTTTTGCAAACCTACAAGACTTCATACCTAAATATATTCAAAAAATTAATAATAAATAACAAAGGAAATAAATAATTTCGTAGAAATTTGTCTGGATATGCCCATGAAAATGCTAATCGATTTCTACCTTTATGAAATTTTCATACACGCAAATTCATTGCACCACATAGTTCGGACAAACACTAAATATAGTTAATATCTTTTGTGAATAATTCATAATGGTAATTATATATAGTTGAATGTAGCCCAAGTTCATAATAGAGAACAAGAAGAGTCAGTAATGATTTAAATTACGGAACAAAGAACAAAATAAAGAATTAAAGAAGCACTAATTGGAATCGGAATATTATGATTTGAATTACTTTGTGGTTTAATTAATGAACAGCATCGGAAGTAATGGGAAAAAAACTCATAAAAATTAAAAAATAATAAGAAATCTCAGCAAAAAGAAGAACCACGTGTTCCTGTACATCTGTTTACTAAAAATTCTTATCTCCCCTCTCTTTCTAGACTGCCGACGGTTGCAGTAATAATCATATGAAGAGGAAATTCTCCCTTCTTATTACATAAACAACATAAAAATCCTACAACAACAATGTCATCGAAACCCTCAACACCAATTTTACAGAGACGATATGCAGACAGTGAATTTAGTCGCATTCCCGTCATCTCTCGCTCTCCGATACCATTTCACAGGACATATAGCATGCGCATGCGTCCTAACTGTTTACTCAATCAGTTGAACGAAACGACATTGAAGCAGCATAACAAAGTTTTTTCGAGAGCTGATGATAAAGAGCATTTAAAATTAAATTTAGAAAGAATTAGACGTGGCAGCTTCACGATGGATACAAAATCAGATTCAAATAATGTTGATTCAGGTGGTACAGATGAGATTGATCGTGCTGTAAATAGTAAACATATGAATGGTGATTTGAGACGTAATAGCTTCACGAAAAATGATCGAGGAATGGTGAGTTGTTGACATTTTAAAATGTCCTTTAGAAAAATTCAATATTTTGACATTTGGATAATTGCCAGTATCGTGCTTATTGGCAATATATCATCATGTAGGTGTGTTAAATGTTATATAATCAATCTTGCGGAAACTCTTTCCGTATGCAGGAATAAGAAGATACTGAGTTATTGATTTTTTTCTGTACTATTTTGTATGTCACAGAAAGGAGAACAACTACGAGTAGTATGTAGGTGTGAATAACAATTTGTAATTCAATATTTTCTTCTTGTTTTTTAGACACTAAACCTCAACGGACCTGTCAATACTGCACGCTCTCCAAGAACACCACAAACACCGAAAACGCCCAATGGTACACGTTATATAAAGTCTACAAATAGTCCAAAAACACCGCCTGTTACACCAGATCGTGTTTGTATGGATGATGATCTTGATTCGATGAGTAGCTACTCGTCAATGGCATCATCAAATTGTGAACATCCATATTTTGCTAGAAATGGTACGACATTTAGTGGACGTAAGATGAAATATGTTGTACATTGTTCGAGTTTTGCTGATAAATGTGGCGATGAATATTTAACGCCAACACAGCGTGCACATCGACATATTAGAAGGCTAAAGGATCTCTTGGCAATTGCAAAGGCTGATTTAGAACGAAAAGATAGTGAAATTTTAAAATTAACAAAAGAAGTTGTTGAATTGAGACTTTTTAAGGCATCACTAAGTTCACCCGAGGAATGTTCAAAATCAAGTGATTGTGCATCCGTCCCGACTGTACGTGAGAATACAACAAATGAATTGCAAACACCAGCATCAGAGATAGCGTCTCCTATGGTAGACATGGTTGATGATGCCTTTAAGTCAAGTCCACGTCATGTTAGTCGTACACCATTGCATCATAGCATACATCAGGTGCAATTTATTGATAAGTTATGTAGTTCAGAGATGCAAAGCTCGTTTGCTGATTCAGGACATTTTGAGGATATTACGACATCATCAATTCATTCAAAGGATTCTTATGCGAATACCCAAGATCGGTGAGTGATGCAGCTTGAAATTTGTTAGTTCCAGCTGGTACTAATGAGATTCTTTTGTCATTTTAGTGCTGTTGGCAATGAAGATGATGAGCCAGTTCACATAGACTCCGAACGTCAACGATTAGTTCAAATGTACGAGGAAAAGATTGAGGAACTTATCAAGCAACATGATAATGAACTCAGCGAAGAAAAGCGTACGAATAATAATCGCGTTGAGGCGCTTTTACAGCGTCTGAATGAATGCAATTCACGTTATTGTGACTTGATGCCCGACTACGAGCAAGTTAGTGATTCCTCAAACTTTAATTTTAAATTTTTCTGTTGGTCTCATAATCCGGAATACTAATTGTTGGATTTCCTTCTTCCTTTTCCTACATTCTTTTTCTTCATTATGCAATTCCTTTTTGTTCCTTAAATATAAATTTTTGTTAATATTCGTTCATATTGCATGCATACACAAAATGACAGGCAAAAGAACGCATTCGTGAATTGGAACGTGAACTTGAATTGCTTCAACAGAAATTTACCGAACAGGAGGATAAATCAAATAAAATGTATTTACATATGTATGCAAAGGATCAAGAGCAAGCTGGACCCAGCACATCAACGGCTGTTGCAAGAATCTCTGTGCCTGAATTAATGCATCAATTGCAAGTGACTCAGGATGAATTGGAAAATTTACGCGTAAGTTGATGAAATTTGTCTTTTTTTATAGAATGTAGCTTTTTGTAGTTTGGATGCTTGCCAAGTTTTTTATGCTGCAATGCAAATGCTGTGGTTGATGAAAATTTGGCAATGATATCTTAGCTTAGTGTCATTTTTGTTCTGCTAAAAATTGAGAGCTTTTTGTACTTTTTCTGCCATAAGAATTGCGGTATCTTAAAGATTATATCAGTTACAGCTTGTTAGGGATGTAGTTTGATGATTAATTATATTAATTTTATTAATAATGCTAAGTTGAGTACAACAGGCTAAGATTAAGTCCATCTTATGTCTTGTTATGAGATTGACGTTTTGTATCAGAACAGCACAAGTCAGTTGAATTGATCCAAAATCGGGCATCAAGCTTGCGTGACTCTATCATGGAGCTGAATTTAAAATTGGAATCAAGTTAGAGTCTCGCAGTCTTGGGACTGGATTTTTGATTGATTTACCGATTTGTGCTATCAAATTAACTTGCCATGCTTAATATGCATGCTATACGTTTAATACTTATACCATAAAGGTTTTACCCAAATTACCGAAGGGTTTGCCAGTCTAAAACGTAATTTCCATACCTATCCACTCCAAAAACAGCATGACAACCAAAAAACATTCAGTCCGCATGTATTTAACATTCCGCATGCATGCGAAACAATACTACTCAAATAACAGCATGCAATACTAACCATACGAATGATCTTTAAGATGCTTGCAATTCACATTGTACATAACAACATTATCATTTTAAATTCATGGCACATTATAACCACACCAGCTGGACTATTTTTCCTTAAAAAACTTAATTTTTGTTAACAAATTTTTTCTTTCTTTGAGATTTTTTTTTCTTCTTTTTCTTGCCATTTTATTTGCCCGTAAACATGATGAAGAAGTGATATAATAAATATGATATATATAAAAAAAATAAAATTTTATAATTTAGGATGAACATTATAGTCTAGCGACTGGAAATGACTCATTGCTGAGTGCGAAAGAAGCAATTTCACTTTGGTTGCTTGGCGCGAGAAAGGTAAATGCTTTTGGATATAGAAACAAAAAAGACGATTTTTTTTTCACTCAATTTTGTTTCCTTCAAGAAAAATTTGATTTTTTACAAACTTGCTCTTTGATTTTTTGTTTTGAGTTGGACATTTTCCGTCGCAAAAACTTGATAGTTTTAGTTGGAAATGATTTTTTTTGGTTTTAAGAGTACACATTGAACATTACATCACATTATATATCATTAATTATATGTTTAAGGATGCAGTGGTGTTCAAATTATTAATAATGAGGTGTGAGGTTATTAACATATAAATTGCTTAACTAATTCAAATATCTACACTAGGATGAATAGTCTAGACCGTTCTTGAGTGGACACAACACTGCTAGATCTGGACATTAACTTGACTGCAACTAGCTTTAACTTATTTTTGTCCAATCAAAACATTTTGCGAAGCACAGACCTTGGGGTGCAATTGAATTCGTCCGAGTGACAGTGGCAACTACTTGGTAGCCATTCCTACAAGCCCGAGCGACGCAAATGAACAAGGCTTCAACAAGACTCTTTAAAAGCTCCAATAAACCTCTTTTATTAATATCTAATGGAAGTCGCCTATTTTTGGGAGCCAAATGGACACCAAACATGGGTGGCTTTCATTTGGTGCTAATGAAAGACTGGTTCTTTAACTAGTCATAGATTTCAGTGATTTCTTCCTAATTTTTTATGACTCAATGTATGTCACTTTCGTGATCATTTGATATAAATAAACTTACAGACACTAGCATAGCAAATCACAAATTCATCACAATCACGTCAAATCAAATTCGAGTTCATCCTTAGGAAAGATGAATCCTCCTTGCTAATTTCAATTCTAATTTGAACACCACTGACTATCCAATATAATATTTTGTGTTTCTCTGTTTGCATAAGATCTAAACTACATAATTTATGTTTTTCACACTCACTATTACAATCTATCATTAAAACTAGGGTTTCTGATTAACCGCGATTTTTCTGTTAACTGCTGTCATGTTGTATGGAAAAACTCAAAACAGCTGTTAACAGCGGTTATTGATTTTTTTTAACTATTTTAATGAGCTTTTATTGATATATTTTTTTTTTATTTACCTCATAAATTTGAATTAGGTTTGCTTAAACTTACAAATGTCAAGAAATTAACCAAAATAAATGAAAAAGAACAACTTTTAATGATTAAACTATTCAAAATTCATAGACATAAAGGCGTTTGATGATTTATTTGAAAACAATGCTGTTAATTTTACTCAAAAATTTGCAAAAGTTAAGAACACAAGCACAGCAGCAATTTGAAATGAAATTTGTCAAGACAAGCAGGACGGAAGTTGCAATTAAATTTACGACAATGGCGAGATTTTTCAAAAGTTTCTCAAATTAATTCTAGCTTAATTTTTTTTTACAATTTCTTACATAAAAGGATATATTTCAGAAAGAAATTAAAACTTTTTTATTTAAATTTAAAAAATTTTTTATTTAAAGCTGTTAATTTAAAAATGCTTTCAACAGTGGTTAATTTTTCAATAAATTTTTATGTAAAAACCGCTTTTATGCTGTTAACGATTAACCGCTGTCAGAAACCCTAATTTAAATCATTATAATTTGTAGTCAAAATTGTCTAAGAGTTCACTAAATTCTTAAGTTTCTTAGAGATTTTTTCCTACAAATTTTCATTATTTACAATTGGAATGTCATTTATGATGAAAATTATCATAACTGAAGTCATTTTATGCCTTAAAAAATAGTCTATAAAAATCATATTCATCTCCCTTTTTGCAGACAATGTATAAGCGACTTGTTGACGCTCACGAGACAAAGCCATCGCGTGTCGATCCCGAAATAACACTTCAATTTTTGAAGTCAGCTATATACTATTTCTTAACAGACAAGGAGAATACGCAAGGACATTTGCAGGCTATTGAGAGCATCCTCGGATTTACTGAAAAGGAAAAGGAGTTTATTGCCCGAGCAAGAAATTCTTAAAGTAGAGTTAAAATATAGATACAAAAAATTATAGTAGAGTCAAAATTTATTTAAAATATAATAATTTATAAACAGGAAATCTCACGATAATTAATTGATGGAAGTGATTTGATTGGATATGAAGATCACATCTTGTGGGTGCTATAGTAATGTGTAATACGAGTGTAGCTTGAGGGTATGGTGGCCTATGGTCACCTAGAAATAAGCCAATTCACGCTAGATACCCTGAGTTGATATATAACTGAATGTCTAGCTCTAAGAATGACTAATGTCCACTAATGTGACTAATGTGATTGTCATCCTTGAACTAGACATAGACGTCTATTCGGGTACAGTTCGTAATCTCCTTTTGTCTGACTGGACAGACATAATACAACAAAGTGTCTGAATAAATAACAAAACTGCCCTTAAAAGCTTTAAATAATTCAGAGCTTACTGCTGAATTTGTCAGTTATTTGACAATATTAAATCCTCTTAAGTCCTTATAGAGTATCAGACATAATGTCATCAATTTACATGAACAAGATCTTTATTACATCCTTTTAATCCTTCCATCAATTATTGTCATTTATGGGATAATGGAACTACGATAATATTTCAAAATAATATAATAATAATATTGAAAAGGAGACAAGGCTTTTTGCATATAAAATGAACTTATTTATTCCAACAATTGATTGATATTGCAAGCATATTTTTAGACACATATATGCATATTATAATTTGTATAATTAGTAGACCTAAGATGGAGTTGGTAATTAAGGTAGTTCTTAAAATATCCAAATATAAGTGAAGTTTTACACTTTGAAAATTATCTATTTAAATCTTGGATGTCTAAAAATTCTTTTGGAAATATCCTCAATATATGTTATTTTAAAACACTTTCCAACAAATTTAAACAAAATCCAATGATACTTTTTTACCCTTCGAAACTTAATATATGAATTTTTAAAAAATTCGTTAAAAATCTGTTACCATGGATAATTTGAACGGTAACCTTGGTAAACTGGTACTATCATCGCTGGCTTTTTCTGAACTTATTTATTCCAACAATTAATTGATATTGCCAATTTCCATTTGTATAATTTAGACCTAAGATGGAGTTGGTAATTAAGGTAGCAATGATTCAATACTATCTAGTTTAGTCAACAATTCAACAGCACAATGCGGTAAATTTCATTTTAAGCTGTAAAAATCGACTGAAAACAGCCGTCTTGGTGCCTATTATGTCATCTTTACGTCGTTTTATCAACACGAAGACGAACAAGTGTCCTAGCGATCAGGTTGTGCAGTTTGGGCTCTTTAATGACGTGAGCACTGGAGTAGATCTTGTTATATTGACAGCTCTCTATACTTAATGATTGAGAGGCTTGGTTTCTGTTGGGAATCGAACTCACATACTCGCAAAAGAGTGATACTGATATCTTATCTGTTGCCTGACAACTCGGTCTCAAATTCATTGCAGATTCGCCTTTATATGGCTCAATATCCCAGATTCCACTCTGCTCACACAACACAGGCTCCTTTCTAATGTTACCATTTTCCTCCACTTCCTCCTCCATAATTACCAACTCCCAAAAATCTCAATAATAATAAAAATCCTTTAATATATTTTGGAAGCGTATTGAGAACGAATTAAAACCAATAAATTGCCTTGAATGACTACCTTAACAAAAATTGACGAATTGAAATGGAAACCATAATGAGTGTTTCGGAACTGAAAAGCATAAAATTGGCATTAAATTATCATATATTTTTTATTTATTTTGCTAACGCGCTGTTCGTTACCTTATAAATACTTATGGCAGTACACACGGGTCTTTAGATTGTCTAGAAATTGCTATTGCTACTGCTCTGTACTTAATTCCTTAAAAATTCATAATTTTTCTGAATATACTTATGATTATCTTTATCTGATGATTGCTGTGAGCTTTTTGAGATGATTGAAGGATGAATTATAGACATAAAGTTGGTTTTTTTGCATAATTTTTAATTTTATGATTCTTGTTATTGGAACTTAAATAGACAAAAAATAAAAAAACTGTTGAAAAAATTGACTGTGTTGTTATTTATGCTGTTTCAGGTACTTATTGCTGAAACCATGCTCCGAGTATTTGTTCCTAGGTTGCTACAAAAGGCTTTCCATCTGACTTTATTGCTGGCCAAATCACAAAGCTTGTACAAATTCTCAGTTTTGACATCCTTCATTACCGTCCTACACAATGTTAGTGACCTCCAAAGCTTTATTGCTAAAACTTTGAACGAATCCGTACATTTCCATGAACTTAAACTTTTCAATTCCGTAACGAAAATTTCAATTCTTTTCAAATGCTACATGTTGACATAAGTGTGCATTTCTTAAGAGAAGTTATCATTACGAAACGTTAAATGGAACTGAATAGTACATGAACTTGAACATTTACTTTGATTAAATGCAAGTGTCTTTACATAATTATTGCTTATGCAGTATAGGTTTCGTTGACATTGAGGAAATTGGAAATGCTTCAGACGCAGATGGCTTCTTGGAATGCAGGTGAATGTGAGATTCATATGGAAATTCATTGACTCTAAGGTTCTTGGGAATTAGAATAATTTCTGGAATCTTAATAATGTCATGAAACTGAGACTGACACAAAGTTACCAGGAAGTTGTCTTGGAATGATGTTCCACGTTTTCAAAGAAGATCCTCAACATCCTCAACATGCAATATCTTACTTAACTGAAATGCGACGTAGACTTTCTTGACACCAAGTTAGCAGGACGATAATAATTATATTGAGATGTTCGCTAACGTTTTCAAAACAAAAGCTAAAGGAGATTCTCCAGGAAGACACACAGCGTAGAAATTGTTAAAATTATCGGTCTAGACTAGATTCGATGAAGTCTGACCAAGTCCACATAAAGCCAGATTTTCGGCAATATCTTTTTTAAGTGCTCTTCGGGCCTGTTCCACGATATTTGAAATAAATATTCAAAACACATTGATGGGAACTCACAGGAAGGATCAGTATCAAGAACAGCATAACTCAAACTTTTGCAAGCTTGTCTCCTTTAATTTCACTAAAATCGCAAGGTATTTAGCAGAAGTACATCAATAAGTGCTGAGAAATCATTCAAAATTCGTTCAAGAGTCATAGAAAGTTTTAGGTAAACATACAGAGATCGAACTGAGATGACGTAGCTCAAAAACAGCGAAAATGCATCTTCGGCCCAAATTAAATTTTCGGCTAAATTTAGCGAACATTTTTACTAAACTTTCTTGGAAAGAACCAAGTCGTTAGGATCTATTGGCAGATCATACTTCACGATAATAATTATATTGAAATAGAATTCCAGGCGCTATGAGATTAAAAGTTCAAAACTAAAGCCAATTAGCACTGCGATCCCAATCTCCAGGAAGCCACACAGCGTAGAAATTGTTAAAATTGTTGGTGAAGACTAGATTCGATGAAATCCAGTCAAGTCGACATGAAGCCGGATTTTCGGCAATACAATATCTATTTTAAGTGCTCTTCGGGTCTGTTCCACGAAAGTTGCTTTAAAAACAAATATTCAAAACATATAAAAAAACAAGATGAAAACTCACAGGAAGGATCAGTATCAAGAACAGGATAACTCCAGTAAACTTTTAAAAAACAAGCTTGTCTCCGAAGTTCCAGTAAGGTTTCCACATTTAAAAAACAAGATCCAGCAAGGTTAAAATGCATTTAAAAAACAAGGTCCAGTAATGAAGTACATCAATAAGTGCTGAGAAATCATTCAAAATTCGTTCAAGAGTCATAGAAAGTTTTAGGTAAACTTGATTATTTTCGGAAATTTTCTTCGAAAATTTGTAAAAATTTCCACCAATTTAGCCGAGTCAAGTGCACTTCAGCCTGAAAACTATTTAAACAAATTGCAAAAAAGATTAAACAGGAATTTAAATTTTTTGATATTTTTTATTGAAATTTGCTTTTTTTTTATAATCTGCTCATTATAATTTACATATAACATCATCATACAATGGAGCTCAAATAGATGCTTTTGTTGCTAAATTATTAATATATGTCTCTCATAAATCTCTTTAATTATAGTATTTTTTATATCAAGAAACCATGGAAAAAGGCTTTATGTTCTTGATTAGTTTTGAGGGACGTCAACACAAAATTAATTTCTATATCCGAGACATTTCACGAGACATCACATTTGTTACCAGCCATGCTATAATGTTAATGTCCCCAAGTTTAAATTATGTGGAACTAAAAGGACTTTATCATTGTCATGCAAAAGTGTCGATTGTCTCGTAATTAAAAATCTCAGAAAGTATTAAACAGTCGTGTCTTAATTTAATTCATGAGATGGAAACTTTTATTCTTAAAATTGAAATTCTACATACATTAAAATTAGTCACTTGCTGTGTCTGTCTTTGTGCTACATTTTGACATTTTTTTTTTCTTTTTTTGTAATAAGGACATTGATTTAGGTCAAATGCTGTGCTGAAAATTATCTTTAGTTATTTTATCGAATTATAGGACAAAACATACAAAAACTTATACAGTGCACATAAATCAATAATTGAGAATGACAATTGCATGCGTCAATATATATTTCATATCATTCACATGTCAATGTCATTCATTTGGATGCTGACATGCTTGTCACTTAAACTTTCACTAAACATTTTTTCTTTCCACCGTGCACTGATTAACTGTCATTATAATTCAATAAATGGCTGGAATTCCATCATACACAGCACTTGACATTCAATTTGAATACATTAAACTTTATGAAATAAATCTAGGCTCAATAATAATAATAATAATAATAAGTTTAATAGTCTGTGTAATCCTATTGCATGGAATATGCGGATGGTTCTCGATTTGAATGTTTAAGCTTTTGTAAGTACATTTCGCGGTTGGCTTCCTGGAATGCTTCAAACATTTTTGCTTCGCTCATGATTTGTCTCACAAGATTCTCAATTGCTGGTTCTGAATTAAGTTCTAAGACATCAGAAATTCTGTCACTTTCATCGAATGTTGATTGAATTGGAATTGGTGGAACGACTTCATTTGATCTTTTGCGTCCACAACCGGTGAATGCATTGCAGAATGGTCGTTTGGCTTTGTTTGTGTCCACTTGATTTGTGTTGTATTGGTTGTTGAAGTTTCTGGGGTCCTGGAAGGTAGATTAAGGATGGAATTTGTTAGTTTGGTGGATGAGAATTTGGAAATTTGGTGAAAATTTTGAATTTGAGAATGGCAATTAAGGGGTTTGCCATGGATCAGACAATTCTTCGGAACAGCACGATGTGGTCATCATGTAGCCATGATTATCTTTCTTTATTACAGCTCAGATCAAATTTCTGAATTTTTATTGAATTGTTTGGCATTAAAAATACCGAAATTTGATCTTTTTTGAGGCTTTGGATCATTTATGGGTCACCTATGCTGCAGCACACTAGTGCGTCACTAAAAATGTTTGGAAATGCCTTGAACTGTAAATCAAGTGCTGCTCGGTCAAGGCTTACAACCATGGTTTGCCCCAAAAAACATGAGGTTGCCCACCACTGCTTAATATCCAAAAAAGGCATTTAAATCTCCGAAAATTCCGGAATTTTCACCAAAAAAATCCACAAAATTATTTCACTGTCCACAAGATACTTACTCTATCACTCAAAACTCCACAGTCAACGATTTCCATAAGTCCAACAAAGGCAATGACGACAAAGAAGACAAATGCTTGCATTTTTCCCATTATAATAGATTTTTTTAAATATTTTGTTCCTGAATTTATAATTTATACACAAGTTAATATTAAGTAAATAATATTCGTTTAATAAATTTATGTCCGGATAGTGTGAGCTGTTGATAAACAATGATAAATGTACCAATATTGTCAATAGAATTTATATTCAATTTATTTCCCTCTCAATTTTATGAAAAGTACAGGAAATAAAAAAGAAGAAGAAGAAGAAGTAGAAAAAAGTAAGAAAAAATTGATATATAGATTCGTTTGGCATGCATTACTTTACATAACAATGCACTTTTCTGCATTCGACAGAAGAAATTGCACGTTGATCGTCATACGATTTATACAGTCTGGAATTATATAATAGGTAATATAGAATTGATGATTACATTTTCTAGTAAGATTTTTACTTCATTTTATTCTATGGCTATTTATGGATGTGTCATTAGATACCCCCATATGATGTAGGATGTGGAAAATAGCTTTTTGTTTGAGAGCTTATGGATGGAAACTGAAGACATCCATTTCATAATTTTGCAGATATATATTTATTAATTGGAGACAATAGATTGGCAGGATACAGAAGTGATTTAAATAAATTAAGCTATTGTTCAATTGTGTCGCTTGTTTTTATTCAATTGTATTACGTGATCCTGTATGTTGATGAGTATGACTTAATGGAAATTGATGGGAATTAATGAATATTAGGAATGGATTTAACTAAGAATTTAGAATTTTTTGGCAACTAAATTCATGTTAATTGTCAAATTTGATGTTGAATGGACTGGATATCTAATCAGAATGGAATTTAGGGTTTCAAGACATACATAAGCGAATTTGCCAGGGCGAGATTAAGTGTCTGTGGCCGAGTGGTCGGACAATACCGGATATCACTCTTTTAGAAGTATTATCAGACACAGATCTCACAAACATTATCCCAAACAGGCAAAGGACAAGCTTTCTTGGTACAAAAAGGCCAACACGATATCTAAAAGTGGTTAATTTGTCAAAGATTCACCCAATGGGCATGATATTGCAGTATCTAGCCGTCGGAATGTGATTTGCTGTTCTTATTAGAATTAGTTATGTTTGTTGCATGTCTTCTATTAGTAAAAGTTGGTTAATCGATCCAATATCAGTCACAAGGCTTGCATGACTCTGGTATGGTCCGAATCCGGATCCTGCAGCAAGTCAGAGTCTCAGGGCAGCCAGTGGCTAGATTTTTGAGTTTATACCAATTTTTTCTATTCAGTTCTAGTTCTGAGATCTTCTTAGAACCAGGCACACAATTTATCAAAACGGAAACATCAAATTTCAACTTTTTGTCACTCAAATTTCACCCAACATCCCCAACATCTTATAAAAATCAAGGAATTTCCTACGAAAAAAATAAGAAACTTAATAGCAATTGGAACATGGGAAAAAACTATAATAAAAAGCATAATATCACATGTTATATTGTATCAACATGTGAACACCAGAACACTTTTAACACATCCATGGGTGGTCCATTTGATTACTACTCTATTAAGCCGATACTTTGTGGATTGCATTGTGGAACATGAACTTGAGAGAAAAAGTGTGTTTCTGGATTAACGATAGTAATAAAAAAGTGTGTTGGGAAATGTGGAAATTTGTTTGATTTTCAATTTAAAGCTAGGCTAAGAACAGACCAGAAGCACCAATTTAAGTTCTTTTAAGCAGCTATTACTAAGTGCCAAGTTTATAATTAGCTCAATATTTACATAACTTTATTAAGAAATTCAAGAACTGATGCAACGACTGCAAGAAAATTAAGCTTCCTTCTTGCTAATTGCTTACTTAATGCCAAGTGTAATGCATAATATTATGAAACTTATGATATATTCGTTAAGGAATTGCGAAGCTTTCTTCATTGTCATTTGAATTAATAACACTACATCAACTATTGTGTTCAAGGAATTATGTAAAAAGGAATTTCTAGAAAACTCTATGGATATAAATCAATTATATCATTGGATATAAATACATATATTTATAAGATGGAACTGATTTGTGCAACATATATTAAAGTTATATGAATGAAATTCGAATTAGAACTTTTCATTGATTGAGCTATAGTTAGTAGAACTGTCAGGAATCTAAGGTAGAAGGCGTAAAACATTGCGAAACTATTGTTCATCCTGAGTGGTTAATGTTCAGTGGATCTGTAGTTCTTACGTATTTCTGTCTACTAGAGTACAGGTCGACGTGTAGTCGTATTCAGTAACATCAGGCTTGATATTAGATGCATGTCTTTTGACACGACACTTTTTCACATATTATACGTTGTTTGCTTATCGGGCAGTCCTAAAAGATGTCTTTAGTGTGAAGAACCATCAACAAATTGGGTTCTGCTAGTTCTTTTAATTCAGAAAATGTTGAAAAGTCAGAAAACTTTAATCTAATTGATAGAATAACTATTGAAGTAATTACTAGAAAGACATTCGACGTAGAAAGGATGGAATATATTCTTTATATAAATTGAATAGTCTTCAAGCTCTAAGTCAGAGTGACACTAGCGTAAGGTCGTTTCAATTGGAACAGTACAAGTCCCGAATAGTGCAAGCCAATTGTTCGATCCAAAATCTGGTTCTAGGCCAGAATGACTCTTACAAAGTGCCGAATTCAAATCCAGCTCTGCACCAAGTCACGCTAACCTTAGTCGAATTTCCGATCGATTAATCGATTCTGGCCTGGGCAACATCTTTCGCCATACTTTATGCCATGTGCCTTAAAACTTTCATTCATATCAAGCATATGCAATATTATGAATGCATTTTTTGTCATATAAGTATATAATTGTGCAGCATGTTATGTGTAGAACTGATCAGAAGTAAGTATTATCATGTGCTCATTCAAACGTGTTTTAACCCGTGGATTTAAAAAATATAGTTATTAAAAGTGAATCTAAAATTAGCAAATAGATCTGCTGCAATATATCTGATATGATAGATAAAGTTTTGATTTTTATTAGCTGGAGTCACGATATTTGCCAGGATGAGTGCATGCATGTGTTTAGAATGCTTTGTTATGATCTATCCTGAATGGACTTGAAATTTCCACTAGTTTTTAATAAGGAAGACTCATTAGAGAGCCAAAATGGTTCAAAATTGGAACTTCACTGAATATCCGACAATTCTTCCTTAATTAGCACTTGATGTGCCTTCAACTGTCTCACAACCTTAATCCGAACACCCTTAAAAGTCACCAAAATTTCACACCTTCCAAATTTCCTTACAATAACTTTTTCTCGCACTATAACAATTCAAATCAAGCCTTATCAATCGACTGAGATCAATCCGCATCCATGACTCCCTTTTATATTGTTAATACATCCAGCACCAGTAGGACATCATGCTGTTCATTCAGAATAATTTTTCTCACTTCTTGCCATAAAAAGTAGCGATACATAAAAATCATGTGCACATAATTCCAACATAGTCAGTGCTCGAAATTATGTTGGAGTTGGTTCATTGGATTTTTTTTTCTACAGTTAGAAGTCGCCATCGCGACGTGATAGGCTGTCAATATTACTGGCACTTAAGATGTAAATGAAAAATGCGGTTTCTGTGTAGCGCGTAATGTTAGAAAATTAAGAAAAAATTGCTGCTTATGACTTTTTGATTATAAATGTATGCTGATTTCTTTAAAGGGCAACAGAGAGTGTCGATGAAGATGTCAACAATAATGTATTTACCCTGGTATTTACTATAAAATATAATGTTGGACATAATGGTGAGGTACATGGAAATGTTTTGTTAATGATACTAGGGGTAAGGTGTAAGTGGGAGGCTGTATAATGAGGTGAATTAGTCAATAATTTACAAAAATCTAGGAACTTACTCGAATATTTAGCTAATCATTGGCTTGCGATACTTACAGCAGTTAACAAGAGACAAGGGCCTATTCAGGGATAGAGAGTTTGGAGGTCAACCCTCTTGTCTACGCCCCTGTCAAGAGGATGTACGATAATTCGATATTATTCAAAATAGATATTGAAAGAATTAAGGAAGCTTCATATAACATAAGGAACACATGGAACAAAGGTCCAATTTGACTCACTACTAAGAATCTGAGTCTGATCTTACTTGCTGTATCCATGCTCATATGCGGAACCTGGGTTAAAACAAAATACATCACTGTTCTGTGTCATGATGCTCCATGACGCCTCTTTCCTTACGGGACTTTCTTTGTAGATGTTGGGTTCAGATATGGTAGGTTGTAAACCTTCTATTTCTATCCTGATTGTGGCCTGCTATTCTTCAAGCAGGGTTTGGATAGGATTTTTAACTATCCTTTTAAGTCCATATCCCGGAATAGAGCTCGGTCGCCAACGGTGCTTTTAGTGGTAATAGGGAATATTATAAGAAGGTATGACATTTGGTCAGCTCAATCAGAATAAGACTTCAACTTCCCCGAATTCCCCTGAGTAAGTCCACAGTAATACCCAAATGACATTCAAGTAATACATAACTGACATTTGATGACCTTGTTTTCTAAAAAAAAATCAATCTAAAAATAACTTTTTCATCATATTTTAACATCATAGTGACCTGGCAAATGAAAGATTCAAACACAACATGAAGAAGGTATCGTCAAATTTCATATAAACAACAATCATTTTCAAATAGTCATGCTGTCTACACAAAAATCATTTTCTACTTAATTACGTCAGTCATAATGATTCAAATTTAATCGAGAATAATGTACATTTAATATTGAATCACAGTAAACATTTCAGTTTTTACTCAAAATATTCATCAAAAATCACATCCAAAATTCATCGTAGAGAACTAAGCGAGAAGCTTGATCATAAATTGCAAAACAATCTCATTCATCGATGTCTGGAAATAAAATCATGAATCCGAAAGTGCTCATAGCCGACTATTCAGAAAAGGCATTAATTCAATTGATGGTTACTCAACATAATCTCACAAACAGTCAAGCCTTAACGGCTTTAATGCAATTGTATTAAAATATATGGGCTACAGCGTTATCAAATTGTTATGAATCATATGGGCATAATACATTCAGTACAACGTGTTTGTAACCTTTGGTGCTTCTTTATTGTCGTTATTATTGTTCTTATCATCATTGCATACTGTGTGACGAATGTGCTGTATAAAATATTTTTCGGCTGACTTTGAGAAAATAAATTTTATTGCGTAAATGCATGAATATGTGTAACTGAAGGACTTACTTTAATTTCATGGTCGAATACATTTTGAAAGCCGTTGACTATTGTCGCACGTGATGTTTGAAATTGTTTGTGTTATGTAATAATGTTGTATGCTTATATGAGATTCATATAATGGTTAGCGTATTATTGTAAAACACATGATTCATTGTTTTTTATAGCCAAGACACAATTTTTTGCTTCTTTCCAGTGGGGTGAGTAAAAGTTTTGACACGTCATAAATATTGTTAATTTCATTAAAATTGACATTAATCAAATTTTGAACATTTGATAAGAATTGAGTAAAAAAATGGTATAAAAAATTTTGAGGTTATTTTAATAAATTCACTCCACCCCCACCCGACGTGACATAACCGACGAATTTTTCTATTATACTGCAAAAATCAACTTATACTGACTGTGACTCTAAATAAAAAAAAAATTCTTTTTTTTATCAATTTTTTCCATTTTAAAGCATTTAATTAGTTCATTAATTAGTTAGATAATATCCTTATTCTATCAGTGCTGTAAAATTCGTGAAGTTTAATCAATAATGAATGTGAAAAAGTCATGAAAAAGATATATATGCCAATGTCAATCTATAGACGATCGTAGTAAAGGCAGAAAAAAAGGAAAAAAAAGAAGATTCAGATGATTCATTTCTGACTTTTTTTTTGTTGAAGTGGTTTCTCAGTGCTGCATACAGTTTAATAAAGGAACGAAATAATAAAAAAAAATACATAAAAAAGTGTGCTCTTTATCAATCGGAGACACACATTTGTTCGAGCCTTATCAGGGGCTAATTTTTATCAATTACCACAATCAAAACGAAGAGAAATAAGGGAACTAACAATTTCAAAATGAAATTGAAAGTGCTCTAGAAAGAAGTTTGTTGTGTTTTATATTTTTTTTGTTTGATAAAAAAAAACAAATAACGAAGTAATTCCGCGAAGATTATCGCCCCTGTTGTTATTGTTTGTGTCTGTGTTTGTGTGTATTCCTGTAAAAAGTGTAAATTAATAATAAAAGAATGAAGAAACAACTCCATAAGATTAAAATTGCGGCAGAGAATTTCTCGCAAAGGTTTGTATGCTCCTTTTTTTTTTGTTTTCATTGTTCCATTCCTCCCTAGGATTTATTCGAACTTCCAAAGGAATTTTTTCATTTCTTGATTTTCGAATTTTCGAAAATTCCTTTGCAGATGGTCACGTATCCTTGCTAAATATCCTCATACTGATCATATGATTTCTATTGTGATTTATATCCACGACGAGTGAGGGCGTTGTCATGTCAATGTTTTTGGTCATCCTCGCAATATCCATATTGCACATAATTCTGTTGCTGCCTGCTTATTACATTTTAATATTATTTTCATTTCTTATTAATTCGTAAGAACTGATTCTCATTCATTTCACTTAAAGACGACTCGTGTTATTATCTTTTGGAAGTAACAACGGGCATGAACGAAAAAAAAGGGGGAAAGAATGAACGAAAACAAAACAAAAAGAAAGAATAATGCATGAAATGTAGAAGTTATGCATGAGAAATATTGAAGATGTGTGGATTGGACGCATTTATGATGGGCTTTTTATTGGCTGTATATAATTATACTGTCTGAGTAGAGTGTAATGTTGGGTACCGAACCATATGAATTAAGTTGATTGAGTCAGTGCGGGAATCTGTCATGTTATGAGTCATTCGGGAATCATTGGCATATCGACAGCACTTTTTGTAATGGATTTAGAGATTATTCTTCGATGGGAATTGAACTCAAGCAATCACAATTGAGGGATAAGCGATTAATATGGCATATTCTATTAATTGCCTTGCCATTCTGTCACAGAAGCTTTGCTCCCACAATGGCTGATTTGCCTAGATATGGTTCGCGTACTGTCAGAGCACCTTGACGTCTAGCCGTTGATTTGGCAATGTAGAGGTTGCATGGCACTGCTCCAAAAACTCAATCGACTTGCCTTCCCTAAATGTTCATTCATTTAACTCATATGGGTAACAAAAGTACGTTATAACTAATTATTCGCAAGTTGATGCTTAGCTCTAACTCATTATTGTACCTATAATAGACAAATAGAACGCTTTTGGGTACTAAAGGTACCTTAGTGATGTTGCTAGGTCCACTTGGAGCTTTTCAACCACTTGAAGCTATCCAACCACTGAAAATCTATTTTGGCACTCATTTCCAAGAATTTTAAACAATATTTTTGAAGAATTTTTAATAATTCCTTTGAAAATATCCAAAACCTATCTTGAACCTATTCTCAAAAGATTTCAAACCTAAATCCCAATAAATCAATCTTAACCTCCTTCAAATCACAACAAGACTCATTTAATTAACCAATCAAGGAATCAACTTACTAATGAATAAGCCTTTCACACTAAGTCCCATTGCAATGCGATAATTGAAAAAGCAAACGTCTGAAAAGTAAATAATCAATGTTGATAAGAATAAGTCTTTACACTTCCTATCAACAATCTCTGTCAACTGAATTTTTTCTTGGTAAGTCAATCCATCCAAGGGAAATCAATAAAAGAAAAAAATCAACACATTCAGTTAGTTTGCCAGTAAAAAATGTCCTCATTAACCTATTTACTTCTCGAAACAGTGCTACATACAATACAGTAAAGAATATAATATAATCTGCCAGACTTTAAACGATGAGACATGCAAAATGTAAAAATAAATGTGATGATTATATTCCTTTTTGTTGTGTAAGTGCTTATATCAACTTTTTTCGTCATATTTAATACTTCCAATAATTACTGACCAATTGATAATTACGTCATATGAGCGCTGTTATGTTGTGTATTAAGGTATTTAATTTAGACATGATTTATGCGGCTAATCCGTGCAAAATAAATCAATTTTCACAGATTTATGTTCATTGAATGATATAAAGCTTATTATTCATGTCGATTACATTTTTATGGTGTTGAGCCTTTCATCTAATTTACATATTTGGATGTGGATATTTTAAATTATGTGCTGATGATTAAAAAACAACATAGTAGTATTGTTAGATATAGCACAACAGCGTGAAGATCAACATGAGAATTTAGTGCAAATAAGAAGAAAAACAGAAGGTTGTGAATGAAAACTGAGGAATTTTATTTTTTCGGTATGTGCTACACAGAGATTGTATGAACTGTTCTTATTCCGAAATAGCGGAACCGGTGAAATAACATGAACTTTCTTGGTTGACAAATGTGATGGTTTTGAGGTAAATGCATTACCCGAGCACAATATGGTCGCTGTGCGATCAAAAAGTCATCAATTTAAAGGCAAAATTTCAAATTGATGTAAAGATGCCCTGACGTCAGCATGATGACAGTTCATTATGACGGCATCGAATGAGATTTAACAAAGCTGGTCACTCGGGACTAGATTGACTCAGCCCAGCCTCAGCCCAGCCTGACGCTATCCTCAAGTCAGATTCGATTAAATCCAGCCCCAGGCCATATTTAAGCCGGCTTGGTGCTGGATTTTTGGCCATTTCTTTGGTTTATGCTTTCTGAGATGTGAAGTCTTGTCTGAATCTCGTTTTCAATAGGCAATATTGCAATCTAGTCTCGAAATTGAATTATTTTGATCCAGCGATCATTCATGAATTCAATACATTCTAATACTGGTCAATAGCTCTATTCATGATCTGGATACCTTGATAAACTCTTTCAATTACTTTGTTCTATCAAAAATCCTCTAAAATCCAATCCAAAACAAAATAAAACAGTCAACATTAGACCTACCAAATTCATTTGATGCACGAGTGAATCATGTTGTAATCAGTCAACCGTTTGTCTAGTTGTAAACTTAAGAAATGTGAAATTTGCCTTGAAACACCAAGGTCAAGTCAAACGGTCGACTAATCACAGCCTAATTCATTCCAGTAATCCATTCTGAACTCCGAAACTTCATGTGGCTTTCACATGTCTGCTAAATGTTGCTTTATGTCACCCGGGAATGAATATATTCACATCATTAGCATCTAAATATCTCATAAATTTCACACAAGACACAACAAGCAAAAAAAACTCAAAAATTACGTCACATCTGCGTTGCTAGATAATTTTTCAATATCTTAATTAGACATGATTTATGCAAAATATTTCGGTAAATGCATATCGAATAAATATCATATACCACATTCCGTTGTGTATCGATTATAAACTTTATGGTATTAGATACATAAATTTTTTTACAGCAAAATTCACAGATTTATTTATGACTATTTAAATATTTATGATAATGACCTTCAGAAGCTTATTTTCATATACATATTAACACTATGTTAATAACATTGATTAATGACGTATTGTACATCTATCCATAAAGATTCTTACATGTATAGTTCTATCTATTGTTTGTATTTGCCGCAATAAACATGTATGGATGATTACTTGTAATCGTTTGGGGACATTCGCATATGATGTGACGTGAAAAATTGTTTTTTTGACCCCTTACCCTTCTTTACTTGACAATATCGGCTTTAGGTGCAGCAAAATCTCAACCTAGCCCTCCGGGTCCCTCCTCAGAGCATTACCTAACTAGTGAATGGTCCCCAGAAGTATTTTTTACACAGCACATACAGCATATGATGATAATGTCGACGCTTAGTTCGAATGACTCTCTACTTATCTGTAATATGATCTTGTATCATTTGGGGGAGAATTCTATACCCAGACACGCATTCAGGGGACTTGTCATGCCTTTTTTGGGAAAAAATCTCAATTTCCCTTCAAAAATTCATCTTTAGTTCTTATTTTAATCATAAAATTAGTCAGAAATTTGAATATAAAAAGTTTGAAATAAAAATTGTATTAATTAAGTGTGCAGTACGACAGCCATTCTCGGATGGATAAGATTAAACGTGTTCCTTTAAATATAAACGCGACACCACCTGTCCGAATTCGTAAAAAGAAGAATATATTGTCTCCAATGAGACTAAGTTTTGCACCATTTAAATACTTTCTGTTTGATTTGTGAGTTTGTTATTGCTTTTTACATGCTAAGTCGTCATTTATGGATTGTAAAAGTTGGCAGTTGATGATAAGACCTTTTTTACTTGGAAGGAAAGTATTTTTGGATATTTGTGGGTATGAATGAACAATAATTGTTGGTATCTGAACATTGTTGGTGTTCTACAAGTAGTTTTCTGATAGTAATTGACAGTAATTATTTAAGTGATGTGGCTAGACGATGTGTAGACATACATAAGCGTGAACTAGCAAATATCCACTCCTGTAAGCCGGTGGCACAGTGGTTTATGCTTCAATAACTCTAATCTGATCTAGTGCCATCTAGGGATTATGATTTCAGCATGTCAACTTGCTACTTTGTAATACAATCTACACAAGTTCTATACATGAACATATTCATATTAAACAACTGTATTTTGCCTGATTTTTTGATGAAACATCAACAATTTTATGTCATTTTAAATGCTTTAAATTTAGGGCGTGTCAAGTTTATCAAGCTGAAAAAAAATATAAAACTTATCATAAAATTATTTACTGTCTGATTAAAGTCAGATATTTTAATTCTTTGGGGTGTATTTGGGAATGAAGTTAAGGTTATTGATATTAAATAGATGCTTTTGGTGTGACTTTATACCCGAAAGTCGAGTGGATGGATTGACATAATGTGAAGTTGGTAACAAGACGTATCTTTGACTTGTGACAATTTTATGGAACGATCCAGAAGATTGACTTCCTTCGAAGATGCTTTGCTAGCCATACAGATCGAATGCGATCCATGACCTTACTCAGATGGCGCTTAAAGCTGGTCTCTATCTGTTAATTTCCAATATCAAGTACAATACTGTTTCTATCGACAACTTCCTTCAATCGAAGATTCATTTAGTTATTAACTAGACATGTCAAGTTGTCCACTCGGGAAGAGAGCATAGAACATTCAACCGATCCAAACTTCATACCTGATTCACGTCGTATCAGTGAATCAATAGAAAACATTCCAAAACTCACGCCAAAAATACGCATTTTGCACATAATTCTCTAAAATTACCCATATTCATCATGTAACTCATACGGGTGCACTTACAATTTTTTACTGCCAATCAAATTCCATATAAGTACAAAATGTAATATGCTAAGCTATTAACTTAATCATTCTATCATAAACTAGCACTCTATTAAACTTTTTTTTTAACTTCTATAAATCTGATCTCATCACACTTAATGTTGTCATTTTCTAGTTTAAACATGACGATTAAGCTGTAACATAATACTAATACATAGTAATACTAATTCATATAGTCAATGTTATGGCTTATTGAAACTTTACCCTTTTCGACATTGCGGTTTTTGGGGTCGTTTAGTTATTGAGTGACGTGAATGAGCATTTGTAACCTTGACCCGTTGTTTGAGACGTAATTTGGTTATGCAGGGGAGGGTTAAGCTCCCGTCAAGAACCAGGCACCCATGCCTTAGAGCGTTCAGCGTTACTTAACAACCGAACGTCCCCCCCTTTGCAGTAAGTTCAAGTTTATTCACTTTTTTTTGACGAATATCAAAAATGCAAATAAGTGAGTTGAGTAAGCAACTTTCCAGTGATAACATCTCAATGAGCAGTGCTCTTTCGGTGCTGATGAGTCATGCATATTCAAAATCCCAGATTATAACTTCCATTGAGTTAAAAAATCATCACTTTTTGTTATATTATTTCTAAATGTACATAAAAATTTGTCGTATTTTTAGAAAAAAAAACTTGGATGGATTTTCATGCACGACTGCCAATAAGTAATTAAAAAATGAATTTTTCTTGAACTTTAATCTGCATCGTCGTTGTATTTTGTGCCTTTTGATCGAATTTTGTAATAGAATTAACTTTTTTCCCATGGATATGCTAATTGATCCATAATACTTTTTCTCAGATCTCTATAATTAAACATTTTACATAATAGCAGATTTTATACTCAATTTTCTGGTAGCAGACTTCAAAGAATTGCGAATATTATGCGAAACAATTTACTGGGAATATTTTAAGTAATTTTTGATTACTTATTATTTTTTTGTGGTGGTTTTAAATGATGTTATGTGCTTTAGGTTGTATTTAACATTGATCGTTTGTTTGTTCTTGTGTTAGACGACCACCTGTTTGATTTTTACAAGATTTTTAATGCTAATGACGTCGAACAACTCGTAAACAGGCTGATGATAATGGTTTTTAGCTGTATGGTTAGGAATGATCTAAGAAACTTCAATTCTTACTGCATATGTCAGTGTATTTTAAAGTATTTTTGAGTGCCACATAAGAGACCTTCCTGAAATCTCGAATTAGACGAATTTTCAAGACCATGACTTCTCTAGAAACATCAGGTTGGATATAGTACTTACTTAGCTACATCTCTAACTGTTCAGATCAATTTCTATTCATAGATAGGCGTAGCCAGAGGCTTTTTAAGAAAGGGACTTTGGTTTGGGATTTTTTTTCACTGAAAATTCCAGAAAATTGACCAAAAAATTGGATTTGACCTTAAAAACCCCTTAATAATGCTTCTGGATTCATGATCTCTATTGAATGCCGTCTGAAGCTACAACTATTGCTGGCTATCGCCAACCTTCAATACAAATTCAATAGTACCTCAATCAATAGCTTCTTAGTATGGAATAACCTATGAATAAGAACTGCTACAACTGATAACATCTTCAATTCAACCAACGATGCCTCAATTAATCATATTATTAATTTATGCACAGACATTCATGAAAACAAAAAGAAAAAATTGATTCCAAAAAAATATCTTTTGCATTCATTCAGAAAACCAATTAACATTATCAGCAGTTCAAATAAGCTGAATTGCCACTAGTTAGCTCCATAAAGTACTTAAAAATTCGCCATAGCGTCGCCTTTGCAAATAATTTTTGTATCATTAAGTCATGTGCACTTGAAATTCTGTTGTATTGTACAGGAAAAAGCTAATTTTGTGATTTTGATGTCATAGTTCATTTATGGGATGATCAAGGATGTACTAGACAGTTGATTCTAGTTGTGTGACCTTAGAAACATTGAATCTTAATTGCTATTCACAGTTTGATGATTGATTTAATGATTTTTATCAATTTTTTCTCATTCCAGAACCACAAAACCAGAGAGAAACGACGAGTTACAGCACATCGAGAAGCAAGTTGATAAATATAAAGATGTATTACAGACAATCACAAAGAAAATATCTACAAATGCACCATCCGGACAAGATCAAGCGGCGAAAGAGAAACGAATAAAGAAAACACATGAGTATCTCCTAGCACAAGCGATGGACGAATCATCGAAAGATTTACCGGATGGAATATTGAAGAGAATATTAGAGGATTGTGGTTAGTTTATCATGACTTATAGTCATCACTTTAATTCACACCGTGAGATGCTGAATATCATATTTTATGCATGCAAAATAGTCAGAATAAGCCACAAAATCACGAAGGCAACAATTGTTGAGGTTGAATGGAAATTTGCCAATTACTTTTGTCTTGATCTTCTTATGACCTTTTTGTAACCATCTTAATGTACACACAATCTAATCTTAATCTCACAAGACATTAAGAAGACGCAAACTTTCCCATCAATTTTATTATTCTCTTCTTCTGCTTCATCTTTAAACAATTAAACAGCACAGAAAATTATTTTTTTCGCAAGAACACGAGCATCAATTTCTAGTTTGTGCGTGTCTATTGAGCATAATGAGCATAATCATCGAGTCTGTATAACAAATAAATTTAAAGGCAAATGATTTTTCCAACACCTTCATGATACTCGATGTGTTCTTATACTTTAATAGCTCATTCATTGTTTGCTGTTTCTTCTCAGCGTAGTCGGGGTTTTGTTCTTTGAATGAAATGAAATTCTGTGTAAATGAAACGAATATTGTGATGGGATTGAGTTTTGAGGAATTGGCAGTTTGACTATTGACTAGTGAACGGTGCACAATTATTTAATTATTAGAGCTCGAAGACGTTTCGAATTTTATATGGAGTCAAGATGACCTGAGTCGACTTTTGCATACAAAATCCGAGTCGATTTCGAGCTCTGTTAATTATTAAGGAGAATTTCCAGCGGTGATATTGAAATGATTAATAGATTTGATGAGTATTTTGACATTTGTGTCATTATGAGTCCCCAGAAGCTTGGTAACACGCTGAACATGCTTAATTATCGGCAGAGTCCGCTTCAGGCCAGAGTCAAGCCAGCTGGAATATAGATGTTTAGCTATTTTCGCACATTGTGCCTTCCAAGACTGATTTCCGGGCGAAATAATTGAAGGAGGCCCCATTTAATGGAGGTGACTTCCAAATGACTGCCAAATTTGACCGGGTTTCATTTGTTGTTAATAAATGATCTTTAGCGGGGCTTGAACGCTTCGTGTCGGAGCGGTCTTCGTTTGTGTCGCTCGGAAATCAGTTACACAAGGCGCAGAAATGACAGAAACTCCAGCTTTCGTCAGACTCGAATCTCGCCTGAGGACGGGTTTAATCGAATTTGAACTGTGGTTAAAGTCAGAACACGAAGTAGACTCGAACTTTATATGAAGTCGAATCGACTTGAGTTAATTTTTTCTTTTAAAATTCGAGTTTATTTCGATCTCTGACTCTATGCCATATGCTTTTCGGCACTGATGATGTTCAATGTGAGTTAATTAGTAATTCGCCGAAAAAATATTCACCAAAAAGTCTGTCCATACTTTTCTTATCAATAATTGAGGAAGCAAATACTAGATTGCGGTGAAACATTTAGCTTCAACTTCCTCTGTGTATACAAAAATAGCGAAAAACTGAAATTCGTCACAATTGTGTTATCAACAGAACTATAAAAATGCGCTAAAATATTCCAGCATCTCACGAAATTATTCTATCTTAATTGTTCTTTCAAAAAAAAGCATAAATCTAAATATTTTCTTTTCTTTCTCTTATATGATCTACTAAATCGTTAATCTAAATGCTGACAAATTCGCATAAAACAAAAAATCATCATCGTGTGCCACGAAATCACATAAAAAAACAATTGAAATCATCAAATTAATCCGGATTTTGAAATTGTACAAACTATACAGCAAGACTCGAGAAGACAATTGCGTCAGAGATCGTAAATAACGAAGTGAATATTGAAAATGATGTGAATAAGAAGCTGAATAGTATAATAGAGCAACAAATTCAGATTGTACAGAAGCAGAAGCGCATTGTAGCAAAGTGCCATCAAGACAACGAGACTGCAAGACAAAAATTACAGGTGAGAATATCGTCGCACACATTAATTATATACTTTCCATTACGTCCATCACTGCTTAAGTCAAATGAGATCATTGTTGTGAATGTGAAGTGATGAGATGAAGAAAAATTAGAGAAACAAAAAAATTTGCAAAATAATTGATTTTTTTATTTGGGGAAAGTGACTGCTATTCAGTATTTTTTGGTTTGGTGACTTAATGTATCCACAAAAAGCTACATTTATCTAATTATGGACTTCCTTTGTTACTTAAAATTGTTTGCCAGGGGAATGGCAGTTTATCAGATGATCTGATTGTGTTACTAGAGGAATAATCATAGCTGGACATAAGCAGCAAGCTGTTTTTGCTTCACGTCGTGCAATGACGGCACCGTGACGGCATATTATGATAAAAAATGAGATTCACTGGGTTGTGCTGCTCGAGTGAATGGGATGTTGTGGTTAATCTTGTCTAGTGCTGCAAAATAGGTTGTAAAAAGCCAAAACGGTGTCATTAAGGCTTCATTCCTGATTGTATAGACGCTACAGAGTATTGTCTACTAAAAGTCAGTAACTATATCGGTTCATGCTTTAATTCTCAGAGTAAATGAATTATTGAGTGCTATAATCCTCTTGAAACTCCAGACAGCATACATTCATAACATAGTATCCAACCCTAGTAACAATCTCCAATCAAATTGAAACATTTGGTCCAAATTTACTGTCATAAATTAATTTACAATTTGTATAGACATTTAATCAATTTCTATTAATAAACAGAAATTAAACTATGACATCATCATCATCTGGCTATAGAATTAAAATATTCCACATCAAAAAATAATAAAATGCTGTTTTTTTTTTCTCTTTTCCCACATACAATGCTGTTGATTTGCAATCTTTACACTCGCAGTTTTTTCAATAATTTGTGTGCATTTATTTGAGGTTTTTTAATGAATTGTTCAAATTATTGATGTGCGAGTTTTGTGAGTCATCGTTGGAGATATGTGGACATTTTTGGGTATGGAAACCTTTAATGTGTGATAAGGGGGCGTTTGCTTATTAGGTAACGGGAGGTATCGACTTTTTGATCAATTATCACTTTCTATCCCTGGCAGCTGTTGTCCCCGGTCAGTGGTCGTTGTCTTCAGTCAGTGGTCGTTGTCGTCAGGCTGTGGCTATTGTTCTCAATCAATGGCTGCTGTCCCCAGTCAGTGGCTGTTGTCCCGAATCAGTGGCCGTTGTCCCCAGTCAGTGGTCGTTGTCCCCAGTCAGTGGTCGTTGTCCTCAGTCAGTGGCTGTTGTCCTCAATCAATGGCTGTTGTCCCCAGTCAGTGGCTGTTTTCCCGAGTCAGTGTCCGTTGTCCCCAGTCAGTTGTCGTTGTCCCCAGTCAGTGGTCGTTGTCTCCAGTCAGTGGTCGTTGTCCCCAGTCAGTGGCCGTTGTCCTCGGTCAGTGGTCGTTGTACTCAAATAGTAGCCGTTGTCCCCGGTCAGTGTCCGTAGCCTCCAGTCAGTGGCCGTTGTCCCCAGTCAGTGACCGTTGTTCCCAGTCAGTGGCTGTTGTCTTCAGTCAGTGGCCTTTGTTTCCAGTCAGTGACCTTTGTCCCCGGCAGTTGGATATTGTCCATTGTCTCCAATAGCCGACGCCCAATCAGTCAGCCGTTGACTTTTTCGGCCGAATTCCAGTCCGGTCACGTAATAAGTGAACAGCCCCCTAATTAAATTATTGAATATCTACATAGAACACCCGACGGCTCTTCATGATAGTCAACATAATTCCATGAATCAATAATGTCCAAAATTAAATGCATCGTAAATTTAATTTCCAAAATAACTGAAATAATATTTTATCTCACATCCACCAATACACTCACGTCAATCAAACATTTAACGATATCATACACAATAAATACAAAGCTACTCAATTAAAATTGATTGCAAATGAACATGATGAAAACAAACAATGAAATTAATTATGTTGAGCTCCTTTGATCTCACACATTTACAGTAAAAACATGTAATATGCTGTAAAAACATTGACGTGCTGTTTAATTTGTACACAAAAAAAACATAATGTCAATACTTTTGGCCATAAAATTTTGACCACAATTCAATTAACTTTTTTAATGTCTCTTTTCAAAAAAAAAAGAGCACAGGAATTTAATGATAAAGTGTACATTCGGTTACAAAGCCTGAATATGTATAAATGCATTAATGAGAAGTGTCAGGTTTGGGTTGTGTCACAAATTAATTTAAAAGCCATGTAAACGGATGAATTTTAAATTGAAAAAGCGAATGCAATTTAATTAGAGGAGATATTTATTTCATTTATGTGATCATTTGGAGATGGAAATTAATGTTTGGGGTAGGGGTTCTTTTGATTGAGGATTTGATGGTTTTTTGGACAGAGTTAGGATTCGTGAAGATGCAATCGACTAAGGCTTGCGAAAAATGAATTCTGGAGATGGCGCATTGAGCAGGATGCCGTCTTCCGTCGATGACTCTTCTCGCAGATTGCTGCCTTCTGTCGAAGATTCTTTGCGCTGATTATTGCCTTCCGAAGATTGCCGATTTTCACCGATAACCCTTTCTACAAGTTGTCGTCTTGCGCAGATTATTGTCTTCTGCTTATAGTCCACTGCGCAGATTGCCTCCTTTAACCGATATCCTTTTCCTCAGGTTACTGTCTTTCGCCAAAGTCTGCCTGCGTTGGTTATCGTCTTCTACTGATGACCCCTTGCGCAAGTTATTGTCTTCTATCGAAGAATCCGAAGAAAGCAATCTGTTCTCAGATTGCTGTCTTTTGCCATAGGACCACAGCTGATTCGCAGCCATAGGACCCTACCGTCTTCTACTGATTAGCCGATGTGCAGCTTACTGTCTTTTACTTATGCACATCGGCTACTGTCTTTTACGCAGGTCGTCATCTTCCGCAGATGGTCTCTGTGAGGCTTTTTTTAGTAGATTACAAAAGTGTTTCCCCTAGAATCCTAGCAAATTGAAGAATTTGGTCTAATAAGGTGGGAAAAGTGCCCCCAAATCCCCAATTTGACACCCCTGGCTCATTCTATCTCTCTTGATTAAAACTCTCAGTTCAGCAAATTCAAATATCAATTTTTTACTAATTTTTCAGTTCTAAAATATACAAAAAACTCTAATATAAACTCAATCTTGACCCGAATCAAGGTCAATAGCTTTACTCCCTCATCTATTCACAAAAAAATCAACAATGACTCACTCATCGGAATCCAATTCTCATTTACTCTTGAAAATTAAATTAAATCAAATAAAATAAATTTACTTCTTCTTCTTTTTATGGACATTTCAGAGCGCAATTCGCTTAAACGAGAATCAAACAAAAATAAATCAATTAAAAGACGATCAGGAGGAGTGCGAGACACGATTAGAAAAAGAACGTGACATTTATGCATCAAATATGTTTGACCTGTTAGCTGAAGAAGATAACATCTCTAATTACATTCTCAATTACGTAAAATGTAAGTTTAATTAATAAGAAAATTATGAAACTGGAGGTGGATGGAAGGGATGAACGGACGGTCTAATTAAAAAATAATTGATTTTTTTTCTTACTCTACTTCAATCGTGATTTATAGATCAGCAACTGTATTACAAGTCAGCGCTCAAGGAAATTGAAACATTGATGAGCGATATGAACGGATTAATAAGTAAGTAATGAGAAATGCTCATCGTGGAGAATTTCAAAAAAATTTTTTCTCCTGTGATGGAATTGCTGTGAAATGTGTAACGGTGTGTTTGAAGGTCTAGAGAATTTTATATTGTGGAATTTCAAGGTTTTGAGGGATTTTTTTGGAGTAGATTCAAAAAAATTTAGTAATTGTATTAGATACATGAGTAAGCATGACACATGGCTGCTGAAATGACTGCTTTTTGCGTTTTTAGATGCAAATGCGCAGTCAAATTCCTTGCAAATTGATGAATATTGCCTTAAAGGTGGGACAGATGGTTTGACGCTAAAGATTCCGTGGATACTAAGGGTTCTCGATGCTGAGACTAAGACCAAGACTTCCCGGATAGATTCAGTCTTATTCTCGAGAATTTGGGGTGACTGAGACTTCGAGAAACCTTACTGCTTACTGTATAACCATCAATACCCAATAAAATCAATTCCATACATCATTTCAAAGGCACCAATCTAACTACTCTGCTAAATTGTACATTTTGAGTACCTTAAGTCCCTTGCATTACCCTTTACATGCCAACAAGTGGAACCATGCTCCGATGTGAAGCCTAGGTTTCTACAAAAGGCTTTCCATCTGATTCTATTGCTTGACATACCTAGTCATTCCCAAACTATCCCAAACCCAATCTTGATGACTACATCATTCAATCACTGTACATGACACAACACAGCTTTCTAATTTCTCAATTCCTGACTCCATAAAATGCGCGTTACTCACCTAATCTGACTCACATACACATCTCATAAATAAGCATCCTAGTATGAATCGCACGTGATTCCACAGTGAATGACTTTTCTGATTGCATAAATATTAGCACAGATTCTTTCATCACAAATCATGAACTCTTGTGCTCCCTTACCCCGTATCAGTAGAAGATAAATAAATGAAGTGCACTTCAGTAAATTAATTTCAATTGGCAACATTAATAAGGGCAATTATGAGACATAAGTGTTTTTAATTAAATTTTAATGACAAGCGAGAATATTCGTGAGATGTGTCTGAAATCATGTATACAGCATCAACAGATTATTTTGTGTTTGAATTCACTTCATTTGTTGCTAATTTACTTTATAAATTTGTTGCATTTGTGATTTATCCGAGCAGTATAGCACATGAGCGACGCATACGTTGCCGGATTAACGTTTCTGAGTCAAATAGGCTGTGATTAGTTATAGACTAGCTGTCTAGCTACTAGAAAACTTGACATTTGTGCAATTTTCCATAAAATGTCAAGTTTTTAAGTTGCACAAATGTCAAGTTTGCTACTAGACTTAATTGCAGCCTGTTCTAATGCAATGTTGCCCCGACGACTCAGTTCCGGCTGGTTTTGACTCATTTTTATAGCAAATAATGCAATTTGCTGCATTATGCTGCTCGGATTAATTATTTTAAAACAAATTTCTTTAATTAACTCCATTTAATATTCAATTCCCCATTAATATCTCAATTTAATGCATTAATTAGAAGGTGTTAATGACAATCAATTTTAATTTAATTGTAATTATTCGAAAGTGCTTTACTGTGGCAAAAAATCATCTAAATTAGATCAAAGATTATTGAATTACCTGTCGTAAATCTTGTTATGCTGATGATTTATTGAAGAAAACTATGTAGATAGTGAGATTTTAATGGTTATTGATGCTGTTTGTTATTGGAAATTGTGTTTGTATTAATGATTGAGATTTATATTATATTAAGTGAAATGGAGGAATTCAATTGAAATTTGTTATTGACTCAAAATTGTAAATTTCAATTTAAATTGTTATATGGAGTTGTGGGATCTTGGTTGGATACAGGGGGGTAGCCAGGGGAGAAGCTTCTATTTGAATAAGGGAGGTATAAGAGCATTTGATCCACGATCTGCAGTCTTGGACGAACTATAAGGTACTACCAGAAATTGCAGTCCTGCGTCTTTGAAGTGTAGGAAATGCAGACCTGAGAGTTCTTGATCGAACCCTATATTTTGTATGAATCACACAAATTTGGAGTATTTTTGGATTTTTCCAAAAGACAGGAGGGATTCCTTCCAAATCCGTCGCTCAATACGCTCCTGGTTAGTACCTGACCCTATCGGAGGCCATGGATAATAGTTGATCCGTACGGTCTGCGAACTAAGTGAGTCTGACTCTGTCTATTCGCCATTAAACTAGGAAGAAGTCAAAAAAGTACTCAAAACCCTCACCAACTTCAGAAATTGCTCTATCCTTGCTTCATGTCCCACAAATCAAAAGAGCAAACGTCAGTCTACCATTAAGAAGAAAACAAGTCCATTAAAATCATTTCCATGACCTCAAGCACAATTTCATTACTTTACAGTTCAACAAAAATCAAAACTGTCACAGATATATATACTTTATATATGAGCAAATGACATTGTAAACTATTTAATTTCCTCAACTTAATAATAACATTTTTTTTTCTCATCTATCCATTTCTTGTCCGTACAGGAAGTAGCAATAAGAGAATATTTAATACATCATTGCAAGACCATCTTGAAACGAGCGGAAGGAAGATTTCTTATGTAATTGAGCTTTGTGTTTGCTGTCTCCTTGAGAAAGGACTTTATGAGGAAGGATTACTTCGTGTCGGATGTGGTAAGGATAGCATCATAACATGCTACATAGAATTTAACCTAATAATTCATTTTACTATCTATCTAATCAGGAAAAAGCAAATTGATGAGAATGCGAAGCGCAATCGATGCAAATTTTGTTAGTCCACCAATCGGTCATGAGTATCAGGATGTACATGTAATTGCATCCGTATTAAAATCATACCTTAGAAGTCTTCCCGAACCATTGCTCACTTATAATTATTATAACGAATTTATGGATGCCTCTCAAATTGCCAACGATCCACAACGTAAAGCGGCAATATTAAATATAATCAATAAATTACCGGAAGGCAATTACAACAATCTTAAATATTTAATGAAATTTCTATCGTATTTGAGTGAGAAAAATCAGCACAATAAAATGTCAACGCAGAATATTGCCATAGTGATGTCACCAAACTTATTATGGCCACAAAATGAAAATGATCAGAATTATGCGCAACAGGTGAGGATTTTTTTTTAATGGCAGTTTAATTTTTATAAGCTTAGAAAAGTCATTGGGTTAGTTAGAGAGGATTGTAGAGAGGGTTTGGAATGCAAATTGGATGGATTTGGATGTCTAAAGCGCAGGAACTAAGGAATGGATGGCCAATTTGTATAAAATTATTTGAAAAGGCTCCGAATTATAGGTCTATAAGAGCTTTATGATCCCAAACCCATTGATGCACTATTAAAATGCATAATAGCCCTATAATGCCTAGTTGAGGTCTATTTGTATCCTTATGACCGTTGTGCGAATCCCAGTCACATCGACAGCACTCTATTTAATGATTGAGAGGTCGGTTTCTGATGAGAATTGATGCCAAGTACTCACAAAGAGTCCATAAGCCGTCTAAACGCCCTATGACTTCCAAATGAAGCCTTGTGCAACCTGGAAGTTGAGATTTCATCAAGAAAATTTCTATCTTCTGCTCTTGGAACCACTTAAGTCTTACACATGACTGTCTATTTCCTAAAATGTCTTCAAATCAAGCTTATACTTAACTTATGCTTAAAACAATACTTTAACCTCTCTTGTTCAGAACTTCTTTATGCATCAACAGTAAACAACCACCTCCACTTTCCAATTACTTACCCAAGGGCATCCAGACAAAATAAACTTCAAACTCTCGTCATCATAACAACAGCTCAAACCAAATCAACCCCTTTATTATTTGAATTTAACTTAATGTGCGAAAGCATTTATGCAGTTCCATTGATCCGATTAAGAGCTTTAGAATGAATAAGGGTGGATTACAGCAGTTTGAAATTAGTTGAAATTAAAATAATTTTCAAAAAGTCATAATCCAGTCAGCTTTTTAATTAAAATTTAATTTTTTGGCACTTGTTAATATGCTTACTATTTCCCATTCCATAGGTTACATCAACATCGGCTGTGAATACGGTAGTTGAAACATTAATTGGAGATTGGGATTTCTTCTTTGATGGCGAAGTTAATTTTTACGAAACGATGAGTCGAGATGAGCTGTTTCCCGACAATGGTGGCTTTCCATATGATAAAGAGCAGTCAATCATTCATACCAAACATGATCATATGTCAATGTCAATGATTGTTGGTGAGAATGTTAAAAATGGTCCGGGAACTGTTGGAAAAATGTCACACTCGCGATCGAGTAGTCATGATACTAGTCTTATATTATTAAGTGATCCACCGATGAAATCAAGCCAGTCAAATAGCTCGTTGTCGGATACAAGTCCAACGACGGGATCGCCAAAGTTACCAACGCGTAGAAAACCAAAAGCACCAGTTCCGCCATTAATAACACCACAACCAGTCAAGCAAAAGCTTGAATCAAAATTTTCAGCACCGATGACTGTCTCTAAACTTTTAGATACATCTAATTTTAGTTTTATTGATTCCGATCCGACAATTGTCGTTGATGACTCGAGGATTGGTAATTTAAGGAAGGCTGGAAGTACCGAAAATATTTTATCAAAACCTGATCGACCACCGCGACCAGCGGTTGTTAATGCTGAATGTCAGACAACGTCAAAAGCCATCATTCGTCAAGTGCCATTAAGAGATAAATCGTCAGGTCTAGCAAGACCCGTTGCAGCACCGCGAACAACTTTAATGAAATCAGATTTGGAAAAAAGTGAAGAAAATTTGGAAGCGGCAATGCGTGAAAAGCCAGCAATTCCTGATCGTCCCGTAACACTTATGCGTCCAGCATCATTTCGTGCTGCAACTGGCTTCGGTTCACCAACATCATTCTTAACAAATGAGAAATTAGTTGAAGAATTAACATCAAATTTTGGCAATAAACCAGGTGCTGTAACTGTCAAACGTAATAATTCATTACGTGAAGGACGCACATCCGATTCGAATGGAAATAATGGCAATGATGTATCACAACCGAAGCAAGTTACCATGTATAATATAGAAAAACAGCAAGTATCGATTATTGATGTGCCAGTGGGCGGTTCCCCTCAGCCAGTTCGTCGTCAACTCTTTTCAAATGATGTTGAAAATAAGGAAAATAGTCAAGATTTTCAAGCCTCAAATGATGCACTTAACTCATCGGATGAGCAACAGAATGTTCCACCGTCACCACGTGATGCAAAGATAAAGAGGCCACAAGTACCACCGCCAGCCCGGCCACGATCCTCGGCCGATCAAGGCGATTCCACAAATTTATAACATGAAATGCTTATATAGTAAAATTTAGACGAATCAAATTTAAATGAGAGAATTTGATTAATTATTAGACATATACATTATATTATTATGGATATAACTTTATGATCTTTATGATTAAAAAAGAATCGTTTACGCTTTTTTTAATTATTATTATTTTTTGTATTTCATTTGATGAGATGAAGTCGTTCATGTGAGTCGACATTTAAAAATTCATACTAGGTAGTTTCCATGCATAATTCTTAATTTTATGCAGTACATTAATGCGTGATGTAAAATGAACATTTCATGTTTCATAAAAAAAAATAAAATAAAATTTATTATTATTATTATTATAAAAAATATGCAAGTGATCATGGTTGTTATCAGGGTTGGTGATTAAGTGTGATTGGATATTTCGACTTGGATGTTTAGTCAGTTATTTCCATTATTAAACAGCTTGCAACCTGGCTTTGGTTTGATTTGAAGACTAGATTCATGAGATTTGAGTTGCTCTGGACTAGAATTTTGAGTTTTGAACTTCTTTTGGACTAGAATTTTGAGTTCTGAACTGTTTTGGACTAGAATTTTGAGTTCTGAACTTAAAATGGACTAGAATTTTGAGTTTTTAACAATTTTGGACTAGATTTTTGAGTTCTTAATATTTTAGACTAGAATTTTGAGTTTTGAACTTAATATGGACTAGAATTTTGAGTTTTGGACTAGAATTTTGAGTTTTTGGACTTTTCTGGACTAGAATTTTGAGTTTTGAACTGTTTTGGACTAGAATTTTGAGTTTTGAACTGTTTTGGACTAGAATTTTGAGTTCTGAACATTTTCTGGACTAGAATTTTGAGTTCTGAACTATTTTGGACTAGAATTTTGAGTTTTGAACTTATCATCCACATTTTGGACTAGAATTTTGAGTTTTGAACTATTTTGTTTGACTAGATTCTACACAATTTTTGAGTTTTGTTTAGAATTTTAAACAAACAAAGTTACTTAAACATTTAATATTTGTTTGTATACATAGTCTTCAATTCTACAGAATTCTTTCGTTGACCCCTTTCCCTCATGCATGAATGCGAAAACATAATTTTTGTGAAAAATTTTAAAACTAGAATTTTGAGTTTTGACAAACTATTTTCAGATGTTTTTAGCTGAAAATTTTCAGACTTAGGCAAATTATTGATTTTAAAAATTTTTCGAATAATTTTTCAACTAGAATTTTGAGTTATTTACTAATCTGGACTAGATTTTTGTGATTATTACCTTCTTGACTATCATCCAACTTCCAAATCATCCACATCTCACACTTACAACCCTGATTGTTACAATTCTTTTTTCTTATTAAACAAACAAAGTTAATTAATTATTACTATGATATGAGTTATTACCATTTAATATTCATTGTTTGTATACATAGTCTTCAATTCTACACAATTCTTCATCGTTAGACTATTTTTTGACCCCTTTCCCTCATGCATGAATGCGAAAACATAATTTGTCTGTGAAAAGTTTTAAAAGTCCTTAATAATTTGGGTGATTAAAGCGCATTTTTCTTTTTTGACAAATTTTTTTTTGTTATTTTTCAGATGTTTTTAGCTGAAAATTTTCAGAACTTAGGCAAATTTTATTGAACTTTATTAAAATATTTTCGAATAATTTTTCATCACTTTAAATCAGCCATTTTAAAGTAATTGAGAAATTAAAAATTTATCCATCCAGAGAAAAGTGCGCTAACCAAAGTTTGAAGTTGAGTTGGATTTTGTATGGAGTAGATTCTAACAATTAAAGAGCTTAGTCTCATGGTCCGATCGACAAAAATTAAGAAGTCTCTGCCACGGAGCTTTTAAGGCTCATTTCCAACCTTGTTTTTCACCAAATAGGAAAATTAATTTGACTTTTCCATATGGCCCAAACTGAGACAAAATTGGCTTCCATTTGGTGTTCACCAAAGAGGTTTAATGGAGACAAAATTCGGCATTTCCAATTGTTTTTCACCATAATTTAGGAAAATTTAGCCTAGATTTGATTTTTCCGAGAGGTTTTGGCCATAATTTAGGAAAATTGAGACAAAATTCGGCATTTCCAATTGCCATAATTTAGTGTATTGAGCCAAAATTCAAGCTTTTGAAAGCATGTTCTTGGCCTATTAGGAAAATTGAGACAAAATTCGATTTCCTGAGTTTTTCGACCATAATGAATGAAAGCTGACGCCAAAAAGACTTTTCCGAAGGCATAATTTAGGAAAATTGAGACAAAATTCGGCATTTCCAATTGTTTTTCACCATAATTTAGGAAAATTGAGACAAAATTCGGCATTTCCAATTGTTTTTCACCATAATTTGCCAAAAATAGGCTAGATTCTGACTTTTCCGAGAGTTTTTGGCCATAATTTAGGAAAATTGAGACAAAATTCGGCATTTCCAATCTTAGGAAACTTGAGCCAAAATTTGACTTTATCCATACAAAATCCAAGTCGACATCGAGCTCTAATGCTAACAAATAATAAAACAAAAAAATTGGAAATGGAAAGAGTGAAATCAAATGGTGCCCACTTACATAATATACAAAAAAATGGCTTTGTTCCTCTCTCCTTGTTATTTTTGAATCATATTTGTTGATTCTAAAAGAAAAATAAACTTTTTTGTTCGTTATATAATCATAATCTATATAGACGAAAAAGAAGCATAAAGTACGAAGTAAATATTTTCATCATAAATATTCTTACATACACATATTATTACCAATATCATTAAACTCATCATATTCAAAAAAAGTGAAAAAATCTTTTCCTTCTTTATTCCTTCTAATAACTTATAAAGTAAATAACAAAAAAATATCAGCACTGCGAGAAATAAATAAAAGTTTAATTAAAGGAAATATTTAATTATTTATTACATGAGAATATTTACAATAATTAATAATAACAAAAAAATGGAAAAGATTGATATGAAAATAAAATGCTTTTTATACTTAAATAAATAAAAAGTTTTTGGTAACAATTTTGTCTTGGAAGTGATTTACTTGGCTTTGGGGAATTTTTTGGAGAAATTTTGTCAATTTTTTACTGAATGTAATGCATTTTGAGGTTAATTGGAATGAAATTAAATTCATGATATAGACTATAACTCTATATAGACTATATAGTCTATATAGAGTTATAGTCTCTAAAGTCAAAAATTGTCTAAATCATCGCTGATAGCCCAGAAGTCACACGGGATAGAAATGACCGAAAATCTAGGCCAGATCGACTTGACTCTGGTCTGAGGTCGCATTTCATTGAATTTGGGCATAGAGTCAGAACTACGATAACTTGGGATCAGATTTTCTGTCTATTTAATAACTAAACAGTATGTCAAGATATGTATTCGGGTATGAAATCCCAGGATTCAGTATATTTGGGTCACAGGATTGAAATCCCTAGCTGGTCCTATCCCTTATCCAAGCCGATGTGGCAAACCTCATTTTTCGCCGTAAAAATGGCTCGAAATCAGTTGTTAAGGTAACTATGCGTTATTACCGTTAATACGATGACTCAGCAGTATCCTAGTGAACATGTCGTGCTCTTTTAGTGCTATATTAGATATCAATTCAGTTTAAATTGTTCAATTTTCTCCAAAAAAGCCCCCTAATCAAGAATGCTATTCCAACAATTTTTCTATATTTCCCCCTTTCCCTTTTTATAACCATATCAAAAAACTAAATCAAATTCTATCTATGATAAATAACAAAAAATAAATAAATAAATAAAAATAAATGAAAAATGAAAGTATTTAGAATGAAGGCAAAGCTTTATATGAAAAGTATAAAATATGAATGATGAATGAATTTCATTTGATGAATTTTTTCATATGACATGAATTTTTGTATATTTTATAGGCTTGAAGTTGACTGGAATTTTGTGTGGAAATGCCAACTTTTCCAAATCAAGTTCGAGTTGACTTCAAGCTTGGATATTTTTTATGTGATCATTTTACGGAAAGCACACGGCGTCGAAGCCTGAGAATGAAGTCAAATCGGCTTGGGAACAGACTTTTGGTTATTTCAACCAAGAACCAGATCAGCCCTTGAAGCTAACTCAAATTTTATATGGAATCGAGTAGATTTGAGTCACTTTTTCCATACAAAATCGGAGTGAACTTCAAGCTCTGGATCAGACACTCCAAAAGTCCAGTACTGTACTCTCGAGTGACACAGATGAAAGAGATTCCACTACGGAGCTTTAAAGGCCAAACGGATTCGCCTTTCTTACTTACTTTACTTCGCTGGACGTACAGATCAAGTGTGATCCATGGCCTCTCTCAGTCGGTTCCTGAAGCTGGCTCTATCGCTGGCTACCACTTAATAATTACCTTCAATTGGTGTTTCGCCTTTCAATTGATGTTAATAAAGGTTTGAGGAGTCTTCTTCATTTATGCCACTTGGGACTAACTGTTAATACAAGTACTGTACTCTGAAGTGTCTAACCTTTGACCTCATCGTCGTGTGCTTTCCAAGTTTAAGGATTAAATAATTACTATTTTATTTTGATGACGATAAGAAATTTTTTAAGATTTTTTAAAGAAGCAACAAATTGCATAAAAAGTATGAATTAAAACTTTAAATTAAAGAAAGAAACTTTTTCTACACGCGAGTGAGCAACCAAGCTCCCATCCTTCTCCAAATAGATACAAAGAATTTTTCAATAAATTTTATAAAGCAGCATGACTTTAGATATAATAAATTGAAAAAGTTTTCTTGCGGGCAAACAATGCCTTCATCATAAATTTTAGCTATGCTGCTTATTCGGTTAATGTGTGAACGGCAAATTTAATTTTGAAAATTAATGCAAAAATCGCTTATTAAAAATTAAATTTATTAAGACATTGCAACACTGATGCTGTTTTCTAGATTAAGCATGGAACAAAAAAAAAACTTTTTTTGATTGCTAATTGGCAAAAGTTTCTTTTTAAGCTTAAAGAAGCTTGACATGGAAAATTCACAGACGACAATGATGCATGAAAAGTTTTCAAGTCTTTTTCTCTAAATTTTGTTTACGTTTAGATGCGTTAAAAATGCTTAAGATGCAATGTCGTCGCTTTCTTTATAATGCAGGGAAAAAATATCTAATTAGAAAATTGTTTTTATCTCAATTTTCAATTCGGAATTCTTTTTGATATTAGTTTGGTATTTTAGGGGTGGAAATGATTAGGATTTGAGGATGAAATTTTTGAAAAATTGAATTTAATTCGTGTTAGTTTAGACTATATTTAGTGCTGTGATTGGGTGCTGTTAGCATTTTGACTCTATGCAGAGTCCTGCTCAGTTCATACAAGCTTAAATCCATCCCTGAGTAGGCAACTTGACAAAATGTCTAGTTAATAACTTGATCAGTGGCTGGAAACCTTTGTGATGCAGAACATAGGTATTTTATGAACAATCTTATGTGTACCGTGAAACTTTTTCTTGAGATGAGGTGTGCTGTGACTCAAAAAAGGTTCCCACAACTAAACTAGACCTTAATCGACTAGTACTGATAGTCCGTAGACCTTAGTCGACAAGTGACAATTTTATTCGGATTTTAATCCAGAATATCAATAGTTAACCATAGATTTAGCTCAGTACTGGATATTATGTCAAGTTGCTAATTCAGTTTATGCTATTTCAATTCTGTAGACTGTCCTACTTGGTAGAATTGACAGGACTTCGCGAGTATAGGCTCTACCAATCTGTGAACCTAAACTGTGAAGAAGCGCCTGTGGAATTGAAGTATTCCATTATTTCCTTCATAATAAGGTTCTGTCAACCCTGATACTCGATTCATATCAGTTCAATTCTGAAGATAACTCACTAGCTACCATAAAAGGCTCATTAAGGCATTTAGCTCGTTAATTAAGGGCAACTCTGCCTACCTTGAATTCCTAGAAAATTCACCTAAAATTCGAATTTTTCTCAATTTTATCCTCAAATCTTCACATCAAATCCAAAATCATTTCATCCCCCAAATATTCTCTCTATTTTTCATTTTATAGAGAAAAAACTGTTTTTTTTTATCCTTGAATGTTTCTTGTTATGACAAATAAATGAGCATATGGCAATTTGATTATGATACTTAATTGAATTTTGAAAATTGCATCTTTAATGGAATGGAAAATTAGTTTCAAGTGTAAAATTGGAAAAAAAACAAATGTGAAGTTATCACATAAATAGAGTAAGTCGGGTCTGTTGTTCTGGTAGATCAATGATTGGGTAATTTAGTGGAACTTCTGATACTTTTTTGGTACATATCAGCAAGAAAAGCCATAAAAAAATTTTCCATTCCAAAATTTTCCTCACTAAAGTTTTCAACTATCGCAAAAAAATGCTCATTTGCTTTAAATGTTACTTATTTTCTATCCTATATGAGATTTAATGTTGTTGATTGAGACGCCAATGTTTTTTGATAGAGATTTAAAGTAAATTCTAATAAAAAATTATTTAAAATTCAGAGCTGGAAGTCGACTCGGGTTTTACTCAAGTCAACTTGACTCAAGTCAGCTTGACTCAAATTGATTCAAGTCGAGTTGATTCAAGTTGATTTGACTCAAGTCAAGTTGATTCAAGTTGAATTGATTCAAGTTGAGTCAATGAGAGTTGAGTTGACTCAACGAGTTGATTCAAGTCGAGTTGTCGAGTTGTCAAGAGTTGACTCAAGTTGCTTTGACTCAAGTCGAGTTGACTTAAGTCGAGTTAATTCAAGTCCAATTGACTCAAGTCGAGTTGACTCAAGCCAAGTTGACTCAAGTCGACTGCTTCATACAAAATCCAAGTCGACTTCGAGCTCTGATTAAATCTAATTCTTAAATAAGATCCTTAACAGGCAATGGACATGCTGTACTTAACATGTGCAGCATCCTCATTGCCTATTCAGGAATACTAAGTGATTTTAATTAAATTTAAAAGAAAAATGAAAATAATTGATTTTGTATTAAACATAAAGTTTAACTTGATAACGCCAGATTATTTATTATATGCATTCAAATGTGAAAATTATGAGCTTTAAATTAAGCTTTTTCTTATTTTCATTTAAGTCAAAAGTCACACAAAAAAATGGTAAAAACACGATTGTCACGATTGTAAATAAAATGAAAAATTTTGAAAAACAAAATTTAAAATGTCTTTAATTTTTATTGAATTTTCAGTTCCAACACAGAATAGCACAAGTCCAAAATCAATCAATAATTCATAAATTCTTGATTTCTTCAAAATAAGTCAAACTGCATAGCCAGCATGAAGTCTAAAATAGCCACAAAATACTCCTCTGCAATCCTGCAAAAAAGCTCCACATTCAGCAAAACAACATCAGAAAATTTTGATGATCTGTGTGCTTTTTTCTGTGAGTTGTTATTGCCATTTTACGGGATACAAAAAAATATGACTGATGATTTTTCAAGCGACACAAAAATACTTTTTTTCGTTCTAGCTCGAAGCGATTTTCATTCCTATATTTTAAAATGGAATGTAGAAACCCGATGGACACACATTGACATTTTGCCTTGACGACGACGAGGCGACAATATGCTTAGAATCAAGTTGCAGTCAATTCAAGTAAGTTTAGTTGGTTTTGGTAAGTTGCTGCCACTTGGTTTTAAGCTAGGGCGGCCATCTGCTGTTGTTTTCTCGCGAAGCTGATGTACTTTTCTCTCCTGCTGCTGTGTCCCGACAAAGCCTTAAAATGTCCCGTTTTCAAGACGTCAAAAACTCCATACAAATTTTAGAATTTTGGGTAATTTAAAAAGCAGCTAATTGAATATTAAGACATTAAATGACCATATACATAAAACCCTATAGCCACCCTTTTCTAAGCATATAGCACCTGACGTCGTAATCATGCCAATACTTCAACATGTGCCGATCGGGTAAGGAACAGAGATAAACAGAGAAATATCACGGACTCATTTATTACATCTTTTTGGTGAACTTTTGTACGGCGTTGGTAAACAACATCGTGTATTATGTCTTGTTATTTTGGACAAGTGCTTGACTATGTCTATTTACGATATAAATTGTAATGTTGTGAACTTTGAACTTATGAGATGTTTGTGGAGCTTTAAAGAGATGATTTTAGGAAATTTTAGAAGAATTGGAACAAAAATTGTAAATTTTAATTCATTTCAGTCATTCTCATGCAGTTAAGGACAATTTTCAGCCTCGCTTCTTTCAAAATACATTCAAAACAGGAAGTTAGCCAACTGTAGGCGGGATCTGTGATAGGCCATAGATCACAGTTGTTCTTAAAGCACAGCGAAGTAAGTAAGTAAGTACATTCAAAATTGCCGCAATGATAAAAAGCTATTTTAAGCTAGATTTAAATAATTCCTAGAAATATATTGCCATAAGCTTGCTGTTTTCATAGAAACTCCATTGAGCATATAATTCAGAAGCCCATTAAAATTAGGCTTTTTGAAGTTCTCAGAAAATTGTACTCAACTTTAATGATTTGAATACATTCTAGAGAACAAGAAGCATCAATATAGCCCGAGCGACATAAATTGTGAAGGCTCTGACACGGAGCTTTTAAGGCTTCACTAAATTGCCTGTTTTGGAAGCCAAATGGATGTCAAATGAAGCGGTTTCCATTTAGTGTTAATAAATGAGGTTTAGCGGAGCCTTAAAAGTGCTGTGGTGAAGTCTTAACAGCTCTGTAGTGGGACCTTAATTGCTCTGATAATGAGTCTTAAACGGTCCGTGTGGAACCTTAAATGCTCTGTCTCGAGCCTTAAATGCTCAGTGTGTGACCTTAAATGCTCAATTCTGGTGCCTTCTTCAATTGTGTAACTCTGGTTCATGGCATAAAATTACGTTTTCAAAGTCATTACCGTAAACAGGAGAAGTTCCACTAAATACATTACACACCGTGTCATAATACCTTTGACATAACAGAATGCTCAATTGACAATAAAGCCATAAAATATTATTTCAAATAAATTCTACGAAAAAACAGGCTTCATTCATCATTTATCATTCAATTTTCAGTCCAAAATAATATTTTATTTTAAAAATATAATATTTTAATCTTTCACGTCAGCAATTTTTATGCAATTTTTGCGGAATTCTACTATTTATAGATTTATTGGCTTTGATGACAAAAAAAAGAGAGAAAATTGACCTTAATAATTTGATTTTATTCAAACAATTTATCTTCATTTTAGTCATTTGGCACTCAATCATTCGCTTTAATTTGATATTCAGCAATGAAATTATATGAAATGCAAGTAGATTAAGAGGAATCATGTTTTTTGGGGATATTCACATCATATAGTTGAATTTCGTATGAAAGGGTTCTGTAATAAGAGGAAGTGGTTTAAAAAGTCGATTTTTTGCATCGGAGATGTGTATGGACAAAGAACTGATGGACAGAAGTAGTTTATAGAGACAATATTGAGCTTAGGATTAGAATTTAGCAAGAAGGAACCAAAGATAGAGCCAATATCACAATTGTTCTTCAAGACAACCGATGCAAGTAAAGAAGTATCGAGCAATGATACCTTAACTAACTTCCCTGGCCGTACATATCAACTGTGATCCATGATCCCCCACAGATTCTATCGAGTCGCCTGAAGCTGGCTCTAATACTGGCTTCGGCTACTTGCCTGAAGAAACCGCCAAATTGATTCAAAATCCAAAATCCAGCCCCAGGCTAACATTAATCCTTGTTGGTGTCGGATTCTTTGGCTTGGTATCGGATTATAAATCAATTTATCGACTTGTGTTATTCAGAAGCGAGTTAAACTTTTATATTGAAAGAAAATGCGATGTATCCGAACATTTTCATAGAAAGCCTCTCACAGGGATGTATTCAGGGAGGTTTTTGGGATTAATCCCTAACTCATAATCTCCCTAAAATGGGATTTGTTCCAAAAAAATTGCAAAGCCTTACCCTGTCCACTCAAAAAATGTTCTGAATACTCTCCTGGATTCTCAGATACCAGATTCTTAGAACCACACCCTTAGTCATTATCACTGCACTTAGTAACACTTAGGTAAAATACTTCCTGGAACTACAAAAGCTACAAGCCACAGAACACTGATGAATGAACGCCAACTCAACGTGAGTACCGAGAATTTGTTTCAAATTATGAGACAGACCCAGCAACAGAGTCAGATGGAAACTATTATGTTGTAACAAGTTCCACATAGGAGCATGGTTAGGCACAATTTAGTAAATAGCTTAGTAACACAAATAATCCTTACTTCGCATATAGTTATGCATGCGTGTCGACCTTTTCATCAAAAAAAGTATTGATTTCTTCTTAGAGGAATTAGTAGATCTACAGCAATGATAACTGGAAATAAAAGTGTTTGTAATTAAACTCGATGATGGTCTGTAAATAAGACACGACTATTAAACATGCTTAGACTTTGCCATGTGTTTTCAGTAAGGATTTAGACGTTCAGTAAGACAAAAGCATTAAAATTAAGCTATGGAATTAAAAGTTATTGCTGTTTTTTTAATAATTAATAGTGTTCAGACTTTAAATTCGTCGATTAATAATTTTGAAGTTTTTGACTCTTCAAATGTGTATAGTGACGTAATTAATGAATTTTTCATACAGTTTAATATCCGATACGATATTATAATTATTGATGAAGACTCAACTGAATTTAGCAATGAAATTATATCGCATATAAGCTCACTTAACTCATATCGGCTAAATTCCTTCAGCCTTATTTACCTAATCAGAAAAAAAATAAGAATTGGAGTCGCTCGTTCCTGTCTATTTTTTGCAACTTCATGTTATGGCTTTATTGCTGTTCATTATCAAATAAATTTAAAGGCACAACATGCAAAAAAGTTGAAATTTTTGACATATGTTCATGACTGTCCATTAATTGATTTAAGAAATCATATAGAGGAGATGATTCCGACACAAACTCTCACATACGAACAAGGAAGTATTGAACATTTTGAGTTTTGCATTGTCAATGATAATAATTGGTTCCATCTTGTGACGATTGAATGGTTTACTGAAGCAGCATGCAATAAACCACAGCTTGTAGTTCTCAATTCATTCAACAAAATCACACGAAAATGGAACAAAAAATTGGAAAATTATGAAAAATATCAAAACTTTTACGGATGTGAACTTGAAATGGGAATTGCAAATAAAAAATCAGATGTAGATGGTGCATGCTATGGTGTCATATATGATGATGATAATTCATATTTTGTGGCAAAAGGCTTAAAGCCAGATATATTCGGCATCTTATCAATGAAGCTTAATTTTACGCCTGTACTTGTGCCTTTAGAAAATGAAACTGTAAAAGTGAATGTATTCTTTATGATGATACGAATTGCAACTTTAACAATTGATTATTGGATGCAAATGACGTCATCATTTTTACAGGTACAGGACTTAATATTAACAACACCAGGAGATCTTTATACGCCTTATGAGAAACTTTGGTTGCCTTTTGATGACACAACTTGGATGCTATTGCTGCTTTCATTTCTAATTTCATTCATCTCCATTTTTACCATCAATCAACTACCTGAATTCATTAGAGTACGTGTCTATGGTGAAAATATTCAGACTCCAGCTATTAATGTGATCACAACATTCTTTGGACTTGCACAGCATAAACTACCGAACAACAACATCGCACGCTTTGTTCTTATTAATTTTGTATTCTTTTGTTTGATCTTTCGGACCTGCTATCAAAGTAAATTGTTTGAGTTTATGACAACTGAACCCAGACGTCCACCACCTAAGAGTATTACTGATTTAAAGAAAGGAGGATATACGGTGTATACAAAATCTGAAATTCAATATAGCAGAGAGCTGATAAAAAATGAAAAGGATTTGTGGTGAGTTTTAAAGTCTGTTAAGGTTCAAGGTACTCTGCGGACTGGTACTCTGATTCGTACCGATACTCTGATGCGTACCGGTACTCTGATGCGTACCGATACTCTGATGCGTAACGGTACTCTGATGCGTAACGGTACTCTGATGCGTACCGGTACTCTGATGCGTACCGGTACTCTGATGCGTACCGGTACTCTGATGCGTACCGGTACTCTGATGCGTACCGGTACTCTGATCCGTACCGATACTTTGAAACTTATCGGTACTCTGATGCGTACCGGTACTCTGATGCGTAAACAGTATGAGTTGACCTCCTGACCTGACCTCTTGTCTCAACCTGATAACGCCCCTGCCTTCAATTAATCTTAATTTTCTCCAAATTTATTTACAGGCCTGAAGTTAAGGAAATTCAATTTTCAGAATTTTTTAGAATTCTTACAACACAATCGAACAACTCCACAGCCAAGGCCTGTCTTATAACTACTTCATTGATCTTAAAAGCCTACGAAAGCAGCTTTATCGATAAATATAGATGGCATAAAATTCCAGACTATTCACTTCAAGTTAGTCAAGCAGGATTTGGATTTTTACAAAATAATTACTTTTTCGATAATGTCAATAAAGTCATTCAACAATTCACTCCAACTGGAATTATGGGATTTAAAATTCAAGGATGCTACGGAACTATACGAGAAGGTTTCTGGCGAAAAGGTTGGTCTGTCTTGACAATCGATCGACTAAGCTTTGGATTCAATATCTGGCTTGGATTTTGTGCAGCTTCTGTGATTTTATTCCTTAGTGAGATGCTTTTTTGGGTATTAAGATTAGTCTTAAGAAATTTGTGGACAAATTTTACAAATAGGAACGTTAAAAAGTCGAAAGGAATTTATGCTAAAATTCATCCTGAAACCGAGAGTAATTTTAAGGAAAAGAACTATCCAAATGACAAGAATGCTTTTCGTAAAGTCAGGACATTGTCGTCAAATGAGCAGATTGAAGAAGCTGAGAGAAGCAGACGTCCGAACACTGTCAGCTTAAAAGACATTGAGTATAGTCACTTAAATGAGTGTGGAAATGAATATACTTAATCTATGTAATTGGGTATGCTCAATTTTGGTACATGCTGCTTGTTTATTCGCGTACAGTAGCTACTAAGATATGTTTCCGAACGACACAAATGAAGAAGGCTCCGTTGCAACTCTTTTATTAACCAAAAATCGAAGCCGTCTATTATTTACAGCCATATGGACGTCAAAAGGAGGCAGATTCCATTTAGCATCAAATAATCAGGCTCATCAGCGCCTTCTTCATTTGTGTCACTCGGGATTCAATTAATAAAAATGTATAAAATATAAAAATCAAACTGTAAATACGATGTGAATATAAATCCTAATAAAAACTCAATGAATTGCTTAAATTGGCATTGACCAAAAAATTAATTAAACGTGTAAAAGCTCATCATCGAAATCAGTGGATATAATTAGATTCACCCGTCATCATCATGGTTTTAGTTTTGATTTAATTGATTAAAACAGCATGTAGCATGAAAATGCTGAGTAAATGGGAATTGAATCATATTTATTTGTGTTTGCTGTTCAGAATATAAATTGCTGAAATTAAGGTTTGAACTTTGTATGATTTGTTGCAGAAATGAATGGTGAATTAAGGATAGGATTTTGGGTAGACTGACTATGAATGAAGTGTGTGGTTTTGGTACCCAGTCAGTCTTCTCTCTTATCTCACTTAATACCAGAAAAAGGTTTTGCTGTCCAAGCTCTTTTAGAGTCGTCAGGCTTGAGTTTGATTAGATGATAGTGTCTGGTGCTACCAGTACAATCATCTGGCCTAAGTAATGACTAATATAGTCATGATACAATCTTCCGCTGTCATTTTTAGAGCTAGACATGCAATAAGTCAACAAAAAAGCTGTAAAATTAAGAATCGCCCTTGATTAGGCAGACTGTGTTACAAAAATGATGTCCATACTGTGTGCTGCGGCACACTGATGTACCGTAGAATGAGCTCAAGTCCCTAGCAGGCAAAGAACATGATTTCATGGTACAGAAAGACCACAACAGTACCTAAAAGTGGTCTCTATGCTTGGTATGCTTGGTAAAAAGTATGCCGCGATTCAAGAAAACCTCTACTTCCATCTCATACTCATTCAATTACCCAAGCTGCATCTTAAACTCTCAACACAATCTCTTGAATATTCATTACAACTTAGTCTGAAATTAATGCCTTTAAAATTTTAATGAACTGTAAAAGGCGATTAATTGCATCCTTTTTTTTAAATAATTGTCACAGTTACCATAGCTCCCATCTCATCCCATTACGTCTGATTATATTCCCATTCTCATTCAACTCCAAAAATTATTATCCGAGACTACAAAAAAAGTGGACTTTAATTGCCTCTGAGTCTTTTGTTTGCTGTCATCCCTATTTCATTGTCATTGTCTTCATTTTCCTCCCATTTATCTTCTTCTTGTTTCATACTCACAAGCTTATTATTGCTGTTGTTATTTGCCATCCGCGATATAAAGAGATAATTGGAGTAGAGGACACAAAAAAAAGGTTCATAGAACCCATATTTCTGCTATCTTACCCCATTTGATTCTACAGATGGATATGAAATCCATGAGCTCATCATAAAGTTTTTTTTTTGTAATCTCCAGTGCCATTTTCACGTTATTGTCGTTTGAAATTTAAAAAAAAAGAACTTTGCTGTCGATATTTATCTTAAATTTATCGCTTGAAAGCTCTCTCGTCATCATTGAATTTGTGCCATCCCCCTCTTGAGAGAATGAAGAGGAATTATTAAAAAATATCCATGATCCAACAAAATGAAAGTGAGAAAAGAGCATCAATAGAGAGAATGAGGACGTAAAACAGTGCAAAAAGTTTAATCAATTTTTATCCATCGATGGACAAAGTTTCCCTTTCTTTTTGACACATTTTTAGATTTTTTTTTTACTGAGTCGAGCTATGGAGTTTGTGTTAAATTATCTGTTTGTCCACTTGGGGGTAGTCAATTGTTGGATAATAGAAATTCATAGTAATGGAGGAGTTGGTAGATTATAATTTATTGAAGAGTTTCTGTGGAATGAAGGTTGGAAATTGAGCATTTATGGTCAATTAGGTGAGATTTAGATGACTTTTTCAATTGTTATGCTGTTGGGTTTGGCAAAATCAGATGCGCAGAGTTGCACTGATTCAAAAACTGATTCAGAACTAGAACTGGAACTAGAAGTAGAACTGGTTCAGGACTAGAATTTGAACTATTTCAGAATTAGAACTAGAACTAGAATTAGTTTAGAACAGAACTAGATTAAGAACTGCAAGACTGTGCATCTGGATGCGCATTTAGAGCAATAGAGAATGCAGGCTAGCAGTTTCTGAAAAATATTGGTTGAATAGCCTTCTCCGTACAGATCAATTATGATCCATGCTCTTTATCAGCCAAACATGTGTTTTATAGCGAGATTTAATTAGCGGATTAGTGTAATTTTTTAGAATAAATTTCAGTTGATGTCTTAGATTTGTGAGAGTATCTATAGGTTGGAGAGATTAGAAACTCAATTATCAGAAACTCATTACAGATTCTTGAATTTCTGAGTGTGTCCATTCACTTTGTGACCAGTAACAGAGTCAGATGAAAGGCCTTTTGTAATAAACTAAGCTCCAAGTCGGAGCATGGTTCCAGTAAGTAAGTAAGTCCGTTATTTATTACAAAACGACTTTTGTATCCCTATTTTCCCGTAGCAATGTGTTCAACAATGTAAATTCATTGATTGAGGCCTAACAACACCAAAAAATCAAGCCTATCATTCCCAAAAATTGCACATAACGTAATGTGAAGGTTGGACTAGTGAAAGGATCCTAAGTAAATGTCAATGATCGGATTTCATCGGATTTGGCATCTGACCGGTCTATTTCTGGCTTACATATGTACATGGCGTACTCATGGTATATCTAGTCAATGTGTTTGGCTGGAAATGTTATGTAGAATGAGTTTATGTACAATAGTAAATTTAATAGTTAGGTTGTGACTCTAATTGAACCAAAACCCAAAAAACTCAAATCCCGACCACAAAATGCGCTCTTTCCCAAAATTTCCTAATCAATTTCAATGTCAACATTATTCCAACACTCATCGCATTTTAAACTTTTTCTCCTTCATCCGCTGTATTCTTTTTTATTATCATCAACAGTTAAATATTGACACGCATACAGCGAGCCAACGTCGATCTCATTTCTGTCCTTTAAAATTCATAAAGTTTTTCATTTTTTTTCCTTAAATTTGATTACACGGTTGTGCTTACTCTCGAAAAAAATCCGTAAAATATTGGCCAAAATGATAAAAATTTATGTCAACTTTCGTCGTTTGTCCTTTTATCGACGAGATTCACTTTCGTGCTTGTTAAAAACTTCAACAAGAGAAGCAGAAAGAATAATTTTATGAGATGGAAAAATTGGATGTAAAGGAAGCAGAACGAGAAACTTTTTTTGTGTCTGTTTGGAAAAAGAAGATTTTCTTTTTTTTTGATTGAAGGATTTCCAAAGAAGATTTTTGTGTCAATATTTTATCAGTCTTTGGGAACATTTTTGTTAGGAGATATAGAAATAATTTTGGCTTAAGGAAATTTAGGAAGTTCTAAAATTGATGTCTGAGGAGGTAATTCTAAGCTGTACAATAAAATAAGGCTTTGTTTGATGAATTTTGGACTTTTCTTGATTTGTTTGACTTTTTTGGTAACCAAGGGATTTTATCAAGTGCCCTGAGCAGTTGAAGCTTACTGAACCATTTGCTAGATCTGTTCCAAAAACCTCAAAACTGTACCCAGCTCACAAACCGAGCTTTGATACTAGAACGGTGAAATGGAATTGAACCCAGAACCTTTGTCACATTTAATCAACTCTGCCATTTTGGCCATTGATGGAATTTCACCACTTCCAATAAAATCTCATTCAAGACAGTCTTATTCTCCGAGTACCGAGACCGAGACCGAGACCAAGACTGAGACTGAGACCGAGACCGAGAGAGTCTCTATTCCACTCGGGTTTAAGAGAATTATCAAACTTTTTGATTAGATAAAAACTCTTATCTCAAACTTGATGTATTTCAAAGTTTATGAGGAATAAAGTCAAACATCATACTATTTATGAATGCATCAGGATTTAATAGGGTTTCCTGAAGTCTCTCGGTTTGTCAATACCGAGACTGAGATCGAGACTGAGGACTGAGGACTGAAGACTGAGGACTGAGGGGACTGAGGAGACTGAGGACTGAGAAGACTGAGGACTGAGGACTGAGGACTGAGGACTGAGGACTGAGGACTGAGGACTGAGGACTGAGGACTGAGGACTGAGGACTGAGGACTGAGGACTGAGGACTGAGGACTGAGGACTGAGGACTGAGGACTGAGGACTGAGGACTGAGGACTGAGGACTGAGGACTGAGGACTGAGGACTGAGGACTGAGGACTGAGGACTGAGGACTGAGGACTGAGGACTGAGGACTGAGGACTGAGGACTGAGGACTGAGGACTGAGGACTGAGGACTGAGGACTGAGGACTGAGGACTGAGGACTGAGGACTGAGGACTGAGACTGAGGACTGAGGACTGAGGACTGAGGACTGAGGACTGAGGACTGAGGACTGAGGACTGAGGACTGAGGACTGAGGACTGAGGACTGAGGACTGAGGACTGAGGACTGAGGACTGAGGACTGAGGACTGAGGACTGACTGAGGACTGAGGAATGAGGACTGAGGACTGAGGACTGAGGACTGAGGACTAAGGACTGAGGACTGAGGACTGAGGACTGAGACTGAGGACTGAGGACTGAGACTGAGGACTGAGGACTGAGGACTGAGGACTGAGGACCGGGAATCCTAGATCTCGGAGAATCCTAGATCTCAAGAATTCTCAAGACTTGCTTACATTTTAATAAATTTTCATTGAGGATGTCCAGTATCTTAATCTAACAAAGCTACAATAAACTTTATTACAAGAAAATAAAATTTATATTTTTTGATGAATCTCAACAAAAACTTTTTATTTGACTTCCTTTTTATACACAATTTGTGATAAAACTATATTTATGCTGCATATTTTACAATATTTCCTTTATTTTTCAAGTCCAAAGTTTTTTTTCAAGATCTTCTTTTCTTTGTACAAAAAAATCAGCATCATTTCATTGAGAATTGCAATTTGAACAACAAAATAATAAAGTTAAAGTCATTTTTAAGACTTATTGTGCCACTTGGACTTCTTTACTTCCAAAGGATTAAAAATTTATTTCTTCCTTTTCTTTCAGAACAAACTTTTCAATTGTGTGTCAGAATCACAAGAATTACGCATCATTTTATGATTTTTATCACTGTTCATTCAATTGCTTCTTATTTGAATTGTGAAAGCGATGTTTTGAATGAAAAATTCAAGTGCTTTTAGGATGTGAAGTCAAACATGAGAAGTTTGAGAAACTTCAGGGTTGGTAAAATAAACAAATCACTCACTAAAGTAAATGCTCTAACATGCAACGATGCGGGTTGATTTACTAATTTACTTTCTTGAATGAGCACATTTATGAAATCAGCAAGTGAAAGCCAGCGATAGAGTCAACTTCAGGCGACTCCTGTGGGAAGTCATGGATCACAATTGATCTGTACGACCAGCGAAGTAAGTAAGTAAGAAGGCTCATTGTCGCTCAGAAAGAAGCTTAGTCCTCTATCCTTTGAGAACTTCAACCAGCTTCGGAAAGTTGAGGACTTTGCTGTTTTCTCACGTCTAATCCAGAAGTGCTTTGTCCTACCTTGAGATTACCTCATCCAACTCGATTTTAATAAGCGACTGCAATCTGTGATTCAAGGCTTTCATGGGACAAAATGTCACACTGTACCAAAAGCGGCCTAAAGTTACTATGTCATCAGGTCCTCTTAAAGCCAGATTTTGCATCAATTAACTGACTTCTGTTATTCGGGTGTACTCAACAAATGTAAATTACTCCACTCCTTCGCCTCAATAATACGTCTGATTACTTTCTTGTCTGCATCACTAGATTCGATTCCAAACTAAAATAAAGCCACAAGGATGTTGTCTTTCCAATTTATTCAATTAAAAGTAATAATCAAGTCCACTTGACCCAATCTAACTACGCTCAAGTAAATCATTATTAGTCTTCTCTTAACTAGTCTTCCCGAGTGACACAAATCAAGAAGGCATCGCTAGGGAGCTTTTAAGGCAAAGCTTATACACTTTTATTAGTAGCAAATTGAAGCTGCCTATTTTTGGCAATCTAATGGATGGTGTCTCTCGGACTCAATTCCATCATTTAAGCTCTCAGCATACATTCAAACTCTAGTTCATTAAAAAACTTTTCATCTAAAAATTTCTACTTTATGATTTGATGCTTTGCACTTTGAGTATTTGCTTATGATTTTTGTCTAAGGCGCCATTAATTGATAAACAAACATTTTTTCTCTCAGTCTCAAATTTACGAAAAAAAATATTTTGGAAGCTACTCGACGATGCATGATGAAGTTTGTTTTCTTTATGTCTTGAACATTTTCATGTCTCACACTCAATGCTGTGATTGCATGTAAACATTAAAAAAAACTTTGTCATGTGTATATTTTAGTTGCTTTTTTTGGGGGTAGTAGTGTGATTTAGATAAGGAATGAGGATGAAAGGAATGCATAAAGTTGTACAATACCAAGATTTTTTTAAGTGACATTTTAACTGTCCAGCGCAGTTTTATGGACCGTTTCCTTTCCAAGTCGAGTCGAGTCGACCAGAACAAACCATATCGACTTGGAGCTCTGCTTCCAAGAGTTTGACTTATTTACTTTACTTACTTTGCTGACCGTATAGATCAATTACAATCCATGGCTTCCCTTAGTTTGCGTTTGGCATCTATCGCTGGCAAGTTTGGCTCGATACCGTGGCAACCGTTTGGCAATTATCGATACCAGTGCATTACCATCTCTATAGACAACCTCTTTCCATGAGATCTTGGGTCGTTCGTTTGTCTTCTATAAAATCAGACCGAAAGGCATGAAGCTTCAACAGGTCCCCTAACAATATATCCAGCCCAACGGAGTCTGTTGACCTTGATTCTTTGTACAATATCCACTTCTCTGCCAAGAGTTCCAAAATTTCAAGTCAAAAATTGCAATTTTTTAACGATTTTTAAGATAATGTCTGACATATTTTCCATATATTCATTCCCATCAACACACGTTCATGCTTATGTCTCACTTGTGTCTCAGACGAAATTAATTGCTGAAACGATTAAAAAATTTACAGTTTTTCCTTCCACTTCTTCTTATTTTTTAAAACTTTGTCATTTTAAGAAATTTATATCAGAAAATAATCTGAAAGGTACTTGTGAGAAAATTTTACTTACTTATCTGTCTGTCTGCATGTTGCTTACAATTTTGTGTGAAGTTTTGGCAAAAGATTTATTTATTTACTGTCGGGAATTTATGGAAAATAATTTTAAACAGATTTTGTCTGGGTTTTTTGAAGTATTTGTTGACTTTTTGCCTTCATTTGCATTTGTGTCGTGATTTTGAATTTTGTGGTGTTGCATGCTGATATTTAATTTATTTTTTTTGTGATTTCAGTTTGGGAGCTGTTCAGTTATTGTGTAACGATCTTACGGGTTCTTACCTTTATAGCAATTTGGAGCTAATTTTGAAGGATTTTTTGAGGAAAACAGGCTGTAAATTGCCGACAATTTCAGATTTTGGTACTTTTCCTGCCAATTTCCAACTCTTATATGGCACATACATTAAGTGGCTTACGTTTGGTGGTTTAGCGGAGCCTCCGTAAATTTATATGATAAAGTAATTAATCTTTAAGAAAGGTCTTTAATTCTGACTTTGGGGAAGACAAAATATTACGTGGGTTTCCAAAGAAACTTGAACCTGACGATTGAGTCACTGCACTTGGAATTGGAATTTACGAAACGAAAGTCAGTGATATAGCAAGTTTTATGCGATATCTATGGAAAGCCATGGATCACAATAGATCTGAAGGCCAACGAAATAAGTTAACTACCAAGCCCTATCTCTGGAATACGCCTCAAACTAATACAAAGTCTTCCTGATCTAGATTTCGCGAATCAGAAGCTGCTAGGGCCAGTTTCATTTGAAATAAGCCATGAATCTGTACGACCAGCGAAGAAAATTAGACTTCGAGAATCTGTCATAATCAAGATTTCAAACAAATTATTTTATATTGTCGGTATTGGTCTTGAGGAATGAAGAAACCGTGCCATCGGTAAAGTCTAGACTCTACAATACTATTTGAAGGTCACCATCAATAGTTAAGAAACTACATTTGACATTTCTGTCTCAAAAGAATCAAAACTCAATTAACTATAAAGATGCAAATTTTCTCATGTCAAAGGAACTCCATTTAGCATTTTAAAAACCTCTTTACTTTTTCATTAAAAAAATTTATTTTACTACTGAAATGCTGCAAAAAAAAGAAGGAATTTCCATCATAAAGAATTAAAATCCAATTTATTATCGTCATTATAAAATGTAATGAGAGCAAATTAATTTCAATTAAGATGAAAGAATCTCTCTTTTTATCCTTTTTTTAAATGCACATTTGGATGGTGCTGATCGAAATGAAAATGAAAACTGTTGCGAATGAACAAAAAAATAAAAAAAAAGTTCCGAATCACGATGAAAATAAATTAAATTAAAAAATAATTAACGAGATGTGCATTAGCAGTGCTGTGTCTCGTATGTATGCATGCACTTTTCATGCTTATTGCTGTTTATTCTTTGCTTATTATGCAATTAACAGTTTTGATTATTTTTCCTGTCCTTCCAATTTTTTTTTTTTTTCTTGACTGCTGCTTTTATCGCGTATCGTGCTGCATAAAAATTACTTTGATATTGAAGATAAGTTGGATATGCATTTGGAAGTGAGGTTACTTACTTGCTGGCCATACAGATTATGGCTTCTCTCAGTTGGCATCTAAATCTGGCTCTACCGCTGACTGCCCTTATTCGATACCAACTGCTTCATTGTCTCTATCAACAGCCACCTTTGAAGTGTTTGGAAATGTTTGAACTGCTAAAATGGAAGTGAAAATTGGGTTAATTTCGTGATCTCCTAAGGCAAAGGATGTAGAGTCGATTGAGATTATGTATGAATTATTCAAATTTGGTTGACTCAACTTCATATAAAATTCGAGATCTTGTCTACGGACTGGCTTCTATTTGCTTTTTTCTAGACATAGCTGGAAGACATTTTTAAGTTGAAGCTCTTATGGTAGACAGTCTTTTGTTAATTTAACTCATGAACAGCTGCAGACGATATTGAATTTGGTATTGTATATTGGCAGGTGGGAACTAGCGATAGAGTCCAGGGAAGACTTGGATCACAATAGATCTCTAAAGCCAACGAGGTAATTATGAAAATTATTAAATGGAAGCCTCCGCTATTTACTGACCATATAGGATCTCCTTGAACACAGCAATAAGGGATCTTTAATGGAAGAGATTGTTATTCATAAGACAGTCCGAATTTGGGAGAATTCTCCTGAATTTGCGAGATAATTAAGAGGAATATGCTAAATGTGGCAGAATTTGGTTTAAAATTCAGCCTTTGAACAATTATCATACGTAAAGAAACCTCAATCATTTCATGATGGAAGCTTTAAAATCTGGATCAGAACTTGTCAGATCCTTAGCAGGACCTTGAAAATCTGAAGCAAGACATTAAAGATCCGTAGTGTAATCTTAGTGATCTGTGATGGAACCATTAAGATTCAGTAACAAAGCATCAAAGATCCGTAGCTGAACCTTAAAGAACTCGTGTAGGAACCTTAAAGAATCCAGCTTAGCAAACCTTTATATTTAATATCAAGCGCTTAAGAGGATCCAGTCAAAATATGGCTTAATTTTTTGAAATTCACAAACTACATTCCATTCCATCCTCATAAGCCAATCAAGCCTTAAATCACATCCAATCATAAACTCAAAGTCAAAATTCTCCCCTCAATAATCCTCAGACAAAAGCCACCTTATGCTACACACAGTCAGAACATATACAAAAAATGTAAATGAATTAATGCGATGCCTTTTAATTTAATTTTCACTGAATCAACCACAAAGAGGAAATGCTTTTGGTGATTTTTTTATATTTTTTGAATGTCGAAGGGGATGAAAAAAAAGGCTTTTAGGTACAGGCAATAAAATGCTTTTTAAAATTCAGATTTTCATTCTTTTAGTGAATATTGACATTGCGATTACTCATGCAGTTATGTATAATGATGTATAGCCACGATTTTTTAATGAAATAAAAATCCAGGCACTTGAGTATTTCTGTATTACAAGACACAGATTTAAAATAAATTTTTGAGTGGAGATTGATTGATAATTAAATCTTGTAAGTGTGTCTACATAACAACAGAGAACTTACATACAAGGAAAACACATTTGGGGATTGTTTGAAAGTGACGTGATGCTTAAAATGGCATCCTTTACCTCGAAATGCTTTGTTACTGTATCATGGACCAAAATTTGAAGTCCATAACAAAATTGTAACCTCCCCTGCCTCTGTAGCGTCCATATGTGTAGATATCTCGCTGTTAGGTTGCAGCACGAAGTATATCAGCCTTTTGATGGCATTTCCACTAATTTATCAATTTCTATGCTCTAATAAGTACTGAATTATGACAAGAAGCAACTGTCTCCTCCCTTCTACTTTCTAAGCATTACCTAACTTCCGAATGCCTCCTCAATATCTTCTGTACACAATGTAACACATAATACCAATAATACAATCTAAAGTTTCTTATCTATTAACAGGTAGTATTTTATAAAATGCTTCCAGTCATTTTTCAGTTGTGCTTTGTTAAACATCTTATCATGATTATTAAATTACTGCTGCTAACTTTGGCTCACGCATCACTTCAGGTAACATTTAATATTAATGGGTAAACTGATTTTAATTATGAAGAGACTGAGATGAAGCCCGAGGGGCACAGGGTGGTGAATTACATATTTTGGTGTAAAAAATGATGCTTAATGAGTCGTGAATTGTGCCGTTAGAGCAACTTCGCGTCTCACCGTTACTAAGGCAACGCAGCGGTACCCTAGCGAACATGGTGTACGGTTCGGGAGTCATTAATTGGAACCAAACTCAATATTCTTTAAAGCATTTTGAGTGAAGTTACAGGTGGAATCATTAGAAAATAATGTCATCGTCTTGGCTTGGTCTAGATTGATCGTTGTGTACTGACATGGTTACATACTGACGGATAGATACACGGAATAATATAAGGATGAATATATGGTTCCTAGTCCATACACGATTGAGACAATGTTCTTAGTAGTAATTCTCCCTAGCTTATTTATCTGCATATAACATCGTGATCTTCTGCTGTCTTCAGAATCTGCTACTGGGTTTCCTGAAGTCTCCAAAACGAGACTGGCACCGAATCTCAAATCCAGAGCGGGAAGTCATGGTGTCCGAATCGGGAAACCGCACTCAAGCAAAGTTCACAAGATTCCCGAAGTCGGACTCCACTAGATTCTAAATAGAGTCTTGCCAACTCTGCTCTAAAGTTCTTTCCACGCTGCAATCTTTTAAATCTTTCAAATCCTCATAATTCCATTAAATTCCCTCTTTCCAATTTCCATTAAGGCATCAACCCCATCAAGTCCAACATATGAAGCGGGTGTTGTTGAGTTCAATTATGGAAGTCTAGTCAACATGACATCCCAACAAATGTTGAATGTGAATTTACAGCAGTATATAGAATTTATGAATGCTGCTCCATCATCATTAGACATTATTGTATTTCCAGAAGGCACACTTAACACAATATTAACAGCAACAGAAATTCCCGAGTCTGATGATGATATCACGCCATGTAACAATCCAAATTATGCTGATAATAATTTATTAAAGATAATTTCATGTTCAGCACATGAACATAATCGTTATGTTGTCATCAATGTCATTACAAAAGCAAAATGTCCAGACACTGAAATGATATTTAATGATGATCCGAGAAATTGCAGTGACACGAGAGATGGCTTTAGTTACTATAATACAAATATTGTCTTTAATCGTGACGGTGACATTATATCCAGTTATAGAAAGTATCATTTGTTTGGTGAGAGACTTGATAAGCCATACAAGCCAGCACTTGTGACTTTTGATACTGATTTTGGTGTCACTTTTGGACATTTTATATGCTTTGATATGCACTTTCGGTATCCAGCTGTTGAACTTGTTCGTGGACATAAAGTCACTGATATTATTTTTACATCTAAATGGTTCTCTGAACTTCCATTTTTGACTGCTGTTCAGGTTCAACAATATTGGGCTCATTCGTTGGATGTGAATTTGTTGGCGGCTGGTGCTAATTATCCGAGAGTTGCATCGACTGGAAGTGGAATTTATGGTGGAAGTAAAGGTAAGGAATTGAAATTGGTGCCTAGGGACTAAGCATGGGGTAGGGAGGTGCTCTATTGAGAGCGTACCCTAACAAGCAAAGTGACCGAAATGTGAATTGGTGTCTCTAGGGACTTAGGAAGGGATGGGGAGGTGCTCAAGTGAGAGCATGCCCTAAAAGGCAAAGTGACTGAGTTTAGGTTCCGTTGTGGTCTTTCTGTGGCTTGAATACGTACCTTTTGCCTGTTAGGGGTAGCTTGGGGTTTGATGCCATAACTGCGACAGCCCCTTTGAGGCTTTAACCCCTAGCGGCTTGCATATTGTATAACAAATCATAACTTCCAAATTCTCACGTAATTCTAGGTCCGTACATCGCCGAAATGAGTCCAATAAATCAATCAAAACTGTACACAGCAAAAATTTACAAGAAAATACCCCAAAATGAGGCAATTAAAATTGAGCATAAAGTCACACGACACACGAAAGATGAGATGAAATCACTCGACATATGGCGAGATCAATTAGACGTTTATGACATACAATTCCTAAATGATACTGATGGACTGAATATCATGACTAGAAATGTCTGCAATCATACTGTATGCTGCAATATCAAAGTTAATTATACAATCAAAAATTCAACAACTAAACCACACTATCAATATGCAATTGCATTCTATTTTGGAAATAGAACATTTTCAGGTGTCGTTGAAACAGGCATTGCTGCATGTGCTATAATTGCATGTCCCCAAAGGGATATTGTCTCATGTGGAACGCGCGATGAAAGCTTAGAAAATATTTATGAATGGAATTTGATTGAAATTAATGGTGAATTTCCAATGAGATATGATCAATATTTTTACATGCCGTCGACACTTGATGACAATATTTTACCTCTTGTGCCTGAATTGTTTGACTATAATGTTGATAGTGGACGTAAGGATGGAATTAATGTTGTAATGAAGTTGAACAAGCATGTTGACAATTTATTGACTTTTGGTATATGGGGAAGAGATTTTAGTGATGAGAGTGATAAGGCAAGTGGAAGTGCTTGTGGATTGGTGTTGGTTGTGGTCTGTGTGATGTTGTTGTTGGGATTTATATGAATTTTTATTGAATTTTTTGCATTGTAACTATGTAAGTTGTGCTGTGGGCGATATCCAGGGTTAGTTGAACTGTAGACATGCCATACCTAAAATTGTATTTATAGTCAGCTATTCAACTTCTAAAATATTCATAAATTCAAATAAATTTACAGAAAAATTCTAATAAAAAATCAATTTTGTAGCCAAAAACCTCTATAGATTCTTAATTAATGCATAAAAATCCACAATACATTCCACTTCCAATTTTAAAACTCGAAACTTTTTTATTTTTTATATCCGACAAAGTTCTATTGGTTTTAAAAATTGAATTTTCATTCGGAATTTGTTCTGCACATTTTTTGTGTATTTATTTTTTACCGTCAATTGCAATAAAATACCAAAAACAAGACATTTTTTGGCACTTTTTTTTTTGAAAAAATATAAATGCACAGTAGCATATCGAGTGTGGTGTATATGATATACTCAACTATATGAAGCCGGGATGTGTGATGGACATGTATCAATAATGTTTTAAATTGTCCGAATAATTTAAATTGAGTTTTTTTTTGTTGTGTTGGAATGTTGAAGGAGATAGAGGGAAATGGGGATGATTTAAAGTAAAATAATTGAATTTTAGAATAAATAAATGTAAAAAAATAACGGTTTTTAAATATTCAAAAATTCATTTTGAAATCGAAGAATTTTTAAATTGCACCAATCAGTCAATCGATCAAAATCAGGCTTCTAGGCATGTTTGACTTGACTTTTTGAACGGACACTGTCAAGACTCTGTCTGGTGCCGGATTTTGGTCAAATTCACCGAACTGTGCTATTCAAATTATTACGTTCAACTTTTGGTTAATAATCAGAATTATATGCATTTAACTTAGTCCGGTAATTTATAAAGCGTCTTTTTGAAAATTTCTGGAAGTTTGAAATGTTGTGGACTTTATTAATCTTTCCGACCACTCGACTACTGACCTATGCAGCTACTCCCAGAGCTTCTTCATTTATGTCACTCGAGCACGAAATCAACCCGGATTTTGTGGAAAAGCAATTATATTGAGTCAGTTCATTTAAAATTTCGAGTAGTTGATTCAAATGGTAAAATATAGGTGAGAATCACCATCTATGCAGCGGACCACCGGCAAATAATATCACGATTTTAGAGCGAGTCGTTGACTGTTTTTCAGTCAATCACCAACTCTATAACAATCCCATGAGTCTAATCAGGACCCAACATTCGATCCTAATGCGTCCTCAATTTCTCCACCAATCGAATCCCCAACTAGTTCCTCAAATGTTTGTTCAATTTTTATTTATTTCCATACATTTTCAATCCGCTTCTCGTAAATTTCATTTCTTTCCTGTATCGAAATTTGGCAATTTTTTTGCGTTCATGTCGCGCAAATGGCTAAAATATCAAAAAATGTGAGAATTTTATGTTCTATGAGCTGACATTTTTTTTTCTATTCTTTATTCAAATAATTGATGGAAATTTTAGAGCGAGAACTATTTTTGTTCCCCAAACTGAATGTTTAAGAATACAAAAGAATATGAACATAAAAAAATTTTTTGTCTGCTTTTGGAAGCGTGAATTTTATTTTTTTTTCAGCAACAGCAATTTGGCATTGCTATTAAAGGAATATAGCAGAAAAATATTGGGTTGGTTTAAGCTTTTGTGTTGGAAATTAGACAATTGCTTTAATTAAACTAGCTGAATTTCCATTACAAATTCAGTTTTGATGCAGTTATCATGAATTATACTGAAAGAGTGTTTGGAATTGTATTGTGGATCTTATAATGGAGCAGTAATGGATTATGTTGAATAGTAAAGTAACTAGAGTAGTGCCGATTGAGTCCCAAATCTAATAGCACACGTAAGTTAATCCATCTAAAGTACAATCGACACCATGCAGAGGCGTGATGCAGGAATGATGCCGTATTTAAACCGAATCTGACACCAAGTGCCACTCATGCCGACCTTGAGCCTGATTTTTTGACCAATTAACTAATTTGTGCCATACATGTGGATAACAAGTCCGAGTGACTAAAATTAAAAAGGTTCCAATTAAGAATTGCTGCCAATTTGGTATTAATACCTGATTTACCCTTTAAATATCCGTGACGGAACCTTCTTCATTTGTGTCGCTCTGGAAGTGTTCATATTGTCAACCAAATTTCATTTTTTTGTCATCAGAAACAGCCGTAAGGGCATTTTCACGTAGTTTTGATGTTTTGCTGTTAAAAAAGTAACGTGTCGTGATGTGCAGCTCAGACAAGATTGTCAATCAGCTTGATACATTATAATCAGCATAATAAGGGTTCTCGATTCCAATATCTTGACTTCCTGTTCTCGGTCTCGAGATTTGTTGAGACCGAGGCTTCGAAGAACTCATTTAAAATCCTGGATTCAGCCTGGTCTCTTATTGGATTTCGGTCTGAAAAATTCGACTAATTCCATGGATTAATGATGTCCAAAATATTTTGTGGTACGGAACTCTTTGGTGATAAATCTCGACCAAAACTACACACAGCCATTAGTTGCATGGCATTTTCAATCAATTAAGGAGAAACACTAATGCAGCACTAGTATGCCTCATCATACAATTTGAATAAAAATACCATGAATAATGCAACTGCCTGCAGAGTTTGGAATCAATTAACTTGACATCAACCAACTTCTCTCGGATTGCTGACGCGTCATTCGTGCCAACAACATCAATCTTATTCTCTAAAATTAAAATTAATGACAATTTTCACAAACCTCAAAAAAAAAGTCTCGCCATGAAAATTTCTCATTCTTTCAGTCTCTAAACAACAGTAAAAAAAGACAAAAATAAACTGCAAATCCGACGAATTTCTGATGAAACCGAGTGAGAAGTAAAAATGACGAAGGATGTTTGCGATTTGTCGTGCATTGTCAACAAGGAAATCACAGAAGGAAGTTTGCAGATCGTAAACATGTCATAGATTTTTTGCTTCTATACCCAACTGAGGGGATAAAGGAAGTGAAAAAAAATAATAATTTTTATAGCTCTATCCAATTTTTAAAGTTTAAATGAATTGCAAGGTGGACCGTCACTTGAACTTTTATGAAACTTTTTTACCTTCAAATGACGAGAAGTTCTTGCTGCTTTCTTTCATTATCATATACTCCCAAATGTGCATTAAAATGCTCTCATTTTCATTTGTCATGAAAATCGCATTCAGCACAAAAAGAATGAAGAAATGACATTTTATGTTCGCATCGTGACACATTTTTATGACTTTTTGCACTTCTGGAAGACTTTTTTTTACGAGTTTAATTCCTCTGACTTATGAGAACTTTATGCTTGACGTTAATTTCTTCTTCCTTCTTGGCTGGCAGTGCTCTTGCTGAGATTTTGCTGCTTTTTATTCATTGACTGAGAAAATATTTTGCAAAGAAATTTTCACTTCCGAAATGTTTAAGCTTGGATAAATTTCTGGTCATTATGAAGGAACATTAATCATAAAGTTTTTTTTGTGTGATTTAAAGATTGTAAAAATTCAATTTAAAAAGTTTTTAGAATTGAGATGAAGTTTTTGAAGTTTTTTGGAGCATTAGATGTAGCTATTAAAAGAACAGCACTGAATAAAAAGTTTTTTAAATATGACACTGCAAATTTGAATGCAATTTATGTCGTGTTAATGTCTGGTTTAGGGAATTTTGTTAAAATATGTTGGAAGTTCCAGTATTATTAAAGAATTTCAGTGCAGTTTTGAAGCAGCGATTAGTGTTTGACTAAATAACTACGAATTTGCTACCAATTAAGTTACAAATTTTTAAGCAGCATATGTCCAGTAAGATTTAAACGCATGATTAAGCAAACTCTACATCAATTCAGATTCAATTCTTATAGATCTTAGTCACTTTAAAATCCACAAAACAAGATCCAGTAAGATTTTGGAAATAAAAAACCATTAATTATCGTGTTAAGACAGGAATTTGTGCCTCAAGACTAATCGATCCAGCAATATCTCGGTAGCACGAATCTAATGCTTCATACAAGAGCTTTATAAGAGGTTTGATTGTTGAGATTTCGTCCCTTTCTTAGCCAATCAGTCTTCGAGATATTTACTTACTTACTGCAACCATGTACCTATGTGGAGCTTAGGTTACAACAGAAGGGTTTCCATCTGACTCTGTTGCTGGCTCTGTCACCTAGTTTGTACAAATTCTCTGTCCGCACATTGAGCAGAAATTCTTTCATTACTATTCTGCACCAAGTAGCTTTTGGAGCTCCTGGCCACCTTTTCCCTTGTGGATTCCATCCAAGATCTGTGTAACAAACTTGTATTTCTGTCCCAGCAATGACATTTTTCTTCCGAAGCGTATGTCCTATCCAGCCTAGTACTTCCTCATCTGTATCTCCTTGTTGATGTCTTGTTGACCTGCTTTTTTCAGCCTTCCAGATAGAGTCCAATAAAGCCCTTAACATTCGACTTTTTCAGAAATAGAATTTAATTAAAACTGTAGATGAACTTTAAATACGTCGACTTTGGATTACTTCAAACCAGAGTGGACAAGATTTTAGAAGCCCGGACTCAAAATCTCCCAAAAAGCTCTTCCACATAGGGCTTATGGACACATGGAATCCTGCCAATTCTGCAACAAAATAATCTGCCTTCACACAAATTGGTCATCCTGGACAACCCCCCAAGCCTTTGTCCTTCAACACAGCATTCATTATTTGATTATTTGCATTCCTCAGCTCGATTGTCAACCTAACATACATACATCAAAACAAGTGTACAGCAAGAAGTAAAGAACAAACAACAAAAACACAAAAAAAAGCTTCTAAGAATTTCATTATTTAACCAAGCATGAAAGCTTAAATAGAAATGCTCACTCATACATAACAGACAAGCAGCAATCATAAATATCAGATAGAAAGGCAAAGAATTCTCATCATGGGTAGAATTCCTTTCATCATTTTGTGTATGCTTTTGTGAAGGAGATGCTTTCCATATTTTGCACGAGTAAACACATTCACCTTTTTTATTTTTTTGATTGTGATGTTTAAATGCTCCTGTATATTTGTATAGATGTATATTTAACAGAAGTATACCTCAAGCACTTAGCACTTTTTCATAGAAAGTCATTTCCATCACTTCTTTTTTTTTTTTGCGTATCAAATATTCAGCAACAATAGCAATTGTACTGAAAAAACTTTTTTTTTTTTGCTACTTCTTCTTCTATGCCTTCTCTTTCCTCATCTGCGATCATAATACCGGCAGAAAATAAAGTGAGTTCAAGCTAAATAATAAATTTATATCTCGACGATAAAAAAGCACTTTTTGTTGTTGTCATGTTGATGAAATATGGCGAAGCAACACTTCATGATTTGACTTTCATATTTCCACTCTTATTTCTTTTTTTTTAGATGAAACTTTTTTATGTTAAGATTGGAGGTGGAAAAATTGGTTGTTTGTGGTTTGTCTTGGTGTCGAAGAAGGATTCTACTGAGTATAGGACTTTTTGGTAGATCGGGCAAATCTTTTGAGAGTTTGCTTACTAAAATACAAAAATTGGGTCAAAATCCATAGTTACGATCACTTTAGAGCTACTTTAATGTGTCACGTTGACAGAATGGTACCCTATCAAACAGGATCTGTAGTTCGGGATGACAATCTAAAGAATCCAAACTGACAATCAGCATATTAGTCTTATTGAGCGTTCTCATGAGTATATTCCTTTTCTGTTATTTAAATTTATCAAAAGAGGTAATTGAGGGTAACGTATTGGACGTGTGTCTGTGATAGAGCTGGTTATAGATGAGAAACTGGGAACGTTAGTAGAATCCTATTGGTAGAAGTGGGAATGTTTTACGAATTATTGTATTATAGAGTGAATCTCTGACAACGTCGAGTTTATGATTGAAGCTTTAACATTTTTTAATAGCTAAACAATGTGAATACGTCAAAGGTTAGTTGCCTTTAGAGCGTTAAGTCACAGACTTTGAGTCGTATTTTGCAATAACTGGTCTTAAGTTAAAATCAAGCTTGAACCAAGAATGGAAATGGCACAGATATTCTAAATGCCAGACTTTTTAATCGGATATGAGCAGTCTCGTGGATATACCAGCTTATGGAAGTAGCTTTAATGATCACAATTAAACGATAGAGGCAGCCGATAGTCATCTTTATAATAAAATCTTAGAAGCTATCCTAATTGAGTCTAAAAAGCTCCTATTTTGGAATATCATCCACTTCGTTGCCATCAGCCAATCACTCATTTACCTTCAAAAAGTTGTGTCTTTCTGAAAACTTCAAATAATTCTCAGAATTCCACTTAATTAAAATATTCTTTCTCTAGAAATACGCAAAAAGTCAGTAAACAACAATCGTGAAATGCGCAATTTTTCCAATTTCCCTAGAAACGTTTTTTACACGTGAAATTTTCAAAATGTTTTGTCGATTGCTTTACAAAAAAAAACTTCAAATTCATTTGATTCCAAAGCAACAAAAATAAATTGAACCTCAAAAAAATGAAATTATATTGATTCTAATGCTCCTTATGAGAGCATGTCCCGAAGTCCCCTTAAGGCCATATTTATGCCTACTCTTTCACCATATCGCAGTCAAACAACGAGTTGTTTAAATAATTGATGATGACAAAATGTGTACGAAACAGCGATTTTTTTTTATATATATATGTTCCTCATCGCGCTACATAGTCGAGCACTTCAGCAGAAAGTTCTATATCACCCAAGGATATAAATGTGTACATATACAGCAACAGAAAGAAAAAAAAACGACAGGAAAAAGCATAAACTTTAGCGACAATAAAAATAATAAATGCAATGCTCATATTTTGTGTCGTTTCAAGGCATACACACAATATTTATACATTAAGTAGGAAGTATGATGGGAGAGAGGCATTGAGAATAAAGAAAAATAGCAAAAGAATTATATCGGAAATTGCTTGGTGACATAACAAAATGAGAATAAGAAGATGATGGGAAAGTTAGAGGAAATTAGTTGAGTAGATGAGCATTTAGAGGGGATTAATGTGCAGTTATTGAGAAGTCTAGCTGGGGAATTGTAATTTTCTGGTAATTTTTTTGAATTTTTGACATTTTTTTTAGTATTTTAGGCTGTATTTTAGACAGAAATTTAAAATTTCAAGCAGGCAATCTGTTTCTGGTGCTGATTTGCATGCAGATGGCAAGTAATTGGCAAAAAAGACGAAGATGACCAAAGAACTCTTGGAAAGAGGCTGTTGATAGAGACAATGAAGCAATTGGAATTAGTAAAGAGCAAAAGACAGCCAGCGAAGTAGCTAAGTAAGCAGTATCAAGAGTTTATCCTGATTTTTGAGCTGGGCGTTAGCTGTCACTGTCTATGTACCACGAACAGGATCCTAGGATGAGCCTCATATTGATACCTAGCCTCAAAGTCAGATTTAAACTCCCCAAACCACCCAGCCAACCTTCAAAACCAACCCAAACTGCACTCCCTAAATTCCCATCTTTTTATTCAAAACTAACATTTCAAAAAGGTGCTGAGCAAATAGAATGGATGTGGCTGATATCACAGAAAATAATAAAATATATGAAATTTGTTGCTAAGAATGATTAAGACTCAGTTCAATAAACCATAAATTATGTTGTTTCATTTTCTACGCTACATTTTCATCATTTTTCATTCCCATTGGTAGTAGGTATCTTGCTCATTGAATAAAGGAAGGAAATTGGAAAATTAAGAGTCAAGAAGATGCTATAAGTTGTAACAGATTGTCGTTTTAATGCTCATCTTTTACACAAACAAGCTGAATTGCATTATATACTAAGCTTCTGTTTGAAAAGGGGCTTAAAGTCACTTTGTTAAAATGTAAATGCTGGGGGATTTATTACTCAAAGAGTCTCTGTGGATATTAGGGACATATGGATGCTTTGTGGAATGTTTTGTTGAAGGCTTGATTTTCAATAAGTGTAGGACAGTGATGAGGAAGCTCTTTTAGACCGCGGCACTCTTTGGAGGTAAGCTGCATCTACTCTGGTGTCAAGCCACATAGGTTGTCCAACACTGATATAGCAGAATCAATCCAAATTGATCTAATACATAGCAGAAGTCGAGATTGGCTTGAGTTGGTTAAGAATTGATTTAAATTTGTATGAAATGTTATACCTCACAAATGTTAGCAGAAGAAAAATTCATGCAAATTTTAATTGGTTTTTAATGATCTGGAAGGCACACATTGGAAAACGGACAAAAATCCGGCACCAGACCGACTA